>NW_006921617.1:5279626-5296548 GCF_000298275.1 Orycteropus afer afer
TATTGATTTTGGTGAAGAGAAGGGCAATGTTCCAAATGTAAGTGACCAATATGGTGGCATTGAGGAAGAGAAAGACATAGAGGGGTACATGGGAGGTATACACAACAAAGATGAACTGTTTTGCACATACAGTACTATGTTGTCAGTGAAGGGAAACATGGGTATACATGTGGATAGATGGGTGAACAGGCTGAACGATTAGGTATGTCTATGAACTGGGGAGTGTATCCAAGAACATATATAGGGTTGGCAGACAGTGGTCTTATAAGTTTATGTGAATGATCAGAATTCCCAGGTGTATAGTAGAGCTGACAAGGGGCAAGGTTGTGGTCACTGCTTGGTCACAACCAGCTACTCAGAGAGACTGAGTAGTTGAACCTGTGCCCTTGGGACCATAATTGCAGGGGACATCAAGCTCAATTGGCATAATATACTATACAAAACACTATCCCATCTCCTAATTTGGCAGGTAGCGACTGGGATCATAAAAGCTAGCAAGCTGCCATCTAGATGCAGTGATGGGTCTCTCCTCATCTAGAGCAAAGAAGAATGAAGAAAACCAAAATTCATGGAAACAATTATTCCTAGTGACTACTAGTACACCATCCAATCTGCAGCCTATATGACTATGAGACCAGAAGAACTAGATAGTGCCCAGCTACCACTGTCATCCCCTTGGAAGGGGATCTATGTAGGAGACCCTTGATAGAGAGGGAGAACAATGTGGAACAAAACTCAAAATCATTTGGAGAAAAAAAAAAAAAAGGGCCCAGGTTTGCTGGTCTGATAGAGCCTGGTGGAACCACTGAGACTATGGCCCCTAGCTGCCCTTCAGGTCTGGAATTGAACCCACACCTGTGGTTTCCAGCCAAACAAAAGACAGGCATATGAGTTGAACATTTACCTCAGGTAGATACACTCCTTGGAGAGAACAATCATGGGAGAAAGAAGGGCTGCTTATGCACAGGGAGGCAGCTCAGGGGGCAGGAGTGCATGGAGGGATGGACACTGGGCAGAGGTAACTATTGCGAGGAAGTGGGAGGGGAGCTGTTGCATTGTGGTAACTAACTGTGGTCAATGTCATGAGACAAAGTGTATGTGAATTGCTGTATGGAAAGTGAATTTGCTCTGTAAATCTTCACCCAAATTACAATTAAAAAAAAAAAAAAGTAAGTTGATCCACGGAGGTGAGTTCAGTTCCAGGCTTGAAGGGTGACTAAGAGCCACAGTCTCAGGGTTCCACCAGTCTCTATCAGACCAGTAAGCCTGTTTTATCATTATTGTTATTATTATTATTATTATTTTATTTTGAATTTTGGTCCACATTTTTTGCCCAATCTATTCAGGATCTCTATTAGTGACCCTTTTCAGAGTAGTTGGCAGTGGTAGCCAGATACCATCTAGTTCTTGTAGTCTCAGCATCATGAAGGCTGAAGTTCCCATAGTCTACTACTTCTTTGGACTAACTATTTTCATGCACCTTTGATTTTCTTCACATTTCTTTGTTCCAGACGAGGAGAGACCAATAGTTGCACCTTAGATGGCTGCCTGCAATGTTTTAAGACCTTAATCACTACTTACCAAAGTGGGGTGGAGAATATTGCTTTTCTGGACTATATTATGCTAGTTGACCTTGATATCCTGGAAGCTATGGTCCTGAGCCCACCGGCCACGCAATTCGTTCCCTCAGTGTGTTTGGTTATGGCAAAGAAGATTCCATAAATTTGCCTCCTGTTAGCTCTATTATATATATAACCAAACCAAACACACCGCCATTGAGTCGGATATGACTTACAGTGACCCCTCCTTGGGTTTCCGAGGCAGTATCACTACAGAAGTAGATTGCCCAATCTTCCGACTGGTTAGCAGTCAAATGACTTTGGCACTACGCCACCAGAGCTCCTATTGTTATATACAGAGAGAAAGAGAGAGAGAGAGAGAGAGAGAGAGAGAGAGAGAGAACTTTTCTTTTTTTCTTTGTTTTTCAGCTCATAGGGCTGTTTATTGTCCAGCTGAGGGTTAAGCCCTGAAAGTGAGATCATTTTCAGGCCCAAAAAGTAACTTTCAGAAGTTTCACCCATCTCTATCCGAGCAGTAAGCCGTGTCTTTTTTTTGGTTTTGAGTTTTATTTCACATTCTTCTCCCACTCTGTCCAAGACCTCCAATTTTGACCCTTTTCCAAGTGGTTGGCATTGGTACTCAGGCATCAGCTAATTCTTCTGGTTTTGAGATCATATAGGCTGAGGTTCTCATGGTCCATTAGTCCTTTGGATTAACTGTTTCCATGCATCTTTGATTTTCTTCACTCCTCTTTGCTCTGGACGAGGAGACACCAATAGTTGCGTATTTGACGGCTACTCACAAGCTTTTAAGACCCCAGGCATTCTCACCAAAGTAAGGTGTATTTTTGTACACTGTGTTATGCCAATTGAGCTTGATGTCCCCCATGACCATTCTCCCCAGCCTGTAGGCCCAGTGACTGGCTCCCTCAAGGTATTTTGTTATGGCTAAGAAGTTATCCTAACTTTGCCCCTTGTTAGCTTTAAACTGCATATGGACATTTTTATAGCACATACAAATACGTAGGCAGGAATATCGTCTGCCAGTTCATTTCCACAGTGGTTGCACCATTTTTCAGTCCCACCAGCAGCGTATGAGTGGCCCAATCTCTCCACACTCTTGCCAGCATTTACTGTTCTCTGTTTTGTTGAATTTTGCTATTATTTCTGGGGTGAGATGATATATCATTGTTATTTTGATTTAGAACTCTCTAATGGCTGATGACTCAATGGCACATAACAACAATGGCTGATGAAAGGAACTCTGGTGGTCCAGTGTCTAAGGCATTTGTTTGCTAACCAGAAGGTTGGCAGTTCAGACCCACCAGCCACTCCACAGAAGGAAGATGGGCAATCTACTTCTGTAAAGTTTTACTGCCTTGGAAACCAAGTGGGGGTTGCTATGAGTTGTAATCTACTGATGGCAGTGAGTTTGGTTTTTTGGTTTAATGGCTAATGAGGGGCTCTTGTGGTGAAGTGGTGGCATTTGGCTGCTAACTAAAAGCTCGGTGGTTCAAATTCACCTGTTGCTCCCTGGGAGAAAGATGAGGCAGTTTGCTCCATAAAGATGTGAAGCCTTGAATATCCGACCGGGCAGTTCTACTCCATCCTAAAGGGTTGCTATGAGTCTGAATCAACTCGATGGCAGTGGATTTGGTATGATTTTTTTTTTAATTGCTAGCAGTCACAAGCATTTCTTCATGTGTTTGTTGTTCACCTGAATATCTTCTTTAGTGAAATGTCTGTTCATGTCCTCTGCCCATTTTTTAATTGGATTGTTTGTGTTTTTGTTGTTGAGGTTTTGAAGTTTTTTTATAAATTTTAGAAATAAGTCACTTGTCAGATATATCATTACCAAATTTTTTTTTTCCGATCTGTAGATTCTCTTTTCACTCTTGGAGAAGTTTTTCAATGTGCATAAGAATTTAATTTTTACAAGATCTCACTTATCTAGTTTATCTTCTGCTGTTTATTTTAGTTATGTTTTATAGTCTATTTGTGTCCTAATTAGGGCAAAAATAAATGAAATAGAAAAATGATAGAAAGAATCAATAAGACTAGAAGTTAGTTCTTCAAGTAATTTTGATATTTCATTCATTCATTATTGCACATATGCCTTTAATTATGTTGAGGAATTTTCCTTCTATTCCTATTTTGCTGAGAGTGTTTTAAAATCAGTAACATGTGTTGGAATTTATCAAATGTCTTTTCCCACATTGATTGATATTATCATATGGTTCTTTTCCTTAGTTTTATTTATGTATAAATTATACTGATTGTTTTTCTAATGTTGAGACATTCTTATATATCTCCTCCTACAAACTGATGTCAGGGGATTTATCTTCTGGTTGTCTGAACTGTTCTTCAATTGATTCAATTCTACTGTTTTGTCCTCCCAGTGTGGCAACTATATCCATAATGTTAGTGTTAATCTTTAGGATTTCTAATTGCTGTTTTTATATGATTTCTACTTGTCTATTCATTTTATCTTTTTGTTCCTGTATTTTTTCTCAAGTTCTTCTAGGGTATTGTCTGTGTTTTGCTTGATTTTGATTGCAGTTTCCTTGACCTCTCAAAAGGACATACATAAATATATATATTATATTTATCAGGTAGTTCTATTACCTGATCCTCCTTGGGGAGATTTCCTAGTTCTTCATTTTGGTAATTTGCTTGCACTATCATGTGCTGTTTCTTTGTTTGAATTGACGTTGTCTGTTGTCTCCAAGACATTTTGGAGTTGTTTTTATTTGGTGATTATGTGTAGGTTTGTTTCATTCTAATTTTTTGTTTTGCTTTGTTTTGATATATCCAAGTGGGTGGAGTAACTAGTGGGAATGTGGGCATGGGTCTTTGTTTTTGGTTGTAAAGAGGAGTGGAATGAGCAGGTGTTGTCCACTGTCTGTCATTGATCCAGTGGTTCAGGAGTAGGTGTCGGCACTCACTTGTTGGGTATAGCGGGAGGTGGTAGTTGTAGCAGTTATGGCTGACCAGTGGGGAATTAATGTCCACCTCCTCTTGTCTGGATGGTAAAAAACGAAGAAGAAGAAGAGGATAAGTGATCAAATAAGAGGAGAGTGGATGAGAAGAAAGATGGATAAAAATAAAGGATGAAGGGGATTATGGAGAAATAAACCAATAAAAAGGAAGAATAAGTGAATAGAAAGAAAAGGAAAATTATAAAAAATAAAATAAAAAGAGGTGAGGCTGATGCATCTATGATCAACTGGCCACAGTGGCAGCTGGCAGCTATGGTGTGATCTGCAGGAGTATGTGTCAACAGAGAGGGTAAGTGCCTGGTATGTATGAGCACCTCTGACTGAAGAGCCTGCAGGGGCACATGTCTTGCATTCAGTGACAGTAAGATCTGTCAATGACACAGGTACAGGTATGCACCACTGCAGACACTGGCTCTGTCTGCTTGTGGCACTGTGTGGCATGTAGATGGGCTGCTGATGGGAGGAGGTGACCTGAGGAAACAGGTGGATATGGAGTGTCCAAAGGGGTGTCCCTAGCCACCAGGGTGGTGGGGGGAGGAAAGGGTTCATCCCTGATCACACAAAGTGTGGTGGGGGAGGCAGAGAAAGCACTTCTCTACTCATAATTCACTAGTGTGGGCCCAGTGCACTTCTGAGCATGTGCAGCTTATTATCAAGTTACTGTCCAGATTTAATCAAGTAGGAGGCCACCTGGACTCCAGAGTCTCCATCAGTCACCCCACATGCTTTGCCCTTTGCTTGGGCCCTCAACACAAATGACTATTGTTCACTGGTTCTGAGTTGTTTTATCCCCCCTCACTGGCTACCTCCTCACTCTGTGGTCACCTGTGACACTGGGAAACTTCCTTGTTTCCCTGCACTTTCCAAAGTCCAGGACACATTCTGCTCCCTTTGATTCACTCCAGATCTGTTCAGACTATGTCTCTTTCCCAGTTTGGATTCCATAAAAGTGGTTTCTCTTCACCTGTGTATGATGCCTTCTGTTTCTCAAAAGGGCCATGCTTCGTTGGGTCCTGGCTTCTCTCTCTCCAGTCACTGTCCTTGCTCTATCTCCCTTACCAGTCAGTGCTAAATCTAATTCTTTATCATCTCATTTGATGCTCAAAGTCCCAGGATCATCATCTGTATCTGTTTCACTTAATTTTTCCAGGGCTCTGTTCTAAAGGGATTGCATGGAATGTGTCACCAGAATGCCATCCTGTCTCCACCCGCTGTGTTCCAAATTTCTTGACATAGATGAGTAATTGCTTCCAATGTTACATTCATTTGTTGAGGCATCTCAATTGATATTTTGTAAATTCTTGGAATATTGTTTTTGGTCAGTGCCTTCAATGCAGCTGAACTTCCTTCCACACTATTGGTTCGTGATGATATGTTACCACCTGAAATGCTTGAACATTGGCCAGTTCATCTTGATACCATAACTGTGTATTCCTTCCACCTGTTTTTGATGCTTCATGTCTTTTCAATTTTTTGTCCACAGAAACCTTCAGTAATGCACCTTGAAGCTTGAGTTTTCACTTCATTTCCCTCAGTTTGAGAAATGCTCATTGTTTTCTTCCCTTTTGGTAATCTAACCCCAGATCTCTGCAAATTTCATATTTTAACTTGTCTTCTCAAACTGCCCTTTGAAATCTTCTGTCCAGCTCTTTTGCTTCATAATTTCTTCCATTCACTTTAGCTACTCTGAGTTTCCATTTCAGAGTCTCTTCTGACATCCGTTTAGATCTTTTACTGCTTTCCTATCTTTTTAATTACCTTTCATTTTCTTCATGTATGATGTTCTGATGTCATCCACAACTCTTCTAGTCTTAGGTCACTGGTGTTCTGTGAGTGCATCAAATCTATTTTGAGATGGCCTCTAAATTTAGATGGGATGTATTTGGCTCTTATCGATCTGCTTTGATTTCTTCAGCTTCAGCCGGATTTTGCACATCAGCAATTGATGATTTGGCATATTGAGGTTATCCATTGTCTCTTTACACAGATGTAGTTGATTTGATTCCTATGTTATCTGTGTGGTAAGATCCATTTGAATAGTTGTTGACTGTGTGTTTAAGAAAAAAAAAAGTACTTCTAAAAAAAAAAAAGGCCTTGCAAAGTGGTCCTACGGGATTCCATCATTTTAATTTGACTTCCTTAAGATTTCTTTTAGGATAGGTCTGCTAAGAACAAATTCTCTAAGTTTTAGTTTTCTGGGAGTGTCTTAATTTAGTCTTTATTTTAAAAGGATAGCTTTGCTGGGTATACAATTACTTGTTGGCTTTTTTTTCTTTTTTATCTTTAGTAATTTGAAACAGTCATTTCATTGCCTTCCAAATTCTGTGGTTTCTGGTGAGAAATCAAGTGTTAATCTCATTAAGGATCCTTCGCATTTGATGTGCTATTTTCTTTTGCTGCTTTCCCTAGGCTCTTTGTCTTTCAACAGTTTTACTATTGTATAATGAGGTATGGATCATTTTGAGTTAATATTTTTTGTCATTTTTTTTTTCAGATTTTAGGTCTATTTTCCTTCCAATATTGTTTCTTTCTTTTTTCTGCCTCTTTTCTCCTTTTAGATCTGCCATTACATATATGTTGGTATGTTGATGTGTCTCACAGGTCTCTGAGGCTCTTTTTATTTTTTTCATTCTTTGTCTTTCTAAGACTGGTAATTGCAATTGACTAATTTTCAGATCTTCTGCCTGCTCAAATCTGCTTTCAGGTGCCTCTAGTAAATTTTTAATTTAGTTATTGTACTTTTCAACTCCAGAATTTCTATTTGGTTCTGTATATATACAATTTATACATAAATTGTGTATACATATATACAATTGTATATGCATATATACAATTTATATATACATATATCTATATATATATATATATATAATTTCTATTTCTTTATTGACATTTTCTTTGTGGCAAGATGTTATTTTCATATTTTCCTTTAATTTTGAGACATTTCTTTTAGTTCTTTGAATGTATTTATGACAGAGCATTAAAATCCTTGTCAGTAAGATCAATATTTGGGCTTCCTCACAGATATTTTCTATTGACTATGGTTTTTTTTTTTTTTTTTTTTTTTATATAGGCTATTGCATGCCTCATAATTTTTTATTGATAACTTGACATTTTGAATTATATTTGTGGTAACTCTGGAAGTCATATACTTTTCCTATCCAGAGATTGTTGCCATTTTGTA
Organism: Orycteropus afer afer; assembly: GCF_000298275.1. Lineage (NCBI taxonomy): Eukaryota > Metazoa > Chordata > Mammalia > Tubulidentata > Orycteropodidae > Orycteropus > Orycteropus afer. The sequence goes on from NW_006921617.1 coordinate 5,287,369, forward strand.
ACTTTCCTAAAGTAATTATCTAAAGTCTGTGTACATGTGTGACCACTGACATCTCTGCTTGGATAGCTTAGTGGTCTGCTAATGAATGGACAGGGATTTCTTTAAATGCTTTGAACCAATAAGTATCTTTGTTGGGGCACAATGTCTTTTGCCCCAAAACATTTTGTTGCCTGAAACTTAATGTGTTCCATAATGAGTTGCCTTAACATATTATGTCAAGTAATAATATTAGTGCTTCAGTGGTTTACCATTCTGTCTTATTTTCCACTCTTTGTGTGTGCAGAGCCTCAAGATCAGCCAGATGTGAGAGATAAGGACCTTGATGGGTATTTCCTAAACATATGCACAACCTTGCACATGCATGGGCTTTCTAGATCTCCAGGAATATGTCCAACCTTTATAAAATAATTCCCCTATAGGCATTTCAATCTGGATGGGACAAATAGTTGAGCACTCAACTACTACCTGAAAGGTGGGTGATTCACCAGGAAGCACCTCAGAAGCCAAGCCTGGCCATTGGTTTCTGTAAATGTTTCAACCTTGAAAACCCTATGAAGCTGTTCTACTCTGTGCACATGAAGTCACCATGAGTTGGAATTGACTTGATGGCCACCAACAACAGCATGGATCTCATTCCTCAGATTTACTTTTAAAATTTTTTGGCCAGCCTCTTTTTTGCCCAAGTATCATTGTTGCCTTAGGTAGCTATAATATTATACAATTGCCACTAATTGTTTTCAACAAATACCCTTAGAATAGGGCTTTTCCATTGGAGAAAACTCTTTGTCAGGTCAAATAAAGACAAACCATGTAAATAAATTTTTTCAAGGGAGCTTCCAAACTTGACAAATAGTGACTTTTGAGACTTAGCAGGTGAGAAGAGGTAGATCAGTATAGAGCAATTTAAAATACACAAATATCACAGTTTTTACTGAGATTTAGATATTTTTCTTGAATAAATGTTCTCTGTGTGGTTGCAGGCCTTTGGTTAATTTTCACAATTCTGAAAGTTGATTTTTATTATTTTTTCCATACTTTTCCAGAGGATTTGATTTTCTGAGGTCCAGATTTTGTCATTCTAGAACTGTTTCTCCTAATGTCTTTGTTTTATTTCCAGTCTTTACACTATTTACATTGAATGTTTTTATTAATATGCTTGGGTTGAAATCAACCATTTTACGATACATTTTGTATTTGTCTCATCTATTCTTTCTTTCTTAAATTGTCTTGCCTTTAAAAAATATTTAAATACTTTTAGTATTCTATTTTATCTCTCTTATTTGTTTATTAAGGAGCAGCTCTGTTTCCACAATGGTTAAGTGTTTGGCTTTTAACCAAAAGTCAGCAGTTTGAACCACTAGCAGCTCTGTGAGAGAAGAGACCTGGCAATCTGCTCCTGTAAAAATTCAGTCCAGAGAAACCCTATGGGGAAGTTCTGCTTTGTCCTCTAAGGATGCTATGAGTCAGAAACATCTTGCCCACGCAACACAACATTGGTTTACTAGTGGTACTACTCTTATTCTTTTACTTTACTGATGGTTGTTCTAGCCAAAATGTCATCTGGGATTCCTGGACCATCCTTGGTATTCTTCAGAAGTCCAGGAAGTCAGAACAATTTTTGTGATAATACTAATTTTTTTTCACCTTTCTAAGTTTACTTTCTCTTACCAGTATACAAAGGAGCTTTCCAAAAACTAATGATATACAAGGATCTCATTGTTCTAGTGTGGTTGATGGAACATTTGCTTTTTTTTTAATTTTTTTTTTTTTTTTTGTGTGTGATTTGGGTGCAAATTTATAAAGCAGATTCATTTTACTCTCAAGAATTCATGCACATTTGGTTTCACAGCCCTGATTATGTGTGTATACTTGTTTGTTATTGTACTCTAAAAATTTCTCAGTTTTAATTTTTAATAAAGTAAATATCAAGAGATATAATTCACATAAACAAGTACCATTAAGGTATTCAAAAACTGTTGAGTTGAAATCTTCCTGATACCATAAAGTTTGAGAATAACTACTTTTGTTTTACAGTACACATATTTAACTCATCAAATAATATTCTATTATAATCATATAAAATATAAGATGCTTATAGCAATGTACTTTCATTGCTTTCCATACTTTGTGACTTTTTTCCCCCCTACTTTATTATGGTGAAAATATACACAAAGACATTCACCAACATAACAACTTCTACATTTACAGCTCAGGAACATTGGTGACATTTTTCATATTGTGCTACCATTATTGCTATTCTTTTCCAAAATATTCTACCACCATTAGCATAAACTCAATGGCCCACTAACAAAAGCTTCCCCTTTCCCCCTCCCTCCTACCCCTGGTAGCTACTAATAATCTTTGTTGTTGTTGTTGCTATGTGCCGTCGAGTTGGACCTGACTCATAGCAACCCCTCCTTAGGTTTCCGAAGTAGTATCACTACAGAAGTAGATTACCCAACCTTCCTTCCAAGAAGTCGCTGGTGGGTTTGAACTGCCAGGCTTCTGGTTAGCAGTCAAGTGCCTTAGGCATTACATTACCAGAGCTCCTACTAATAATCTTTAGGAGATATATATATATATATATATATACATATACATATACATATACATATACATATACATATATATATATATATATATATATAGTTGTTGTTTTGTTTCCAATCTATCCAGGAATCTCCCCCCACCCCACCCTTGGTAACCAATAAAGAAAATTCCCATATGTGTATAAACCTTTCTTTGACTATTTTACAGAAGTGGACCGATAAAGTATTTGTCCTCTGTGATTGATTTATCTCACTCAGCATAATGTCCTCCAAGTTCATCCACATTATGCAGTGTTTTGCAGATTCTACATTATTCTTCAGTGTTGCACTGTATTCCATTGTGTGTATTACTACAGTTTGGTTATCCATTCCTCCACTGATGAACACTTAGGTTGTTTCCATCTCTTTTGCTATTGTGAATAGTGCTGTGATGAACATGGGTGTGCATATATCTATTGATGTCCTGGTTTTTACTTCTTTAAGATATATACCTAGTAACGGTATTGCTGGATCAAAAGGTATTTCTATTTCCAACTTTTTAAGGAATTGCCATACTGTTTCCACAGTGCTTGTATTGTTTTACAGTCCCACCAGCAGTGTGTGAGAGTACCAATCTATCCACATCCCCACCAGCATTTTTTATTTTCTGTCTTGTTGAACTTTGCTATTAATGCTGGGGTGAGAGGTTTTCCCATTGTTGTTTTGATTTGCATCTCTTTAAAGCTAATGATTGTGAAGTGAACATGTCTTCATGTGTTTTTGTTGGTTGCCTGAATATCTTCCTTGGTGAAGCATATGTTCATGACCGCTGCCAATTTTCTAATTGGATTGTTTGTCTTTTTAATGTTGAGATGTTGGAGTTGCCTATAAATTTTAGAGGTAAGTCTTTTCTCAGATATGCCATTGCCAAATATTTTTTCCCATTCTGTAGGTTCTCTTTTTACTCTTTTGGAGAAGTCATTTGATGCACATATGTATTTAATTCAATCTAGTTTATCTTCTGCTGTTTGTGCATTTTGGCTTATATTTGTACTCTTTTTAAAAAATTTTTATTGTGATTTGGTTGAAAGTTTACAGAGCAAATTTATTTTCCATACAGCAGTTCATACACATTTGTTTTATGACATTGACTGCAATTCCCCACAAAGTAACAGCTGTCTTCCCACTTCCTCTCTTAGTCACCTCTTCCCTGTGTCCTTTCCTCCCATGCACTCTTACCCCTAGCTGTTTCCCTGTGCAAACACTGGCTTTCTGTTCTCCCATAATTGATCACTCCAAGTAGCATATCTACCTAATGTAAATGTTCACCCCATATGCCTGTCTATTGTTGGCTGGAAGCCACAGGAGTGAATTCAATTCTAGGCCTGAAGGGTAGCTAGAGGCCATACTTTCAGGGGTATCACCAGGCTCGATCAGACCAGCAAACTTTGTCTTTTTTTTTCAAGTTTTGCTCCACATTGTTCTCCCACTCTATCCAAGATCTCCTGCACCAATCCACATCCAAGTAGTTGACAGTGGTAGCTTGTCACCATCTATTTCTTCTGGCCTCATGGTCCTATAGGCTGAGGACTGCATGGACTGATTGTTTCCATGCTTCTTTGGTTTTCTTCATTCTTCTTTGCTCTGAACAAGGAGAGACCCATCATTGCATCTAGATGGCCACTCGGAAGCTTTTAAGATCCCAGTTGCTACTCATGAAAGTAGGATGTAGAACAATATTTTTGCATGGTATGCTATGTCAATTGACCTTGATGTCTCCTGTGACCATGGTCCCGAGCCCACAGGTCCAACTACTCACTCCCTCTGGGCATATTTTGTGCTGTTTTTTATCCTAACTTTTATTTCTACATGTTATAAATCCCACAATATAATGTTATTATTTTTTAAGAAAATACATAATAAATGTAAATATTATGGTAGTTTAATATATACTTGTTGTTGTTGTTGTTATGTGCTGTCGAGTCGGCCCTGATTCATAGTGACCTCTCCTTGGGTTGCCAAGGCAGTATCACTACAGAAGTAGATTGCCCAACCTTCCTTCCGAGGAGTGGCTGGTGAATTTGAACCACCAGCCTTCTGGTTAGCAGTCAAGTGCCTTAGGCACTATGCTACCAGAGTTTCTAGTAATATATACTAGGACACAGTAATTTGTAATATATGGAATAATTTTTCAATTTTTTTTGCACATTAACTAACTCAAAACATAAATGCTAAGCTGAAAAACATTGAAGTGTTTTCTATTGCTGCTCTAATAAGTTATCACAAACTTAGTGGCTTACAATATCACAACTTTATTATTTTACAATTGTGGAAGTTAAAAGTCTAAAATCAGTTTCACTTGGCTAAAATCAAGGTGTTGGCAAGATTATGTTCCTTTTGGAGACTCTAGGGGAAAGTCCACTTCCTTACTTTTTCCAGTTTCTACAGCTCACAGCATTCCTTGGCTTGTGGTTCTTTCCTCCATTTTCAAAGCTAGCAATGTCAAGCAGTCTTTTTTATGTTACCATGTCTTTGATTCTCCTCTCCTGTTTTCCTTTCCATGTTTAAGCATTCTGGCAATTAGATTGGGTTCACCTGGATAATACAGGACAATCTTTCTATTTAAAGTCAGCTATTGATGTCAACCACCCCTCATCTGTTAGTTTGTCACACTGTGGTGGCTTGCATGTTGCTGTGAGGCTGGAGGCTAGGCCATCAGTATTTCAACACCAGGAGGGTCACCCGTTGTGGACAGGTTTCAGCGGAGCTTCCAGATTAGGACAGACTGGGAAGAAGGATGGGACCACCCACTTCTGAAAAAATTGGCCAGTGAAAACCTAAGGAATTGCCATGAAACACTGTCTGATATATTACTGAAAAATGTTATGAATAGCCCTGAAACATTGTCTGATATGGTGCCAGAAGATGAGACCCTCAGGTCTATGACTGGGGAAGAGCTACCTCCTCAAAGTATAGTCAACCTTAACGATGTGGATAGAGTGAAGCTTTTGGGACCTTCATTTGCTGATGGAGCATGACTCAATATGGGAAGAAACAGCTGCAAACATCCATTAATAATTGGAATGTAGAATGTACAAAGTATGAATCTAGGAAAATTGGAAGTTGTCCAAATGAAATAGAACACATAAAGTTCTATATCCTAAGCATTAGTAAGCTGAAATGAACTAGTATTGTCCATTTTGAATCAGACAATCATAGGGTCCACTATGCCATTGAGGTGGAATGGCATTATATCCATTGTCAAAAAGAATGTTTCAGGATCTATCCTAAAGTAAAATGTTGTTAGTGATAGAATGATATTCATACACTTACAAGGAAAAGTGGTTAATAAAGTTCTTTAATTCAAATTTACACACCAACCACTAAAGCTAAAGATGAAGAAATGAAAGATTTTTACCAACTTCTGCATTCTGAAATTGACCAAACATACAATCAAGATGTACTGATGATTACTGGTTGGTGGAATGTGAAAGCTGGAAACAAGAATCAACAGTAATTTGGAAAATATGGCCTTGATGATAGAAATGACACCAGAGATTGCATGATAGAGTTTTGTAAGACAAGACACTTATTCATTGCAAATATCTTTTTTAACAACATACATGGCAGCTATGCACATGAATGTTGCCAGATGGAATACACAGGAATCAGATCAACTATATCTGTGGAAAGAGGCAATGAAGAAACTCAATATCATCAGTCGGAACAAGACAAGGAGTTAACTGTGGAACAGACCATCAACTGCTCATATGCCAGTTCAATCTGAAGCTGAGAACAATTAAAACAAGTCCATGAAAGCCAAAAAATATATATATTTTGATTATATCCCACCTGAATTTAGAGACCATCTAAAGAACAGATCTGATGCATTGAAAACCAATGAATGAAAGCCAGATGAGTTGTGAGATGACATCAAGAACATCACACATGAGAAAAGGAAATGGTCATTAAAAATACAAGAAAGGAAGAGAAAACCAAAATGGATATCAGAAGAGACTCTGAAACTTGCTCATGAATGGAGAGTAGCTAAAGCAAATGGAAGAAATCTGAAATGAAAGAACTCACCAAAAGACTTCAAAGGGGAGATTGGGAAGACAAATGAAAGTATTCAGAAGGAAGGTTGGGCAATCTGCTTCCATAGTGATATTGCCTTGGAAACCCAAGAAGGGGTCACTATGAGTCAGGGCCGACTCGACGGCACATAACAACAACAACAACAATGAAATGTGCAAAGACTTGCAGTTAGAAAACCAAAAGGGAAGAACATACTTGACATTTCTCAAGCTGAAAGAACTGAAGAAAAAATTCAAGTCTTGAGTTGTAATGTTGAAGGATGCTGTGGACGAAATATTGAATGATGCAGGAAGCATCAAAAGAAGATGGAAGGAATACACAGTCACTATATCAAAAATAATTGGTCAATGTCCAACTATTTCAGGAGGTAGAGTATGATCAAGAATCAATAGTATTGGAATTGCCAGGTAAGATGGTGGACAAGGCAGAAAGACTGCATAGACCCTCTTCAACAAAGAAAAGGGAAACGAATTAACACAGACACAGAAGATAATCCTGGACCCCTGAGCCTTGAAGAGAAGGATATAGAAGTGGACTAAACCCCAACTAGCAGAAGAATTTGCATGAAAATACCAAAAAAGGAGACATATGGAGCTGTGGTCTGGCAGCGATCCTGAGTAATCCTGATGGCACAGACAACTTGGAGAGTGCCGAGTGGTGGTAGGACCTAAAAATTAACCTAAAAATCAGGCCTGCTAACCAGGGAATGCATGGAGGACTTCTCTGGTGGCTGGGGAATAAAGGGAGAAGGCAAAGAGAAAGGTGGGCTGAGCTGTGGACTTTTGCTTGTCCAGAGGGTGCTGCCATTTTGAATGTTTACAAGAGGCTTGAATATTTTGGATATTTAAAGAGACAGCACTCTCCCAGATTCCAGGGGCTTAAGAACACATTCAGCTTCCTAGCAACCTCAAGGACACTCCAGACCTGCACAACTGAAAAGGTGTGACATTCCTCGTTACTCTTATACTCCATACCCGCTTGGTGAACAGAGGTGAGGCCATCCTCCACTCCCACCTACCTTCTGGGCCCACAGGAACTTCATCGCAGTCTGTGTGCTCAGACGGAGCCTGGGTGCCCTGCCCTGTCCTCCACCATATTTTTCTCTTTTTTTGTTTTTATTTTTTTTTCTTTTACACTTTCTTTTTTCTGGTGTTTAGTTTGCTTGTATTTGTCTGTTTTAAAACTACTGTTATTATTAATACTCTTGTCCTTTTTGCTATTATTCTTTAGTCTTCCCCTCCCAGGTCCTAGTTTTTAGCTTTTTATCTTTTCCCTGTTCATGGCTAAAAAAAAAAAAAAATTTCCCTTTTTTCTCATGGTTAACCCCATTCCGTGCATTTCTTTTTTAATTTTTCCCATTTTTTTCTACATTATTCTCCTTCTCTATCTTTTTTCTTTTCGTGCCCTATCCCCAGATAGTGCAGGGTTTCTTAATTCTTCTTTTTACCTTTTTTCTTTTTTGGTTACTATTCTTGTGTGATTACATGGTGTGTATTTTGTCCATGTGATTTTAGTTTTTTGATCGTTATTCAATTGTAATTTTTGTCTAATTGAGTGGGAGACAACAACAGTCCCCATAAGAAACAACTAAACCCACATATCCTATAATTTCAATTACTAAGCAAGAGCCACTACCTCCTTCTCCACCAATGAGTCAATGATAAAAAACCAACAACAACAGCCTGAATCACCCTTGGCTGCTCTTCAAAAACAGTTAAGAGATACCTAACTACAACAATGCCACGATGTCTCGGAGACAACAGACCATCACAGTCCACACAAAGAAGCAGGATAAACTGGTAGAAACAAGGGAGCAGGATACAGACCCAGAACACATCCCTGAGGAAGAAGCAGCATTGGAACTCTCTGATAAGGAATTCAAAAGAATTATCTTTAGGTATCTTCAAAGGATTGAGAGACAGACCAAAGAAAACACAGAAAAAACCTTAAAGAATTTTGGAAGAAAATACAAGAAGAAAATGACAAAATAAATGAAAAATTAGAAATGATTCCAGATAGAATAGAATTTGAGAAGATTAACACTAAATTATCAGAAATAGATAACACACTGGAAGGGCAAAGGGGTAGAACTGATGCAATGGAAGACAGAATTAATGAGATACAATGCAAATACCTGAATATTTCTTTGGAAAGAGATCAATCAGAAAAAAATCAAAACAAAATGAAGAAAGCCTAAGGTTCATGTGGGTTACCATCAAAAGGAATAACTTACATGTCATTGGAATTCCAGAAAAGGAAGAGAAAAACAAAACCACTGAGAAAATTGTCAAAGATTTGTTGGAAGAGAACTTCCCTGATATGATGAAAGATGAGAATATATCCATTCAGGAAGTTAAACGAACCCCAAATAAGATAGACACCAAAAGAAAATCACCAAGACACATCATCATCAAACTCATCAAAACCAAATACAAAGATAGAATCCTGAAAGCAGCAGGGAGAAACATAAAGTTACTTACAAAGGTCATCTAGTAAGAATAAGCTCTGATTTCTCAGCAGAAACCATGCAAGCGAGAAGGCAATGGGATGGTATATA
>NW_006921617.1:5307052-5308372 GCF_000298275.1 Orycteropus afer afer
ATTGCAGCACTATTTACAATAGCCAAAAGATGGAAACAACCTAGGTGTCCATCTACTGAGGAATGGATAACCAAACTGTTTCATACACACAATGGAATACTATGCAATGTTCAAGAATAATGTAGAATCTGCAAAACACTGCATAATATGGATGAACTTGGAGGATATTATGCTGAGTGAAATAAATCAATCACAAAAAGACAAATATTGTATTAGTCTGTTATTGTGAAAGACAAGGAAGGTTTATCTATGGAAGGAAATTTTCTTTGTTGGTTACCAGGGGTGGGAGGGGAGGGGAGGGAATGCCATTAGATAAATAGAGATAAGTATTGATTTGGGTGAAGAGAAGGGCAATGTACCAAATGTGAGTGACCAATATGGCAGCATTGAGGAAGAGGAAGACATAGAGACATACATTGGAGGTAGAGACAACAAAGATGAATCCTTTTGCACATACAGTACTGCATTGTCAGTGAAGGCCAACATGGGTATATGGGTGGATAGATGGGTGAACAGGCTGAATGGTTAGGTATGTCTATGAAGTGGGGAGTGCATTCAAGAACATGTATAGGGTTGCCAGAGAATGGTCCTATAAGTTTACGTGAATGATCTGAATTCCCAGATGTATAGTAGAGCTGACAAGGGGCAAGGTTGTGGTCACTGCTTGGTCACAACCAGCTACCCAGAGGGACCGAGTAGTTGAACCTGTGTGCTTGGGACCATAGTCACAGGGGACATCAAGCTCAACTGGTATAACATACTACATAAAACATTGTTCCATCTCCTACTTCGGTGAGTAGTGACTGGGATCTTAAAAGCTAGCAAGCTGCCATCTAGATGCAGTGTTGGGTCTCTCCTCATCCAGAGCAAAGAAGAATGAAGAAAACCAAAAAATCATGGAAACCAGTGACTGGTTCTAGCAACTGGTACACCATCCTATCTGCAGCCTATATGACTATGAGACCAGAAGACCTAGATGATGCCCTGCTACCACTGTCATCCTCTTGGAAGGGGATCTATGTAGGAGATCCTTGATAGAGAGGGAGAACAATGCGGACAAAACTCAAAATCATTTGGAAAAAAAAAAGGGGGGGGGCCAGTTTTGCTGGTCCGATACAACCTGGTGGAACCGCTTAGACTATGGCCCCTAGCTGTCCTTCAGGTCTGGAATTGAACCCACACCTGTGGTTTCCAGCCAAACAAAACATAGGCATATGAGTTGGATGTTTACCTGAAGTAGATACACTCCTTGGAGAGAACAATCATGGGAGACAGAAGGGCTGCTTATGCACAGGGAGACAGCTCAGGGGGCACAAGTGC
>NW_006921617.1:5308522-5311378 GCF_000298275.1 Orycteropus afer afer
CACACACACACACACACACACAAACATGCTTCCAAGAATTGACGGAACACCCATTGAGATATTTCAACAAACGGATACCATACTGGAGGCACTCACCCATCTATGCCAAGAAATTTGGAAGACAAGTACTGTGATGGTTATGCTTGTGCATCAACTTGGCTGGGCCTGGTTGAGTGGCTGGGCAGCTGGATGTAGTATTCCTGATGATGAGACTGGTAATCAGCTCCATGGTACAATCTACTGGGAGCAGCTGAGTAGCTGCCTTTGGGTATGTGGTCTGCTTCCTATGTATAAGGAGAAGCTTTGAGGATGGTCTCTAGTATATGGCTCGCTTGGACCCTACATGTAGCCGTGCCGTTGCTCAGCAGCTTGCTATGCTCTGCCAACTTCGGACTTATGATGGACTTAAGTAATGGCCTGCCATGTCGTTTGGTAACATCAGGACTGTGCCTTTTTACTTGTCAACCTTGGGGCTTTTCAGCTTCAGCAGCCAGCAGCTGTCTGAGTGAAGAAATACCTCTAGCTCCAGTAGGTTGGGAGCAGGAGGCAGTGCTGGACCCCAAGTTTGAGGGGCTTTTACACAGGCCCTAGAGCCTGGTACTTTGAACTTGGACTTAAAGCCTCCAAACTGTCAGAATAAACTCCTGTTTTCTAAGGCCCTCCCATTTGTGGTATATTCTTGTCAGAGCAGCACTAAGTAACCAGAACAGCTACCTGGCCAACTGACTGGAAGAGATCCATTATTTGTGCCCATTCCAAAGAAAGATGATCCAACAGAATGTGGGAATTACTGAACAAAATCATTTATATCACACACAGGTAAAATTTTGCAGAAGATAATTCAAAAGTGGTTATATCCATACATTGGCAGGGAACTTCCAGAAATGCAAGCTGGATTCAGAAGAGGAAGTGGAAAAAGGGGTATCATTGCTGATGTCAGATGGATCTTAGTTGAAAGCAAAGAATACCAGAAAAATGTCTACTTGTGCTTTATTGATTATGCATTACACTGGGTGGATCACAACAAGTTATAGATAACATTGAGAAGAATGGGAATTCCAGAACACTTAATTGTTCTCATGAGGACACTGTACATACCCCAAGAGGCTGTCATTCAAATACAACAAGGGGATTTGCATAGTTTAATATCAGGAAGGGTGTGCCATTTCACCATATTTATTTAATCAGAATGTTGGGCAAATAATAAGAGAAGCTGGACTATAGAAGAAGAGTGTGGCATCAGGATTGGAGGAAAAACAATTAACAACCTGCAATATGCAGATGACACAACATTGCTTGCTGAAACTGCAGATGACTTGAAGCACTTACTGATGAAGACTAAAGTGTACAGTCTTCAGTATGGCATACACCTCAACATAAAGAAAACAAAAATCCTCACATCTGAAGCAATAAACAACATCACGATAAACAGAGAAAGATTGGAGTTCTTAGGGATTTAATTTTATGTGGATCCGCAGTCCACACCCATGGAAGCAGCAGGCAGGAAATCAGACACGTATTGCACTGGGCAAATCTCCTGCAAAAGACCTTTTTAAAGTGTTTAGAAGCAAAGATAACACTTTGAAGACTAAGGTGTGCCTGACCCAAGCCATGGTATTTTCAATCGCTTTATATCCATGTGAAAGCTGGACAATGAATAAGGAAGACGAAAGAATCGATGCCTTTGAATTGTAGGGTTGGCAATGAATACTGAAAATACCATCGACTGCCAGAAGAATGAACAACTCTGTCGTTGAAGTAGTGCAGCTAGAATGCTCCTTGGAAGTGAGAATGGCCAGACTTCATTTCACCTACTTTGGTCAGATTGTCAGAAGATTTGTCTCTGGAGAACAATGTCATGCTTGGTAGAGTTCCAGCAAAGTAGAGGAAGACCTTCAATGAGATGGATCGACACAGTGGCTTTAATTAGGGCCTCAAGTATACCAAGGATTGTGAGGATGGCAGAGGACCAGGCAGTGTTTTGTTCTGTTGTGCAAAGGGTCACTGAAAGTCAAAGGTGACTCAACAGAACCTAGCCACATTGCTGTCAAGTTCATTCTGACTCATAGCGATGATGTAGGACAGAGTAGAAGTGCTCCATAGAGTTTTCATGGCTGTGAAGCTTCATGGAAGCAGAGTGCTACATCTTTCTCCTGTGCAGCGGCTGGTGGGTTCAGGCCACCAATCTTTCAGGTAGTAGCTGAGCATTAACCACTGTGCTACCAGGGCTCCTTCAACTAGTTAGCTTAATTTTATCTGCAGTGTTAATTTCCCTTGGCCATGTAACCAAAAATATTCTCAGATTGTATTGATTATGATATTATCCTGGGGGCCTATTATTCTGCCTACTGTACTGATTGCTAGGAAAATTAGTTAGTAGGTACTATATTACAATCCTTTATAAATAGTAAAGTATTTCTAGAAGCATTATTGGATTCTTTTATTATTATTATTGTTTTACTGTGATTAGGGTGAAGATTTACAGAGCAAATTCACTTTCCATACAGCAGTTCACATATACTTTGTCTCATGACATTGACCACAGTTTACCACAGTGTCACAGCTCCCCTCCCACCTCCTCCCCATAGTTACCTCTTCCCTGTGGCCATCCCTCCATGGACTCCTGCCCCCTGAGCTGTCTCCCTGTGCACAAGCAGCCCTTCTTTCTCCCACGATTGTTCCCTCCAAGGAGAGTATCTACTTGAAGTAAATATTCAACTCATATGCCTGTCTTTTGTTTGGCTGAAAACCACAGGTGTGGGTTCAATTCTAGACCTGAAGGGCAGTTAGGGGCCATAGTCTAAGTGGTTCCACCAGGCTCTATCGGACTAGCAAACCTGGTCCGCCCCCCCCCCC
>NW_006921617.1:5314163-5315276 GCF_000298275.1 Orycteropus afer afer
TACTTCTGTAGTGATACTGCCTCGGCAACCCAAGGAGGGGTTGCTATGGGTCGGGTCTGACTCGATGGCACATGACAACAACTGTGCAAAAGAACTAAGAGCTCCAATCATTTGTGCTTTTAAGTGAGTTTAGATTGCACAGGGCTTCACTTACAAACCAACTTTTAAAAACAACTCAAGACTTTTCTCTACCATTAAGCCAGAAAAGGCAATTGATTGAGCTCATCCTTAATTCATTCAATGTTTGATACTGTAAGAAGAGATGAAAATGCCCCAGATACATATTCCTGTAGTTTACTTTTAATGAAATCTGCTGGAGTATTGGAAATAAAGTCTTTTATGGAGAATTGGGATAGGTAATTTGTTCTTTCCTGGAAGAATGATTACATATATAGATGTATGCTGCTCTCTTTGTAGTCTTGAAATCCATGAAACCACACCTCCAAATGACTCATGAAATGCCATGGAGAGAGTGAGCAGAAATATTTTGAAAGATATTACCTGTGGGGTTTTACTCTGAGCCCAATTAGATGCAGACAGACTTTGTCTAAGCTTTCTCAATGCATTTTAAGAATTTACGGCAGCACAGGGCCTTAAAATATCAGTAAATCTGATAGTACATATATTCTATTAATTATAAAACAGTAAGTATTAAAGAAATGCCTGTATGAAAATAAAATCACTTCAATTATCTATACATGCATGATATGTTTTTGTAGTTTGAGGTAATTTTTAACGTCATGATTCTATACTTTTACTAACTTTGGGGCACATTCCTGGAGCACTTCACTTTATCAGTCCATTGAAATACATTTCAGGAGTTCCAAGAGATTCATATAAAACATTCAAAAATCAAGAAGTTTATTTTTTATTAAATATGTCATACAGATGATTTTAAGTTGTTGCTGTGGCACCTAACAACAACCACAACTTAAAATCATTTGTATGAATAATGAAGAATCTACTGTTAAGAAACTATTTTACTTATTCTGAGCCACTATATATGTCTTTCTATGAAAATTATTAAGCTGGACTATATGAAGAAAAACGTGGTATCAGGATTGGAGGAAGAATCATTAACAACCTGAGATATGCAGACGATACAACTTTGCT
>NW_006921617.1:5316017-5328096 GCF_000298275.1 Orycteropus afer afer
CTGCTGTGCATGGGGTCGCTATGAGTCGGAAACGACTCGACGGCACTTAACAACAACAACAACAACAATTAAAATTATTTCAGAAAACTTTTTGTAGTTGATAGTTGATGTTGAGTTGGCTCCAACTCACAGTGACCTTGTGTATAACAGAACATGTTATGCAGTCCTGTGCCCTCTTCATGATGGGTGGTGTGTTTCAGTGCATTGTTGTGGCTTTTGGTCAAGCCATCTTTTTGAGGGTTTTCCTTGACTCTCTCCTTCACCAAATGTGATGTCCTTTTGTAGCGATTGGTCTTTCCTGATGATGTGTCCAAAGTAAGAGAGTTGAAGTCTCACCATCCTTGCTTCTAAGGAGAATTCTGGTTGCCTTTAAAATGAGTACGTTTGTTCTTCTGTCAATCCAAAGCATATTCAAACAATTCCACCAACAACATAGTTCAATGCATCAATTCTTCTGGCTTCCTTTTCATTGTCCAGCTTGTGTACCACATGAGGTGACTGAAAAGAACAAGGCTTGAGTCAGTCACACCTTTGACAGCAAAGTGACATCTTCTTTTAAAACTTTAAAGAGGTGTTTTGTAGCAGCTTTGCCCAATGCAGTATGTCCTTTCATTATTTTATTATTATTATTTTTTACTATGATTTGGTTGAGAGTTTACAGAGCAATCTGGTTTTCTATTCAGCAACCCATTCATTCTGTTTTGTGACATTCACTGCAATCTCTATACTGGAATAGTGTTCTTTTCACTTCCCCCCTGTGCCTACCCCTTCCATTCGTTCTTCTTTCCCATCCCTTCCCACCCTCCTAGCTCTGTCCCTGGGCAAATGAATCTTCTAGATCTTGATCAATAATCTTCTTGATCTCATATGGGAGCTCTGGTGGCATAGTGCCTAAGGCAATTGACTGCTAACCAGAAGGCTGGTGGTTCAAATCCAGCAGCCACTCCTAGGAAGGGAGATTTGGCAATTTACTTCTGTAGCCTCAGAAACCCAAGGAGGGGTCTCTGTGAGTCACAATCATCTCGACAACAGTGAGTTTGGTTTTGGTGGTTTTGACCTCATGTGCTTGATTGTTCTAATGAGTGCATATACTCCTGATGTTACTGTTCACCTTATATACCAAAAAAACCAAACTCACTGCTGTCGAGTTGGATCTGACTCGTAGCGACCCCTCCTTGGGTTTCCGAGCCAGTATCACTACAGAAATAGATTGCCCAATCTTCCTTCTGAGGAGTGGCTAGTGAATTTGAACCAGCAGCCTTCTGGTTAGCAGTGAAATGCCTTAGGCACTAAGCCACCAGAGTTTCTGTACACGTACAGACCTGTCTATAGTTTGGCCACTAATTCAGTCACAGAGATTAAGTTCAGTTTCCTAGCTTGAAGGGTGTCTAAAGTCTCAGGGGTGCCACCAGTCTTCATCAGACCAGTAAGCCTGGTCTTTTTTCATGATTTTGAATTTTGTTTGACATTTTCCCTCACTCTATCTGAGACCTCGTATTGTGATCCCTTTCAGAGAGGTCAGCATTGGTAGTCAGGCATCATCTAATTCCTATGGTTGTAGAGCCTGAGGTTCACAGGCTCCATTAGCCCTTTGAATGAATTGTTTCCTGTGTCTTTGATTTTCTTCAGTCTTCTTTCCTCTGGATGTTGTTGTTGTTGTTATGTGCCATCGAGTCGGCCCTGACTCATAGCGACCCCTCCTTGGGTTTCCGAGGCAGTATCACTACGGAAGTAGGATTGCCCAACCTTCCTTCCTAGGAGTGGCTGGTGGGTTTGAACCGCCAGCCTTCTGGTTAGCAGTCAAGTGCTTTAGCCACTATGCTACCAGAGCTAGGGAGAGACTAATAGTTGCATCATAGATGGCTGCTCACAAACTTTTAAGACCCTAGTAACTACTCACAATAGTAGGATGGCAAACATTGTTTTTGTAGACTATGTTATGTCAATTGACCTTATTGTCTCCTGAGACTGTGGTCCTGAGCCTCCCTACCCATGACTCGTTCCCTCAAGGTGTTTTATTATGACTAAGACATTATCAAAACTTTCTCCCTGTATGCTTTACTACATACATGGATATGTTTGCAGCACATATAAATACACAGGTAGAGAGATCCTCTGTCAAACCTATATATATTTGTGGATGTAATCCCATTCACATTCCCATCCTGGTTCAGACTGAATGTCTATCAATGCATCCACTGGTAATTATTGTTATTATTATTATTGAAGGATTATATATGTAATAGGAGCTCTGGTAGCATAGTGGCTAAAGCACTTGACTGCTAACCAGAAGGCTGGCGGTTCAAACCCACCAGCCATTCCTCGAAAGGAAAGTTGGGCAATTCTACTTCCGTAGTGATACTGCCTCGGAAACCCAAGGAGGGGTCGCTATGAGTCCGGGCCGACTCCACGGCACATAACAACAACAACAACAATATATGTAATAGAATTCACTTTTTTTTTTTTTTACCTTTAACTCTTGTGCTCCTCCCTATGTCTTCCACTGCCTTGATCATTTTGTGCTGACCTCTTATTGTATATTGCCTTTCCCTTCAACCAAGTTTATGGGTGTCTACCCTTTGGTTGGTGATTGTTCCTTCCATTCTCCTCCTACCCTGGTAAGTTTCAAAGAACAATTCTTTCTGTGTGTAAACATTTTATTTTCTTAACTTTGTATTACAGTAGTGGTCTCATACAACAATTGTCCTTTTGTGATTAATTTCACTCAGCTTAATGTCCTCTAGATTCACCATGTTGTGAGGTGTTTTGCAAATTCATGGTTATTTAACATTGCATCGTATTCCATTGTGTGTATGTACCACAATTGTTTATCCATTCATCTGTTGATGGGCACATAAGTTGTTTCCATGTTTTTGCTGTTGTGAATAGTGCTACAATTAATATATGTGTACATATATCTGTTTGTGTCATGGCTCTTCTTTCTCTAGGGTATATACCTTATAGTGGGATTGCTGGATCATATGGTCATATGGTATTGCTATTTCTAACTTCTTAAGAAAGTGCCATACCACATTCCACAGTGGTTGTACCATTTTACGATCCTATCAGAAGTACATGAGGGCTCTAGTCTTTCCAAACCCTTGCCAGCATTTGTTGTTTTCTATTTTTTTTAACTTTGCTATTAATGCTGGGGTGAGATGATAGCTCATTGTTACTATGATTTGCATCTTTCTAGTGACTAACGATCATCAGCATTTCATGTGTTTGTTAGCTGCCTGAATGTCTTCTTTGGTGAAGTGTCTGTTCATGTCCTCTGCCCATTTTTTAATTGGATTGCTCATCTCTTTTTGTTGTTGAGGTATAGAAATTTTCTATAAATTTTGAAGATTAGTCCCTTATATATCATTGTCAAAATATTTTCCCAGTCTGTAGGTTCTCTTTTTACTCTTTTCATGCAAATTAAACAAATGTTAAATTTTAGGAAGTCCCACCCATCTAGTTTGTCTTCTGCTGTTTGTGTGTTTTTAGTTTCCATGTATTAGGGTCTCTATGTTTGCCCCTATTTTTTCTTTCATGATATTTATGGTTTGGGATTTTACATTTAGGTCTTTGATACATCTATAGTTAGTTTTTGCATATGGTGTGAGATATGGATCCTGTTTCATTTTTATACAAATGGATGGCGAGGTTTGCCAGAACCATTTTTAGAGAAGCTATCTCTTCTCCATTTAATGGGTTTCAGTCCTTTGTCAAAGATCAGCAGTCCATAAGTGGATGGATTTACATCTGGGTTCTCAATTCTGTTC
This sequence comes from Orycteropus afer afer, assembly GCF_000298275.1. Classification (NCBI taxonomy): domain Eukaryota; kingdom Metazoa; phylum Chordata; class Mammalia; order Tubulidentata; family Orycteropodidae; genus Orycteropus; species Orycteropus afer. The sequence continues at coordinate 5,319,785 of NW_006921617.1, forward strand.
CTTTAGTCTATGTGTCTGTTGTACAAATACTGGGCTGTTTTGACTATGGTGGCTGTATAGTAGGTTTTGAGATCGGGAAGTATGAGGCCACCTACTTTGTTTTTCTTATTTAGTACTGTTTTGCTACTTTGGGATCACTTTCCTTTCCACATAAAGTAATTAGCTTTTCCATCTCTTTAAAGAATGATGATGGAATTTGGATCAGTGTTGTATTATATATGTAGATTTCTTTAGGTGGTATTGTCATTTTTACAATGTTAAGTCTTTCTATCAATGAACATGGTATATTCTTCCATTTATGTAAGTCTCTTGGTTTCCTAAAGGAGTGTTTTGTACCTTTCTTCGAATAGGTCTTTTTTTAGTCTCTGGTGAGATTTATTCCTAATACTTTATTTTTTGTGTGGCTATTAAAATATGGTATTGTTTTCCTGATTTCCTTTTCATATTTCTCTTTTGTTAGTATAGAGGAATCCTACTTATTTTTGTATGTTGATCTTCTACCCTGTAACTTTGCTGAAGCCTTCTATTACTGCCAGTAGTTTGCTTGTTGAATCTTTAATATTTTATGTATAGGATCATATCATTTGCAAGTGAGATAGTTTTACTTCTTCTTTGCCAATTTGGATGTCTTTTATTTCTCTTTCTTGCCTTATTGTTCTGGCTAGAACTTCCAATACAATATTGAATAACCAAAAATAACCAAACTCACTGCCATCGAGTTGGATCCGAGTCATAGTCGACTCCTCTTTAGGTTTCTGAGGCGGTATCTCTATGGAAGTAGATTGCCCAGTCTTCCTTCCAAGGAGTGGCTGGTGGGTTTGAATCACCAGCCTTCTGGTTGGCAGTCAAATACCTTAGGCACTAAGCCACCAGAGCTCCTAATATTGAATAGGAGTGGTGATATAGGGATTCATTGTCTGCTTTCTGTTCATAAGAGGAATAGTTTCAGTCTCTCTCCGTTGAGAATAACATTGGTCATTTGTTTTGTTTATATGCCCTTAATCATGTTGAGGAATTTCCCTTCTCTTCCTATTTTCTGAGCATTTTTATCAAGAATTGGTATTGGATTTTGTCAAATGCCTTTTCTACATCAATTGATATGATCATGTGGTTCTTTTCCTTTGTTTTATTTATGTGGTATATTACATTGATTGTTTTCCTAATGTTGACCCATACTTGCATACCTGGTATGAAGCCCACTTGGTCATGATGAATTATTTTTTTTTTACATATTGTTGGAGTCTATTGGTTAGGATTTTGTGTCAGAGCTCATGAGGGATATTGGTCTGTAATTTTCTGTTTTGGTGATGCCTTTGCGTTGTTTTGGTATCAGAATTATGCTTGCTTCATAGAATGAGTTCAGTAGTATTCCATCCTTTTCTGTGTTCTGGAATAGTTAGAGTAGAATTGGTGTCAGCTCTTCTCTGAATGTTAGTTCTAATATGCCAGTGAATCTGTCTGGGCAAGGACTTTCTTGTTGTTGTTGGGAGTTTTTTTTTTTTTTTTTTAATGACTTGTTCAATTGCTCCTTTTGTGATGGGCCTGTTCAAATTTTCTACCTCAGATTTTAATTTTAGTAGGAGGTGTATTTCTAGAAATTTGTCCAATTCTTCTAGGCTTTCAAATTTGTTGGAGTACAGTTCTTCATAGTATTGTTATCTTCCTGTTTATTTCAGTAGGCTCTTTTGTGACATCATCTATTTCGTTTCTTATTCACGTTATTTGCATTTTCTCCTTCTTTTCTTTTGTTAAATTTGCCAGTGATTTGTCGATTTTATTAATCCCTTCAATAACGAACTTTCAGTTTGTTGATTCTTTCTGTTATTTTTCTATTTTCTGTTTCATTTATGTCTGCTCAAATATTTATTATTTCCTTTGTTCTGGTGACTGTAGGCTTTTTTCAAAAAAATTAGTTTTATGTTCTTTTTCAGTTTTTGAATTCTATTTTTTTTTTAACAGTCTGTTTTGGGTATAAATTTACAAAACAAATTTGTTTTACATTCAACAGTTCATGCACATGTGATAATAGGCATTTTTTCTTCTTTTTTCTAATATTTGGTGATGTTGGGTTAAGGTTTTGATTTTGAGTCCTACTCCTTTATTGATGTGTGCATCTATTATTATAAATTGTCTTTTGAACACTGCTTTTGCTGTGTCCCCAAAACTTTTGTACATTTTGTTTTTATTCTCATTTTATTCATTTATCATTCTATTACCAGTAGTTTTTAAACAGGGTGTTATTTAATTTCCATGTATTTCTTTTCCTTGACTTTTCTTTTGCTGATTTCGAATTTTCTAGTTTGGAGGCTGCTTTTTGCTTGGGTGTGGCTCTTTATTGAGGCTGGGGTCTGAGGTAGGCGGGCCTGGGCCTTGGAGGCTGCTTCTCACTTGGGGGCGGCTCTATTTTAAGGCTGGGGCCTGAGGTAGGCAGGTGCAGAGGGGTTAGGAAAAATTAAGGGAGGCGAACTTGTCTGTCAGTTTGTCATCCTGTGGTGGCTTATGTGTTGCTGTGAGGGTGGAGGCGATGCCATTGTGTTGCAAAATGCCAGCAGAGTTACCCATGGTGGACAGGTTTCAGCGGAGCTTCCATGGTAAGACAGACTCAGAAGAAGGAAGAGGCCATCTACTTCTCTAAAAATTGGACAGTGAAAATTTTATGAATAACAGTAACTCACTGTCTGATATATTACTGGAAAGCTTTATGAATAACCCTGAAATATTGTCCAATATAGTGCCAGAAGATGAGCCCATCAGGTTAGAAGACGCTCAAAATTTGACTGGGGAAGAGCTGACTCCTCAGAGTAGAGAAGACCTTAACAATATGGATAGAGTAAAGCTTTCAGGACCTCCACTGGCTGATGTGACATGACTCAAAATGAGTAGAAAAAGATGTAAACATCCATTAATAATCTGAACGTGGAATGTACAAAGTATGAATCTAGGAAAATTGGAAGTTGTCAAAAATGAAATGGAACACATAAAGATCAATATCCTAGGCATTAGTGAGCTGAAATGGATTGTTTTTGGCCATTGTGAATCAGACAACCATATGATCTACTATGCCAGGAATGACAAATTGAAGAGGAATGGTGTGGCATTCATCATCAGAAAGATTGTTTCAAGATCTGTCCTGAAGTACAATGCTGTCAGTGATGGATAATATCCATACGCCTCCAAGAAAGACCAGTTAACACTACTATTATTCAAATTTACACACCAACCACCAATGCTAAAGATGAGGAAATTGAAGACTTCTACCAACTGCAGTCTCAAACTGACTGAACACTCAATCAAGATGTGTTGATTATCACTAGTGACTAGAATGCAAAAGTTGGGAACAAAGAAGTATTACCAGTAGTTGGAAAATATGGCTTTGGTGATAGAAATAACACTGGAGATCTCATGATAGAATTTTGCAAGACCAACGACTTATTCATTGCAAATACCTTTTTTCAACAACTTAAGTGATGACTATACATGTGGACTTCACTAGATGAAATACACAGGAATCAGATTGACTACATCTGTGGCAAGAGGTAATGGAGAAGTTTAATATCTTTAGCCAAAACAAGGCCAGAAGCTGACTGTGGAACAGACCATCAACTGCTCATATGCACATTCAAGTTGAAGTTGAAGACAATTTAAACAAGTCCATGAGAGCCAAAGCATACTTCTATATCTGGGTTGATTTCCAGGTGATGTTGTCACATGTCTTAGTCTCCAATTGTTGTCTGCTGTTGCTGATTCTCTGTCCAGAGTACTCCTTTTAGCATTTCTTGTAAGGTGGGTCTGGTTTTTGCAAATTTTCTTAGTCTGTTTATCTGAGAATGTCCTGATTTCACCATCATATTTGAGAGACAATTTTGCTAGATATATAATTCTTGGTTGGAATTTTTTTTCTTTCAGCATTTTATATATGTCATCTCATTGCCTTCTTGTCTGCATGGTTTCTGCTGAGAAATTAGAGCTTAGTCTTATTAGTTCTCCTTTGTAGGTGACTTCATTTTTTCTGAGCTGCTTTCAAGATTCTTTGTCTTTGATTTTAGAAAGTTTGAGTGTGATATGTCTTGGTGATTGATTGGTGATTTTCTTTTGAAGCCTATGTTATTTGGGGTTTGCTGAGCTTCTTGAATACAATCATCTCATCTTTCATGATATTAGGGAAGTTTTCTTCTAATAATTTTTTTTACAATTTTCTTAGTGCTTGTTTGGGTTATCTCTGCTATTCTAACAGAAAATACCACAAATGGGATGGCTTTAACAAACAGGAGTTTACTCTCTTAGAGTCTGGAGGTTTTAAGTGCAAGTTCAAAGTGCTAGGGTCTAGGGGCTGGGTGAAAGCCCCTCAACCTTGGGGTTCAGCTCTGCTTCCTACTCCCAGTTCACTGAAGCTGGAGGCTTTTCTTCACTCAGACAGCTGCTGGCTGCTGAGGCTGACAAACCCAAGGTGTACAAGTAAAAAGGCACAGTCCCAATGTTACCAAACAACTTGGCAGGCCACTAAGTCAAGTCTAGAAGTCCCCTGAGATTGGCAGGCCATGGCAGGCTGCTGAACAACTACTTGGCTACATGTAGGTTTCAAGCATGCCAAAAAGCTGGAGACATTCCTCCAAGCTACTTTTTATATACTGGAAGCAGACCACATCGCTAAAGCAGCTACTCAGCTGCTCTGGTAGATTCCACCATGGAATCGATTGCCAGTCTCACCGTGGGGAAAAACTACATCCAGCTGCTCAGCCACTCAACCAGACCTAGCCAAGTGGACAACAACCTTAACTACCACAGTGCTTTTTTTTTTTTCTTTTGTCTCTTCTTGTTCTGAAATTCCAACCACAGGTAAATGTGTCCTCTTCATGGTGTCCCAAAGGAATCTTAAGCTTTCTTCATTTTGTTTCTTTTTTCCTGATTGTTCCTCCAACAGATTTGTGTTGAGAATTTTTTCTTCAATCTAGCTAATTCTGTGTTTCATTGATTCATTTCTAGTCCTTTGTCCTTCCAATGCATTATCCATTTCTGAAATTTTAGTATCATTCTCTTGCATTTCTATTTGCTGTTTTCTTATGGTTTCTAATTTTCCATTTATTTTGTCAATTTGTTCTTTTATTGCTTTTTTTCCAATTCTTCTAGAGAATTTTCCTGTGTCTTCCTTGATTTTTGTCTGTGGTTTTTTCAAACTTTCTCTCAACCTGTTGAAAGTACCTACATATAATTCATTTGAATTCCTCACCAGGTAATTCCATTAGCATTTCTTCTGGCCCTGGACTTAGCTCATTTGAGACATCCTGTCCTATTTTGTGTGTGTGTGTGTGTGTGTGATTTGAATTGTCTCCAACACATTTTAATACTGTTGTATTAATTTGTTGATTTACTTCTCCCTGATTTCTTATTTTGTTCTTTTTTAATATTCCCAGTCCACAAGGCAATCGTATTACTCTGGTCAGTAGTTTAGCAGCACTAGGGCACTCACCATTTGTCTCTGGGCAGATTTGGTGTTAGGTGGCCTCTGATCAGTGATTGCACAGAGCATCTGAGCCTGGCAGGGTAGATGTTGGCTACTGACTGTTGTTGGTCTTGTAGTGCTGGAATGTTGTTGTTGTTAGATGCTGTCAAGTTGGCTCCAATTTATAATGACCCTATGTATAACAGAATGAAACATTGCCCAGTCCTGTGCCAGCCTCACAATCCTTGCTATACCTGAGCTCATCATTGCAGTCACTGTGTCAATCCATCTCATTGAGGGCCTTCCCCTTCTTCTCTGACCCTCCACTTTACCATGCATGATATCCTTCTCCAGGGAATGGTTCCTTCCGACAACATGACAAAACTGGGTGAGAGGAAGTCTGGTCATTCTGGCTTCCCAGAGGCATGCCAGCTGCACTTCTTCCAGAACAGATTTTTTCATTCTTTTGGCAATCCGTGGTACTTTCAGTGCTGAAATGGGTGGTGGCAATTTCCCAGTGGTGGGGCACCAGGTGTGGATGAGTATGGTGTGACAGGGTCACCGACTCCCAACTGCTGGGGAAATATATAGAGAAAAGGAGGGGAAATGGAGAAGCAGAGAGGAAATAAAAAGAAGAAAGAAAGGGAAGAAAATGGAGTGGAAGACAGGAGACCAAAGAAAACAGGTAAGAGAAAAAAGAGAAAAGGAAGGAAAACAACAAAAACCAAGAAACAAGTAGTAAGTAACAGCCACTAAACACAGCTGCAGGGGTAACTTGGCACTCACTCAGCAGGAGCATGCACCACTGAATATGGAGGGTCAGTGGACGCACTACTGGAAGTGGATGTAGGGGGGGCAGATGAGGAAAAAAACGAATATGGAAAAAAAAAATTATGGTGGAGGAGAGGGTTGAAAAGAAAAGAGAAAAAGTAAAAATGGTAAGGGAGGGATGAGGGATGGACTGATAAGAATGGAAGCAAGAAAAAGAAGGAGGAAAAAAAAAAAACTGGTGCAAGTGGTGGTTGCCAAGCAGAGTAATAGCAGGAATGTGGAGGTCACTCTGGGAAAACTCACACTGCCTGTTCACAGAGGGTTGGGGGCAGCTGCTGCTGATCATGGAGGTGGGGGTTGAAACAAAAAGAAAGAAAAATAGAAGATTAAAAGAGAGAGAGAGAGAAGAGAAAGGAACAAAAAATAAAGAAAAGGAAAATAAGGAGAAGAAGGAAGACTAAGGAGAAGGAAGAAATAAGGTAAGAGGAGAAAAGAGCAGCACAGTACTGTCGAAAGTGCCAGCCATGAAACAAGGCTGCACCAGAGTGGGCACTTTTACGCAGGGCTGGGTGGGGACAGTCTCTACTAACCGCATGGACAGCAGGGGAGGGGCTCCTACTCTTCTAGGAAGATGGAAGGATAGAAGAACTAAGCAGAAAGATTAAAAAAAAAAAAAAAGTGGCTCAACACTGGCAGTGGGGGGAGTTTAACCAGCCACAGGGTGGGTGGGGGTGGGGAGTGGCATATTTCTGGACACTGGGATGTTGTACAAGGTAAGAGGGGAGGACATCTCTCTCAGGTCACCTGATCATTGATGTAGGTGCCGGTGCTATCCTGCAATAGTGGATCTGGTTATCCGGTTCCTGCTCTGATCAGATTGCTGCTTGCCATAATTCACAATGGCCATGCTGTGTTGGTTAGCAGTTTACTGCTCCTTGCTCACTGTTTTCGTTCAGAGTCTTCCTCTCATTGGTATTTGATCTACTTCTTTATCCTTCCCTTTTGAAGCTCTGGGATGCAGGATTATCATTCATAGTTGTTTCCCTTGTTTTTTAAAGTCTTTGTTTGCTGTAGGGGGTCTGGACAGTGTGTCTGCCTAGTCTGCCATCTTGCACTTGGAACCTATCTTTTCACTGATTGCCATTTCCATGGACATTATTGGATCTCTTTTGATCCAAGAAGAATGTTAGTTAAGGTTATGTGTGAACTTGGCTGGGACTGGTTTTGAGTAGCTGGCAGCTGGATGTAGTGATTCACCATGATGAGACTGGTTATCAACTCCATGCTGTGAGCAGCTGAGTAGCTGCCTTAGGGGTGTGGTCTGCTTCCAGTATATAAGAAGAAGCATTGAGAAAGGTCTCTGAGCTTTTTGGCAGGCTTGGATCTTACACGTAGCCGAGTCTTCATTCAGTGGCCTGCCATGTTGCCTGCCAATCTTGGGACTGTTTCTGAACTTGAACTAGTGGCCTGCTGTGTGGTTTAATAATGTTGGGACTGTGCCATTTTATTTGTCCAGCTTGGGTTGGTCAGCCTCAGCAGTCAACAATTGTCTCAGTTAAGAGATGCCTCCAGCTTAAATGGGCCAGGAGCAAGAGGCAGAGCTGAAGCCCAAGTTTGCGGGTCCTTCACTCAAACTCTAGAGCAGGCACTTTTTATAGCCTACTATACAGTAAGAGAATAAACACCTGTTTGTTAAAGCCATCCATTTGTGGTGTACCTGTTATAGCAACACTAGAGAACCAAAACAAATGTGTTAAATAAAAATAAAAATGGAGTCATATGGCTGACAAAATAGCATTGGTGGCCAACTGGACAATGCCTGGAAAACGTGTCTTTACTGAAACTTAACCCTGTTGTTGTTATTGTTATGTGCCACAGAGTCAGACCCGACTCATAGAGACCCCTCCTTGGGTTTCCGAGGCAGTATCACTATGGAAGTAGATTGCCCCATCTTCCTTCTGAGCAGTGGCTGGTGGATTTGAACCGCCAGCCTTCTGGTCAGCAGTCAAGTGCTTTAGGCACTGCGCTACTAGAGCTTAATCCTAGCTTTCCTATAAACCAGGCCACCTTTGTTGACCAATGAGATTCTTTTTTTTTTTTT
>NW_006921617.1:5331971-5333652 GCF_000298275.1 Orycteropus afer afer
CCAAGATTATCTTTTGTGTCTGTGTTAATTGGTTTCCCTTTTCTTTGTTGAAGAGCATCTTTGCAGTCCTTGTGCCTAGTCCGCCATCTTGCCGGAACTCTGACCAATGAGATTCTGACAGCACTGCCACCCTCATTGGCTAGTTAAATCCTGACAGTGTTTCAATAGTAAATTGCATAAACCAATCAGAAATGAGTTTCTTTGCTATTGGATTTTGCCAACAAAAAAACAGTCACTTCTGATACTCAGCAGTCAATCTTTCCACATGTGATTTTGTGCTACCTGATTCAAGAATCTATTACCCAACTAAACCTTATCTAATAGATTTTATTATTCACTCAGTTTCTTTTCTTAAAAAATACCTTTTATTGAAATGTAATTTATGTACAGTGAAATACACAAAACTAAAGTGACATGGGTCAATGCAGTTATTTATTTTTTTTTTTTGCAGTGTTCCCTCCCCTCTCCTCCTACCCTTGGTAAACAACAAAGGAAGTTTCCTTCCATATATAAACTTCTCCTTGACTTTTTACAATAATGAACTGATACTATATTTGTCCTTCTATGATTGAGTCATTTCATTCAGCATAATGTCCTCCAAGTTCATCCATGTTCTGTGGTGTTTTGCAGATCCTATATTATTCTTTAGTGTTGCATAGTATTCCGTTGTGTGTATGTACCATAGTTTGATTATCCATTCTTCTTTTGATGGACATGTAGGTTGTTTCTATCTTTTTGCTATTGTGAATAGTGCTGCGATGAACATGGGTATGCATATATCTTTTTCTCTCCTGGCTCTCACCTCCTTAGGATATATAACTAGTAATGGATTGCTGGGTCAAATGTTATTTTTAATTCCAGATTTTTAAGGAATCACCATACTGCTTTCCACAGTGGTTGTGTCATTTGACAGTCCCATCAGCAGTGTAAGAGAGTCCCAATCTCTCTACATCTTTGCAAGTATTTGTTATTTTCTTTCTTGTTGAAAGTTGTCATGAGTGCTGGGGTGAGATGGTATCTCATTGTTGTTTTGATTTGCATCTCTCTGATGGCTAATGATCATGATTATTTTTTCATGTATTTGCTGGCTGCCTGAATATCCTCCTTGGTGAAGTGTCTTTTCATGTCTTCTACTCATTTTTTAATTGAATTGTTAATCTTTTTATTGTTGAGGTGTTGGTGTTTTCCATAAATTTTGGAGGTAAGTCCCTTGTCAGATATGTCATTGCTAAATATTTATTTCCCAATCTGTAGGTTCTCTTTTGACTCTTTTGGATAAGTCTTTTGAAGCACATAAAAATTTAATTTTTAGAAGGTCCCATTCATCTAGTTTATCCTCAGCTGTTTGTGCATTTTGGGTTATGCTTTACAGTCTATTTATGCCATAGATTAATCTTCCTTAGGATGAGTGGCTGGTGGGTTTGAACCGCCAGCCTTCTAGTTAGCAGTCAAATGCCTTAGGCACTATGCCACCAGAGCTCCCATGTCATAAATTGTTGTTGTTATGTTGTTATGTGCCGTCGAGTTGGCCCCGACTCATAGCAACCCCTCCTTGGGTTTCCAAGGCAGTATCACTATGGAAGTAGGATTGTCCAACCTTCCTTCCGAGGAGTGGCTGGTGGGTTTGAACCGCCAGCCGTCTGGTTAGCAGGCAAGTGTCTTAGCCACTATGCTACCAGAG
>NW_006921617.1:5334709-5338941 GCF_000298275.1 Orycteropus afer afer
GGAATGGTTTCAGTCTCTCTCCATTGAAAATAATGTTGGCTGTTGGTTTTGCATGAATGCCCTTTATTATGTTGAGGAATGTCCCTTCTATTCCTATTTTGCTGAGAGTTTTGATCAGGAATGGGTGTTGGATTTTTCAAATGGCTTTTCTGCATCAATTGATATTATCATGGGTTCTAATTCTCTGTTTTATTTATGTGATGGATGATGTTGATTGTTTTTCTAATGTTGAACCATCCTTGCATACCTGGTATGAACCCCACTTGGTCATAATATATAATTTTTTTGATATGTAGTTGCAGTCTATTGGCTAGTATTTTTTTTTTTTTAATTGGGTGAAAATTTACAGAGCCAATTCCCTTTCCATACAGCAGTTCACATACACTTTGTCTCATGACATTGACCACAATTCACTACAATGCAACAGCTCCCCTCCCACTTCCTCCCAATAATTACCTCTTCCCTGTGTCCATCCCTCCATTCACTCCTGCCTCCTGAGCTGTGTCCCTGTGCATAAACAGCGCTTTTTTCTCCCATGATTGTTCTCTACAAGGAGTGTATCTACCTCCTTAGGTAAATGTTCAACTGATAAGCCTGTCTCTTGTTTGGCTGGAAGCCACAGGTGTGGGTTCAATTCCAGAACTGAAGGGCAGCTAGGGGCCATAGTCTCAGTGATTTCACTAGGCTCTATCAGTCTAGCAAACCTGGTCCCCTCCCCCCCTTTTTTTTCCAAATGATTCTGAGTTTTGTTCCACATTGTTCTCCCTCTCTATCCAGGATCTCCTGCATAGATCCCCCTCCGAGTGGTTGACGGTGGTAGCCGGGCACCATCTAGGTCTTCTGGTCTTATAGTATAGGCTGTGGATCACATGGTGTACCAGTTGCGAGGACTAATTGCTTTCATGAACCTTTGGTTTTCTTCATTCTTCTTTGCTCTGGATGAGGAGAGACCCATTGTTGTATCTAGATGGCTGCTTGCAAGCTTTTAAGATCCCAGTTGCTACTTGCCAAAGTAGGAGATGGAACAATGTTTTGTATAGTATGTTATGCCAATTGAGCTTGATGTCCCCTGTTACTATGGTCCCTCTGGGTAGCTGGCTGTGACCAAGAAGTGACTACAACCTTGTCCCTTGTTGGCTCTACTATACGCCTGGGAATTCAGGTCATAGAAATACATTTCCAAGACCATTGTCTGCTAACCCTATACATGGTCTTGGGTACACTCCCCGCTTCATGGACATTCCTAATAGTTCAGCCTGTCCACCTATCTATCCACCCATACACCCATGTTTTGCCTTCACTGACAACGCAGTACTGTATGTGCAAAAGGGTTCACCTTTGTTGTCTATACCTCCCATGTACCTCTCTATGTCTTCCTCTTCTTCAATGCCACCGTGTTGATCACTCATATTTGGTACATTGCCTTTCTGTTCACCCAAGTCAATACTTATCTCTATCTAACAGTGTTGCCTCCCCTCCCCTCTCACCCCTGCTAACCAACAAAGAAAACATCCTTCCATATAGAAACCTTACCTTGACATTTACAATAACAGACTAATACAATATTTGTCCTTCTATGATTGACTTATTTCACTCAGCATAATATCCTCCAAGTTCATCCACATTATGCGGTGTTTTGCAGATTCTAGATTATTTTTTAGGGTTGCATAGTATTCCATTGGGAGCTCTGGTAGCATAGTGGCTAAGGCACTTGACTGCTAACCAGAAGGCTGGCGGTTCAAATCCACCAGCCATTCCTCGGAAGGAAGGTTGGGCAATCCTACTTCCGTAGTGATACTGCCTCGGAAACCCAAGGAGGGGTCACTATGAGTCGGGGCCGACTCGATGGCAAATAACAACAACAAGTATTCCATCGTATGTATGAATCATAGTTTGGTTATCCATTCCTCAGTTGATGGACACTTAGGTTGTTTCCATCTTTTTAGCCTCATTAAACTAACTTTTTACATAAAATTTTCCTTTGTTTTATCAATCTATTGCCATTCCAACTCATTCTGATTCTATATGGAAGTGTAAATTGACATCATCATAATAAAAAAACCCAGCAACTCATTATCCACATTTACCTATGTTCCTTCCATAATTTGATATTTTTTTTCCCCCTTTCACACTAAAGTCTGGCAGCATTGGCCTAATTTACAAGTCACTAGTGATACTGCCTCGGAAACCTAAGGAGGGGTTGCGAGTCAGGTTTGACTCAACGGCACATAACAACAACAACAAGGTTTTCACAGAGGTTAAGAGCTCGATTGTTAACCAAAAGGCGTTAGTTGGAACCTTTACGTCCAACTTTAAGTTGATCCTTTGGCCTTATATAGATGGGTTCTCATATAGAAGCACACTAGATTTAAACCCAAAAGCCTGCTCCTCTGGAGAATGTGACATTCTGCTTAACTAAGGATTACAGCCTTGCTAAGTGTAGGAGGGGAGCTCTGGTGGTATAGTGCCTTCTTGACTGCTACCAGAAGGCTGGCAGTTCAAACCCACCAGCCACTCCTCCAAAGGAAGGTTGGGCAATCTACTTCCCCGGTGATACTGCTTCGGAAACCCAAGGAGTCCCCGCTATGGGTCGGATCTGACTCCACAGCAGTGGGTTTGGTTGGGTTTTTGCTACCTACTCCGGGAAGGTCACTGCCTTGCAAATCCCATGGAGCAATTCTATTCGGCACACACGGGGTCTCCATGAGTCAGAATAGACTCCAGGTCAACTAACAACACAACAAAATACGATTATAAAAGGAACCACTGAAGGTACTCTCTTTCAAAATTTAATTCCAAAGATCCAAAGTCAGTCGAAATAATTTCTGCTAAGGGTTTGTCTCAAGAGGTGCGCTTGCTCCCATGGTCGTTCTAGTCAAGTTGGTTGCTTGTCCCTGAATGCAGGACACAATCTTCATTTCCTTATTTGTGGGTCATACATACTTTCCAGTTGTTAGGCTCGACTTTGTGTGCATGCGAGACTGGACTTGGAGGTGTGCAATTGGGCGTAGCCGACCCGTTTAAACCTGCGAATCCGCGTTTATATAGTTTTTTCCACCCCTGCTTCATCTTAGCTGATGGTACCCGGGTCAGCGCGAACTCCCGGTTCCTGACTCACCTCTTCTCTACTCGCTGCCTCTGCCCGCCTCGCACCCTGGCTAGGACCGGGAGAAGTCTGGGCGACCACTTCTTCCCAGGAGGGGAGAATGGAGTTGCAAAAACTAAACTAGGTGTAAAGCAGAGCACCGTAGCTCAGTTAGAAGAACACTTCTGCGCGCCGGAGCGGGAGGCAAGTTTGCACTCGCGCGAAAGGGGCGGGCCAGCTTGGACCGCTCGCATTTCCTGTGACAGGGGCTGCCCCAGCCTCTCTCTCCCGCGGTGGCGGGACCATTTCCTGAATCTCTGAAGCGGAGGGAGGGTTGGGGCGCGGCCCGACCATTGGAACAAAAGGGTGGGGGGTGTTGGAAAAAGAGCGGTTAAGGCACGCGAGTAGAATCAAGAACAGGGAATTTATACTGGGGCTGTGGTTCTGAAATAACATGTAGAAACAGGATTTTCACAGTTAGAGTTTCTTCTTTCCGCCAGACCGGCTGGTTGTTTCTTCGGGAGTCGATCATTCCCCTCCCCTCGTTCCCGAGGTGGTTCAATCCGGGAGGCCGGCGTCTTTCCCCAGTTTGCCGTTCACCCGTAGCGCTCGGGACTTGCTGATAGTGGTGACGGCGGCAACATGTCTGTGGCGTTCGCAGCCCCGAGGCAGCGAGGCAAGGGGGAGATCACTCCCGCTGCTATTCAGAAGGTGAAACCTTGCGGGTCGGGGATGCCAGGCTCCCCCCCCCCCCCCCCCGTCTTTGGGCAAGACACTGGGGCAGGGCCGCCCCGAGTCGGCCCGGTGGGGGCGGAGGTGGGCCTGCTAGGAAGCAGTTGTGTGGGAACTACAGCTCCGGGCTGTGCCCGAGTAGGTGGCGAAGAGGGCGAACCGGTTTTCTCGCGGGGTCTTTTCGCATATTTAAGCTCTTTCGTATAGGCACAAAAGCCTAGTTAACCGCCGCCCTATTTCTCTAGGGATGGGGCGGTGTTCGGGCAGCCGGGCGCGTGCGCCCGGCGGCGCGGCCGAGCTAGGACAGGCTGTTTCTCACAGTCGGCGCCCCCCGCGCCCCAGCGCGTCGCTCCAGAGTTACTTTGGCGTGGCTCCGCCCCGCGTGCGGAGGCAGCTTTGGGCAGACCAGACCTTG
>NW_006921617.1:5339351-5349168 GCF_000298275.1 Orycteropus afer afer
TCCCAGCAAGTATTTAGTGTGCACCTATTTTAGGCGGTGAGGCTACCCTGATGTGAGGCATGATCCCTGCTTTCAGGGAGTTTACACTCTAGTGCTGGAGACAAATCAGATAATCCCGACAAATTATAATTTGATAAAAACGTGGGGAGCTCTGTCCTCGTTAGAGGGTAGTGCTACCACTCTCTGTTGTGTTGGTGCCATTTGGGGACACAAAGGTTCTTTATTGTCTTCTACCCCTTGTTGGCTATAAGCAAGGCAGAATTCTGAATTTTAATGAGACTGAAAATTTATTTACTAAAATTAGCGGTTTAACGATTTCGGTTTCGGCTTATGCACTGCAACAGGGAGAAAAATAGAAGAAAAGTCAACTTTTATTACTACTTAAGGCACCATTATCTCCCCAATAAAGTGTGTGAATCGGTTTCTGTTTACTTTCAGGTTCTTAGTTGTGTGGCATTTGCCATTTTCCCAACTGTTGCTTTATTGTATGAAGAAATTGGTTTGGCAGTGAGTGGAAATGCAATGCTTCGTACAGGGCACTGGGCTAAGTCTAAAAGCCTTTGCAAACAGCTACACACACACCCCGTTTCTGAAGGGGTTCTTTTCTATATTTGTTTTTGGGATGTAAAAAGGTTCTGAGTTTGTACACACACACTTTTTTTTCCCCATATAAAGAATTTTTTCTTAAGATATTTTTCATGGGTGGTTAATTTAGAAGATGTTGATCAATTATTTTTCATTCGGATTTCAAATTAAGTGCTTCATTCTACATTGTGAGAGATTGACATTAGATACAAGACAGGTAATTCTAAGGTGAAGTTTGTTAGGTTGAGGAATATAGTGAAAATATATGTTGTGAAATTGTTAGATTGGGGGTTAGATTAATGCATTTTAAGAGCAATTCTTTTCTTTTGGTATCTTAAGATTCTATTTAAGAAGTAACTTTAGGTGTTAGAAGGACATGGTTGCATTTTTTTTAGCAAGTGAAGCATGATTCACGTGCAGAAGAAAAAGTTAAAATTGATGTAAATGGACCTTTCTTTATAATGAAAAGAGTTACATTGCTACTTAAATAATTGAGGTGGAATGTTTATGGTGTTATACTCCATGCTTTCATTGAAGGGGGGATGGTTTGGCAAGTTCAGGAAGAACATCTGTTCACCTACTCTAGTCCCTTGATTTTAGTGATAAATGAGTCCCAAAGTATGCACACTTCAGGATAGCAAAGCTGACACTAAAACTAACTGGCTTTCTAGTTGCTACCTCAGGTCAGTATTCTTTCCTCAGTGCTCCTTTAAGATGAATTGTTTAACCCTTTAAGCCACTGTTGCTTTGAGTTGTTATAAGATAGTAGAATGATAACATGCTTTTGTTTTTAAACTTTTGGGACAACTTAATTGTAAGGTAAGTTTATAAGGTCTGCAGTAAGTATTATATATGTACAGAAATTATCGTATTTTATTATTATTGCCTTATTGGGGAATCACAAAACTACACTGTATAACTGTTGGCAATTAGCCAGCAAGCAGATCAAGCCTCCTGGACTGAAGATTTCAAGAATTTACTGCAAAGCCAACTTGGACTGTTAATTTTTAGTCATAACTAGCTAAAGTTTCTATTACAGATAGGAGAATTAAATACTTGAATATGAAAGAAACTCCAAATATTTCCTTGTAAGCTTTAGGTAAAACTTCAGAGGGAAAATATTAGACTAGAGGTATTAAAAGAATTGTTGATTAAACAAACTATCGTTGCAAAGGTAAATGAGATTTTCTGTGGTGAGCTATATATTATGTATACAAAAGACCTGAGTAGATTCAGTTCTTGCGTAGATAAAACGTTTTGAAAAATTTGAAGGAAAAAAGTAATTGAAAGAGTTGTACATATGAACTGTGTATTTGTTATTTTCAGTAGATTTAGACAGTTCAGTATATAATGAAATTTTATGAGAAAGCCGAGTTTACTAATCTCCGTATGAATTTATATTTCAGTTATTAAAATGAATCGAAAAATACCTATGTTTTAGCAGCAAGTAGCAACATTTAACAAAATAATTTTAAGAGAAGGTTGTTTACATTATCATGTTTGTTTAATGATTTTTTTTTAATGTGTAATGATTGCTTTGGGGTGAATATCTTGTTAGAGAATGTACTTTAAAGTTCTCTAAAGACAGTATTTATTAATGTTCCCCCAGTTTTCTAGTTTTTGATTTTACTTGATGCACTAAACTTGTAATAAATTTTTTCTAATTTTTTTCAGATGTTGGATGAAAATAACCATCTTATTCAGTGTATAATGGACTATCAAAATAAAGGAAAGACCTTAGAGTGTTCTCAGTAAGATTGCTATGAAACTTCTTTTGTATTGATTTTTCTGTGTTGTTTATTTTTTTGTTTTACTTTTTTCCCAGATAACAACTTAATTGAGATACAGTTCACATACATGTAATTTGCCTGTTTGAAGTATGCAGTTCAATGGTTTTTATATTCACAGAGATGTGCAACTGTTACCACAGTCAATTTTTGAATGTTTTCATCATCCCCTCAAAAATCCCCCAACCCATTGACAGTTACACCTCATTCTGTCCCCTTATTCCCCACCCCCCAGCCTTAGGCAACCACTAATCTATTTTCTACATGAATGTCCCTATTGTGGACATGTCATATAAATAGAATCATACAGTATGCAATATTTTGTGACTGACTTAGGTAGTGTAATGTTTTCAGAGTTCATCCATGTTATAGCATGTGTAAGTACTTCATTTAATTACTAAATGATTTTCTGTTGTATAGCTATGCCACATTTTTATTTATGTATCAGTTGATGGACATTTGAATTCTTTCCACTTTTTGGCTTTCATGAATAATGCTCCTATGAAGATTTGTGTGCAAGTTTTTTTTTTTTTTTAGATTGTGATTTGGGTGAAAGTTTACAGAGCAAATTCATTTTCTGTACAGCAGTTCACATATGCCTTGTCTCATGACATTGACTGCAATTTCCCACAGTGCAACAGCTCTCTTCCCACTTCATCCCCATAGTTACCTTTTCCCTGTGTCCTTCCTTCCCATGCACTCCTGCCCCCTGAACTGACTCCCTGTGCATACACAGCCTTTCTAGTCTCCCATGATTGATCTCTCTAAGGAGTATATCTACCAATGTAAATGTTCAGATCATATGCCTGTCTTTTGTTTGGCTGGAAGCCACAGGAGTGGGTTCAGTTCCAGACCTGAAGGGCAACTAGGGGCCATAGTCTCAGGGGTTCCACCAGGCTCTCTCAGACCAGCAAACCTGGTGTGTGCAAGTTTTTGTATGACTTTTCTTGAGTTTTAGGAAAGGAAAATTTGTTTTTTAGGAGGTAGGTAGAGGAGGTGTCAGTTTTTTTGTTACACTTTTTACCCTACATTACAAAATAATGACTTTAAGTTTATATATAGTATTATGTGAAAAGTTAGATTTTCACATATGTAAGATACAAAGTTACATGCATATTTGTGGTGGAGAAAGTGAAGCTTAGATTTAATAAATGGGGAATTATCATTCATAAAGACTAGACTGAAGTGACGTAGCTGAAGTAAGCAGTATAAGCCTAATAGAATCTGATGCTATAGAGCAGTTAAATATTTTATCAGAAGTCTCTAAAATAGCACTGTCCAATAGAAATGGAATGTAAATTACAGATAATTTAAAATTTTTTGGTGTAACTGCTGTTAGCTGCCATCAAGTTGTCCCTGACTCATGGCAGCCTCATGTGTGAAGGGATTTTGCCTGGTTTTGTGCTGCCTCATGATGAGTTGCAGATTGGACTGCTTTGATCCATAGGATCTTCATTGGCTGATTTTTGGAAGTATATTGCCAGGCCATTATTCCTGGTCTGCCTTCGTCTGGAGACTCCCCTGAAACCTGCTCAGGATCGTAGCAACACTTAAGCCTCCACTGAGAGAGAGGTGGTGGCTGCACATGAGGTGCATTGACAGACTTGAACCTGGTTCTCCCACATGGAAAGGGAAAATTCTACCACTGACCACTGCCCCCGATTTTCTGATAGACACATTAAAAAGGTAAAAAGAAACAGGTGAAATTAGTTTTAATAATATGTTTTATTTAACCCAATACTTCCAAAATAATATTTCAATAGGTAATCAGTATAATATGAGGGGGCCCTGGTGGCACAGTGGTTAAAGTGCTCAGGTCCTAGCCAAAAGCTCCATGGTTTGATCCCACCAGCTGCTGTTTGGAAGAAAGATGTGGCAGTCTGCTTCCATAAAGATTGATAGCCTTAGAAACCCTATGGGGCAATTTGGCTCTGTAGTATTTATTGAGTCTCTCCATGGGTTACATTTTGACTTGATGGCAATGGGCTTCTTTTTAATCAGTATAAAAATATTAATGAGAGATTTTACATTCTTTTTTTTTTTAAATCATACTAAGTCTTTAGAACCCATTGTGTACTTTACTCACATAGAACATCTTATTTAGGACTAGCCATGTTTCACGTATATTACAGTCTGATGGCTACTGTATTGGACAGTGCAGCCCTAGAGTATTTTATTCTCAACACTTATGGGGCACTTTTCTCTTTCCTTGAGGTCTTACTCAGTCTGCTCTCAGGCAGATTTTCCCAGCAACCCTGACTTTTGTTCTGCGTAGCTTCTACGCTTCCATGGTTGTACTGGTCTCTTGCTGTCATTTCATTCACCCTTTATCTAATTTGCACCCTGATGGACAGATGGCTAACGTGCTGAGCTGCTAACTGAAAGGTTGGATATTCAAGTCTGCCCAGAGGTGCCTAGAAAAAAAAGGCTAGGTGTTGTACTTCTAACCAATCAGCCATTGAAACCCTGTGGAGCACAGTTCCACCCTCACACACATGAAGTAGCCATGAGGTGGTGTTGACTCGACAGCAGCTGCTTTAATGAGTTGTCTAAGATAGTATCTTCTGCTTACTTTGTCTTTTTTCCCCTTTGTATAAAAATTATTTTAAAATTAAATGGATCATCAATAATCACTGTAAAAAAAATAACTTATTCCTTTCTCTCCGTAGGGTAATTTAAAAAAAAAAAAAAAATTTTGTTGTGTTTTAAGTAAAAGTTTACATAGCAAAGAAAGTTCTCATTTAGCCATTTTTATATAAATTGTTCTTTGACATTGGCTGCATTTTTTACAATGTGTCATCGTTCTCATTATTTCCATTCTATTAGTTTGGTTTCCATTAATCTAGTTATCCTACTTTTCCTTAGTTTCTCATCTTTGTTTTATGATAAATGTTGGGAGCTCTGGTGGCATAGGACCTAAGACATTTGACTGCTAACCAGAAGGCTGGTGGTTCAAACCCACCAGCCACTCCTTGGAAGGAAGACTGGGCAGTCCACTTCTGTAGAGATACTGCCTTGGAAACCCAAGGAGGGGTTGCTGTGAGTTGGAGTTAAGTCAGCGGCAGAGAGTTTGGTTCTTTTTTGGTTGACTGTTTGGTCTCATATATTTGATTATTTAAGGAAGCACAGTATTCACAGTGCAAGGTAATTGTTTTAGAATCGTTTAGTAGGTAACCTTTTAAGTATTTTTCTGTGTATGTAATACATACATATATATATATATATATATAGCTGTTTGCTGTTTTTTAATGGTTATGTAAGCTAGAGTTTTATAATGCAGTTGCTGGGTTAAAGAGCATGCTAAGTTGCCAATTAACCTGCAGAAAGATTGTATTTCTTTGCAGATTCTTAGTTTTCAGCCACTCATGCTAGCAATTGATGTTGTTCTAGTGTGCCATTGAATCAATTTCATAGCAACTCCATAGGTCAGAG
This sequence comes from Orycteropus afer afer, assembly GCF_000298275.1. NCBI lineage: Eukaryota > Metazoa > Chordata > Mammalia > Tubulidentata > Orycteropodidae > Orycteropus > Orycteropus afer. The sequence continues at coordinate 5,345,156 of NW_006921617.1, forward strand.
TAGAACTGCCACAGGGTTTTCTAGGCTATAATCTTTACAAAAGCAGATTATTGTATCTTGTGGAGTGGCTGATAGGTTTAAACCACCGACCTTTTACTTAATGGCCAAACACTAAACCACTATTGCCTTGGAAACCCAAGGAGGGGTCGCTATGAGTCAGGTCTGACTTGATGGCACATAACAACAACAACAACAAACTATTATTGCACTGAGGCCCCTTAATGAATATTAGTTATCTTTTTAAATTTTTGCACATCTAGTTAGTGAAAAGTAGTATCTTTATTTTGAAATAATTTCTCACAAAAATTTCTAAAATAGTGTGAGAAATTTTTATGTAACCTCCACTAAAATTCTTCAAGTGTTAATATATTAGGACACATAATTTATTATTCATTCTCCCCTTACTGTTTTTTTTGATACATTTGACAGTAAGTACAAATATGATTTTCTCTTACCTGTTTCTTTTAGTAATACTTGATTGTGTTTTTGTTTAAAGTTTACACAGCAAATTAGGTTCACATTTGACAATTTGTAAATATGTTATTCAGTGACACTAGTTACATTTTTCACAGTATGTCGGTTCTCTTTAATTTCATTCTGGTTCCATTTCCAGTACATGTATGCATCACTTAACGTCTATTTGGGCAGTGTCTGATGGCATATATGTTCACGGCCCTATAAGGTGTTTTGTTTTTTTTCAAGGGAAAGCAGCTCTCCTTTGGTTTATTACGTTTTTCCCTAATGGTTTTAAAGACCCCGTACTGCCAGAGAGAACAAGCACTGGGGCTGCAGAGTGCATTCCAAACCCTGCAGTACCTCCTTTACCTCCTCTTCCCCCTCCTGGTTTCATTCACCTGCCCAGCAGGGTTGCCATTGCCAGCTGTGCTCCTGGTACCTGTATACCTGGTCTCTGCATACCTGGTCCTATGGCTACCTTTCAGTGCCCCCTTTTGCATGGACATAGGCAAAGTCCTTATATGGCTGCGAGCACAGCCCGTGCTCTGCCTAGCTGTACACCCAGCAAGGCTGGCTTCCTGTATCCAGTGGATACAGCTCTGGGGCTTTGTCTGGTGGGCTTCCATAGGTTTTAATATAGTAGGCTTTACAGGGATTTAAGTACAGATTGTCCACTGACTGCTTGTATATATTGTGTTTGTACAGCATCCAAATCACATAACATCCTATTTCATGGAATGTATAGTGGATATTAAGCAACATATACTTGCACTCTAGTTTCTCTGCCTCCTTATCTCCTCATCCTTGCTTTATAGTAGTTGTTGACCATTTAGTTGCATAGCTAGTTTTTTAATGGACCACCTTATTTACAGGTAAATCTTTTATTTCGTGTGCCAATCTTTTATTTCGCCAGACGGTGACTTTGGGATAGTTTGGTTTCAAGGTTTAGTGTTTCAGGACGATTGTCTCAAGAAGTCCTCTAGTCTCAGTTGGTCTAGTAAGTCTGTACTTTTTAGGAATTTGTGTTCCCTTCCTCATTTTTCTCCAGTTTATTAGGGTCCATCTGTTGTGGCTCTAATGAAAACAGTTGGGAGTGGTAGTTGAGCACAATATAGTTTTTTTGGTATCAGGGTAGGTAGGCCATGGATCCTATAGGCTGTTAGCCATGTACCCTAGTTTCTTCTCTGAGGCTTTGACATCCTTCTTTCTCTTTTGCTCCTGATGAGTATAGACCCGTAGTTACATTTTCTCTCTTACCTTTAACAACCTCAATGTATATTTCCTAAAAGTAAGTACATATTCTTAAATAACCACAGTATAATTGTTAAGATAGAGAATGCAGTACTGTGATTCATCATCAGATTTTATTTTTACATTTGCCAGTTATCCCATTAATGTGTTTTTTTCTCTCTGTGGTCCAATGCAGGATTGGATACTGCATTTAATTGTTATGTCTCTTTAGCATGTTTAATTTCAGTCTTTTATGATGTAGTCATTTTGTGGAGTGTCCTTCATTTTTGAGTTTGACTGGTGTTTCTCTTTGATTAGACTCAGATTGTGCATTTTTGGCAGGAGTATCATAGACATGATATTATGTCATAGCCATATGGTATCATTTTGTCCCAATATTAGCAATGCTTTTGATCATTTCATTAAGGTGATGAATATCAGTTTCTTCACTGTCAGGTTACTGTTTTTCCCTTTATGATTAATATGTATCGTGTTGGGGAGATACCTTGAGATTAGGGCTTCCAACCAGTTCAGACTAGTTCAGGAATGCCCGATGAAGTGGAACCAGAACAGACCTGAATTTTTAAAATTTGGGTGATCTGGAACCTTAACAGGAAAAATTACAGGTTGAAGCTCTGGAATGGGAGACCTTGAAGAGGCGTGGTAAGCCCTTCAGGAGTTTGATGAGTAAGGTTGGATTATTGGCAGTACTGTGGAGAGTGAAACACTTTGAAAGTTGTGCAGTAAGCCACATCTTTGAGCAAGGCACCGTAGTTTCCAATTCCAAGAGACAAGAGATTTGGTTGCTATGCATCATGTATGTCACCCTTGTTTTCTAAAAGAGAGATTAAATTTCTATTAGGGATTTGACCTATAATTTTTCCTTTCCAGTTATTGCTTCAGTTTACCCAAATTTTGAAAATTCAAGTCTGTTCAGTTTTTGCTGTTTCTGCCATGACTGAACCAGGAAGAATTTGTTTGAAGCCCTGCTTCAGACTCACATGCTTTCACACTAATTTTTTTGTTGTTGTTGTTATGTGCCATCGAGTCGGACCTGACTCATAGGACTCCTCCTTGGGTTTCCGAGACAGTATCACACTAATTTTAGCATCCAGTAATGGTTATTGCCTGAAGCACTTATTTCTGTGGTAACTGCCAACTGGTGACAAAATCTATCATTCCTTCTGCATTTATTTGGAATCATACTATACAGAAGAAATTTTCCCTCTCCTCCTGATACTTATTCATTTATATTTGAATGGAACTGTAGAGTCTTACTATAATACCTGGGTTATACCATTATTAATTTTCTTTTTCAAATTGTCCCAGATTTTATCACTGGGAGCCCCTCATGTTTTTGATGTGTCGCCATAATTTTTTGAGCATTTTTAAATTTTCTTGTATCAGGAAATGTTCCAGGCTTATCTTGTACTTTTTCCAGCCTCAACCTGGAATCATCCAGTTCTCCAAACTCTGGTTCTTTTTATTGGAGAATGATACTTAGAAGCTAAGATCTTAGTGGCAGGTTACATTTTTTAATCATTTGTACATTTTGCCTTTTATATAGCTTATTTCTATTTATTTTATGTGTATTGTTTCTTGGAGGCCCTGGTTGTGCAAATGGTTAAGTGCTCAACTATTAGCTGAAAGGTTAGTGGCTTGAACCCACCCAAAGGCACCTTGGAAGAAAGGCCTAGGTTCTGCTTCTGAAAGAATGAGTGTAGTTCTACTCTTCAACACATGGGGTCACCATCAATCAGAAACAGTTCCACGGCAGCTGGTTTTATATTGTTTCTTGATTAATATTGTTGATTTATGTTTGAAAGTATTTAGAAAACATATTTAATTAGATTTGGTTGCTATGCAACATGTATGTCACCCTTGTTTTCTAAAATAGAGATTAAGTTTCTAGTAGGGGTATCAAGTTCTTTAGCTTATCTATGGATAATCATCAGTGATAAATCACTACCTCAGGTTAGCCATAGAATGTATAAAAAGGAACTGATCTAGAATGATTATTTTTACTTGTTAATTTCCTGATTATAATGGTACACTCAGGTTATATAGGGGCATGTCCTTGTTTTCGGAACATTAATAGTTAAGTATTAGAAGAAATGGTGTATTAGATCTGCAGTGGACTCACTTGGTTTTTTATTTTATTTTTTTAATTTAATTTTTTAAATTTTTTAATTTACTGTGATTTGGATGAAGATTTACAGAGCAAATTCACTTTCCATACAGCAGTTCACACATACTTTGTTTCATGTCATTGACCACAGTTTACCACAGTGCAACAGCTCCCCTCCCTCTTCCTCCCCATAGTTACC
>NW_006921617.1:5351983-5357327 GCF_000298275.1 Orycteropus afer afer
ATTGAATAACCATCAAAAAACTAAAAGCCCATGGATGAAAAACACCCCATGTAATCAATCACACAGGAACAGTAACCAAAAAAAGAGAAAAGGGAAAAAAAGAAGAAAAAACAAGCAAACCTGCAATATCTGGGTATAGAGCACGGAGGAAAAAAAGAAAATAGGGAAGGAGAATAATAAATGAAGAAAAAAACAGGAAGAATGCAAAAAGAAAAACAAGGAATGGGATTAGTCATGAGAAAAAAAAAGTGGGGAAAAAAAACAACTCTTAAATTGGGGGGGGAGCGGCAGAATTTCAACCAGGCATAGGGAAAAGAAAAAAAATGCTGAAAACTAGGACTTGGTAGGGTTAGATTAAGAATAATAATAAAAAGGACAAAAGTATTAATAATATTAGTTGGTTTGAAACGGATAAACACAAGCAAACTAATCACCGGGAAAAAGAAAACAAAAAAGGAAAAAAATGGAAAAAGAAAAGATCAGTGGAGGACTGGGTAGGGTACCCAGGCTCTGTCTGAGCACACAAAATGTGATGGAGTTCCTGTGGGCCCAGAAGGTAGGTGGAAGTGGGGATGGCCACCGTTCACCAAGTGGGTGTAAGGTGTAGTAACAAGAAGAATGTCGTACCTTTTCAGTCTTGCAGGCCCCGAGTGTTCTTGGGGTTGCTGGGAAGCAGAACGTGTTCTTAAGCCCCAGAAGTCTGCAAGAGCGCTGTCTCTTTGAATATCCAAAATAGTCAAGCTGCTTTTTAAACCTACAAAATGGTAGTTCCCTCCAGACCAGCAGAAGTCCACAGCTCAACCCACCTTTCTCTTCACCTTCTCTGTTTGGTCCCCAGCCACCGTGCACAGTCCTCTGCGCGGTCTCTGGCTAGCAGGGTGATTTGTAGGTTAATTCTTAAGTCCTACCACCACAGGAATCTGCGAGAGCGCTGTCTCTTTAAATATCCAAAATAGTCAGGCCGCTTTTTAAACCTACAAAATGGCAGCGCTCTCTGGACCGGCAAAAGTCCACAGCTCAGCCCACCTTTCTCTTCACCTTCTCCGTTTGTTCCCCAGCCACCGTGCACAGTCTTACATGCAGTCCCTGGCTAGCAGGGTGATTTTTGGGTTAATTCTTAGGTCCTACCACCACTTGGGAATCTACAAGCCCTGTCGTCTGTGCCGTCAGGGTTGCTCAGGCCACTGCCCGACTGCATCTCCGTGTGTCTCCTTTTTAGGTATTTTCACCAAATTCTTCTGCTAGTTGGGGTTTAGTCTACTTTTGTATCCTTCCTTTCAAGGCTCAGGGGTCCAAGATTATCTTCTGTGTCTGTGTTAATTGGTTTCCCTTTTCTTTGTTGAAGAGCGTCTGTGCAGTCCTTCTGCCTAGTCCACCATCTTGCCGGAACTCACACGTGGTTTTTTAAGAAAATATGTTTATGTGTTGATCCCTGTGTGAATAGAGAGAGAGATTGGTAAGATGGAGTAACATGCTAAGAATTGAGGAATTTAGGAAAAGGAGATAGAGTTCTTTATTCTAGGAACATTTCTGTAAGTTTGAAATTATTTCAGATTAAATGTTTAAAGGATTTAATGGGTAGGAGGAGTGTTAGAAAAATGTCCTAAAATTAAACTATTCCATGTTGTTGTTGTTATGTGCCATCAAGTCAGATCCAACTCATAGCCACACTTCCTTGGGTTTCGGAGGCAGTATCACTACAGAAGTAGGATTGCCCAACCTTCCTTCCGAGGACTGGCTGATGGGTTTGAACCACCAGCCTTCTGGGTAGCAGTCAAGTGTCTTAGGCACTATGCTACCAGAGCTCCTAAACTATTCCATAAAAGGTGCTATATTTATAGGTTCACAGATACTTGGAACTGAAAAGGACTTTAGATATTTACTTTGTCTATAATTTTACAAATGAAGCTTTGTATGGAGATTAGATTGACTAGTATTTTAACAGTAGCTTATTAAGTGCTAATTAGTGTGAAAGTAAGTTTTTTTTTTTTTTTCCTTAAGAGGTTATGAGCAAACCATGTCTCTTCGTAAGTAAGGTTGGGCATTTTTTAATTTTATTTTTTTAGTGGTCCACAGAAAACCTCATGTCTGAATAAGTACAACCATTCTGATACTAAGAAAGGAAAAAGGCAAAGGAATAAACTTTGAACTGTGGCATATGTTCTAATTAAAAAGGATTGTATCTTAAGTTCCATTGCAGGATACCTACAGGAAAGTGAAGTCAGTCAGTTAGTAGTCCCTATTAGTGCTGTTGGAAAAATTTCAACAACTTAATCCTTATTCAATGTGATACATAATTAAATGCAATACAGTAATTATTTTTTCATTGTCTTGTTTATTTAAGGGTTACTATAACAAAAATATACCACATGTCTGATTGGGTAGCATAGTGTACACATGAGGGAGAGCATTAAGAACATGGGCTTGTCAGTGTTACTAGTTGCTGTGGAGTTGATTCCATGTGTTCAGAGATGCTCCACAGGTGATCTTTTGGAAACTGATCACCAGGCTTGTGTCCTGAGGGACCTCTAGGTGAGGTTGACTAGCAGTCAAGTGCCTCCTCATTTCTGCCACCCAGGGAAACTTGAAGGTCAGTGAGAATGTTAGACTACCCTTTTAGCTGGATAAAGTTCTTTGGACTTTATTATTTTAATTTGCATTTAGTATTTTTTTAGTAAATGAAATTCTAGGACAGCCAAACAATTTGATACAGCTGTTTAAGTTTGTATTTAAGGGTTTACTATATGCATATTATGGGATTTACAAGAACTTTACCCAAAGAATTTGGTCTTTGTCCTTTCTAAAACCTTAGAATTTCCCCAGTGATTGGAGTTTTATTATCTGTCATGGCTCCAGGCTATACCTGAAAGTTTATACTAATGAGGTGACTCTTGGATGGGGGCTTGCCAGGCCAGAAAGTCCCACCATGTGATATTCATCCAACCTTGAGGGTGGAGAGGGTGGAGACTGAGTTCAGTCATTTGGGCAATAATTCATTCAATCATGTGCACTTAATAAGATCCCCATTGAAAACTCTGGACACTGAATATCCATGAGCTTCCTGGTTGGTGAAAGACACTGGTTCTTGGGAGTGTGATGTGTCTTTTTTTTGGGTGGAAGTTCTACATCAGGGACCCTCCCAGGCCTTGCCGTATGTAACTCTTCATTTTAATTCTTTTTGCTTTAATAAAACTAATAATAAATTAGTTTTATTAAAACTAATTCACAGTGCTTTCCTGAGCTCTGTGAATTATTCTAATGAATTATTGAACCTGAGGAAGTATTCGGAATCCATGAATGTGTAGCCAGCAGGTCAGAAATGATGAGAATGCTACGAATCCTCAGTTTGCATCTGATTTCCTGAGGTGGTAGAGGGAACCACTGAATTTGTACCCAACAGGTCGGAAGTGAGGAGACTATATTGAGGCTCCCGAGCTTATGGCTGGCATCCTGTAGTGGTAGTGGAAACGCCAGATTTGTAACCAGCAGATCAGAAGTGAGGGTGTTGTGGGAACCCCTAAGTTTGTGACTTGGTAGTCTGGAAGACTGGTCTCTTTTACTTGTGAGATCTGATCTAGTTCTGGTCGTTAGGGTCAGAGGAAAAAGTACTGTGTTTGCAGTTGGTGTCTGAACAGATTTACATTGTTCACTCACATGTGCTTAGAGCAAACAGTAGTAATTGAATCACTACTAATTTTATTCTGTTTCATTTGGATTTATTTAAAATTCTGAAGAGAAGTTATTGCTGTTAGCTGCTGTGGAGTTGGCCTCTGACTCATGGTGACCTTGTGTCATACAGAGTAGGACTCCATAAGGTTTTTTTGACTGTAATCTTTGTGAAAGCAATTTGTCAGGCCTTGAAGAAAGGTTTGTTGTTGTTGTTATGTGCCATCGAGTCGTACCCAACTTATAGCAACCCCCCCTTGGGTTTCCGAGACAGTATCACTACTGAAGTAGATTGCCCCATCTTCCTTCCGAGGAATGGCTGGTGGGTTTGAACCGCCAGCCTTCTGGTTAGCAGTCATGTGCGTTCGGCCCTATGGTGCAAGCGCTCCCATGCATACGTGTGTGTGTGTGTGTGTGTGGTTTGTATGACGAGCCCTAGTAGATAAGCAGTGTAACTGCAGAGGGCTTATGTCAGTTGTTGAACATTGCTGTAAGAGTTAAAAGGGGGAAAAGTGTGTGGTTTTCACCTCCTTTCTAGCAGTTTAGCGGGACACTGTTAACTATACTTGGGTGTGAAGTTGTTAGTAACATGAAAATGGCAGAGGAAGGGGATAAGGGCATCAGTTTTCAGTTCTCTTGGAAAAAATAAAAACAAATGTACTATGTGTGGAGCCAGTACATAGCTCAGTTTACTGAGAATACATGTTCTGTTTACTAGCTATGCAATCTTGGACAAGTTATTTAATCTCTCTAAACCTCAGTTTCCTCATCTGTAAAATGGGAAACATAAGAGTCCCTACCTTATGATGCTGTCTTGAATATTAAATGAATATAAAAAATTATTACATACAGGTATATAAAACAATTACAACAATATCTAGCACACATTAAGATTTCTGTTTATTATTGAATATATTGTTCATGGAATTGTTTTGCAGAGGAAATAGAAAAAAAATGAAGTACTATTTATGTTCAGGTAGAATAAATCTTCTATTAAAGTGTAATTATAGTTAGAATGCTGTTGGTACTTAAGCAGATAGGAAGAAAATTATTTTTTTAATAATTGGTATTTCTTTTGTTTTAATAGGTATCAGCAGATGTTGCATACAAACTTGGTGTACCTTGCTACAATAGCAGATTCTAATCAAAATATGCAGTCTCTTTTACCAGCAGTAAGTACTTTTGAAATAGTGTGAAGCTGCCAGTATTTATAGACTTATATATAGTATAACACATTTTTATTTGGTGATTTTTGAGTTTCGTTTAGTGTGTTCTCTCTCCTCTGATGATACGAAGGTTTTCTCCTATGTTATCTGAAAGCTTTGTTTTGCCTTCATATTTAATTTGAATTAATGCACCTAGAATGGATTTCCTTGCGGAAGTTGTATCTAGCTATTCAACCACCCACCTACCCACCTACCTACCTATTTATTTACTTATATTTAATTGTACAAGTAATTCAAAGCAAATCTCTAACATCAAATAATTTCACTGGTAAGTGCTTCAGTATGTATCTCTAGCAGATGTTGTGTGCCGTCAGTTGGATCCGACTCATAGAGACTGCTCCTTGGGTTTCTGAGGCAGGATCACTACGGAAGTAGATTGCCCCATCTTCCTTCTGAGGAGTGGCTGGTGGGTTTGAATCGCCAGCCTTCTGGTTAGCAGTCAAGTGCCTTAG
>NW_006921617.1:5357427-5368148 GCF_000298275.1 Orycteropus afer afer
GCCCCATCTTCCTTCTGAGGAGTGGCTGGTGGGTTTGAATCGCCAGCCTTCTGGTTAGCAGTCAAGTGCCTTAGCCACTATGCTACCAGAGCTCCCTATCAGATAAGGACTTTTTTATTTAATCATCACCATACCATTATTCCACCCCAAAAAATTAACCATAATTTCTTAATGTCTTATAATAACTAGTTAATTTTAAGTTTTTTCCTATTTTATTAAAAATAAAACAAAACACCAACAGAAAAACCCAAAAACATTTTAATCGATTATTTGCCTCAGGATCTAAACAAGGTCTATGTTGATTCTTAAGCTTCATTTAATCTTTGTTAATTTCTCCTTTTCATTTTCCATTTATTTAAAGAAAGTGAATCATATTCTGTAGAATTTCTCATGTTCTGAATTTGATTGGTTGTGTCCTCATGGTCCTGAACATGTTTTTCCATCCCTCTTATTTCCTGTAAACTGATAATTAAAGAGGCTTGATTAAAGTCAGGTTTAATTTTTTTGTTAAGAGTGTTTCATTGATGGTGCTGTGTACTTCCCGTATCAGGAAGAACATGCTTGATTGTTTTGTGCTTTGTAATGCTAAGACTGACCAATGGGTACAGTTGACTTCAGCCAGATTGATCTATTGTAAAGTTCCTCTTACTGGTTTTGGTAGTCACTGATGCTTGTTGGCCAGATACAGAGATTTCTGCTTCTGCAATTCCTCCTGCATTTATTAGCTGTAATTTTTTCATCGAATATTGGGTTATCCCAAAATGGAGTCCCTACTCTACCCCTTTTTTAAATCAATTTTCAGAATAAGAAGTTGGCCCTTAGCAACCTGCAAAGGTGACCAGTCATTGTTTTTTTTAAGTATCATCTGAATTTATAGATTTTTATATTTTTGATGTGTTTAAATCATTTGTAGTCATTCTTTATGATGCTAGAATTATCTCATCTTTTGTCAGGGAGAGGCTTGTCATTTGGCTCTGTCCTTTTGACATGACTCCAGTATTCTTGTATAGCTTCTTTGCTTTCAGGATTTCTAAGTAGTATTTTTTATGAGAATTGATACTAAGAGATCACAACTTGAGCATTTGGAGCATTTATTATTACTTGGGATTTCATTGTTTCTAGGCCTTTCAATGGACAAAACTAGTAAACACTTTTTTATTTTTTTTTTTAAGACAGACAAAGTATTGAGTTTTCAGTGATATTTCCACTTCAAATGAAAGATTCCATATAGCATTTTAACTTTGATTTTATATCTTAGTACCTCTTCTTCTTACTCTAAATATATTGGTTCTTTGATGACATTTCTTTGTTTATTTGCTATGTATATTAAATAATTCTTTAACAATATCAGTATTAAAAACATTTGTCATGGAGGTGATCTGACGCATGGTGACCCCATGTGTGGAAAAGTCGAACTGTGCTCCTTAGGGTTTTCAGTGGCCAAGTTTGCAGAAGTAGATATCCAGGCTTTTTTTCCAGGGCACCTCTGGGTGGACTCAGACCTCCAGTTTTTTGGTTAGCAGCATTATTTATTGGAAAAACAAGACAAAACATTTACTGTTGGTATCACTTCAGGGGCTCCATCCCAATTTTACTGCTAACGGTATTGTTGTTGTTGTTGTTATGTGCCATCGAGTCAGCTCCGACTCATAGCGACCCCTCCTTGGGTTTCCGAGGCAGTATCACTACAGAAGTAGAATTGCCCAACCTTCCTTCCGAGGAGTGGCTGGTGGATTTGAACCGCCAGCCTTCTGGTTTGCACTCAAGTGCCTTAGGCACTATGCTATGAGAGCTCCCACTGCTAACAATAAGATGCTTATTTTTGAGATATATCCCAGTAGAGCTATATGATCAATTAACTTTGTTTTAAACTTGAGGTAATTCATTTTTGTTATGGTTATTGCCGTGAACTTGAATACTAGTTGTTGTTGTGTGCTGTCAAGTCAATTCTGATTCATGGCAACCCTGTAGAACAGAACTTCCCCATAGGCTGTACATCTTTATGGTAGCAGATTGCCAGGTCTTTTTTCTCTGCAGAGCCTGGGCTGGGTTTGTACCGATAACCACTCAACAACCAAATGCTTTATCAGTTGGGTAGGATTTATTTTTGTAAATCATGTGAGGTGTAAGTTCAGTTTCATTTGTTTCCATGTGAATATTCTCATTCCAGCATTATTTATTGGAAAAACAAGACAAAACATCCTCTCTTTTGCCTTGATACCTAGATCATTTATCAGATGTCCATACATAAGGATTTGTGTCTGGTCTCTGTTCTGCTCAGTTGGTTTGTTTTTATAAATAAATTCCACTATCTTCTCAACTTTTCATAGTCCAATAAGTCTTGATGTGTTTTAGAGAAGTTTCTTGTTCCTTTTATTTTTCAAGAATAGCTTGGTTATTAGTCTCTTGCATTTCCATATATATTTAAACATGAGCAAGTAAAGTTATGTATATATGTGTTTGTGTATATACACACATACACACAATTCCTGTTGATTTTTTTATTGAGATTACCTTGACTCTAAATCGTTTGGGGAGAATGATATCTTTACGATACAGAGTCTTCTATATGATCATTCTGAATTATCGTTGCATATCTTCTTATTTATTTCATGGTTTCACATCTGTCTATAAAGCTTTATGATTTTCCCTTCAGAGAATCTGTGCATCTCTTATTGTATTTATTGTTAGCTATTTTGTAGTTTTTGAAGCCATTGTATATGGAATCTTTGTTTTTTAAGTTTCCTTTTCTAACTGCTATTACTTTGTATGTGGGTATACAGTTGATTTTGAATCTCACGATCTTGCTCAACTCAGTTCTAACAGCTTTTCTGTGGATACTTTCAGTTTTCTGTATTCACGATCATATCATTTGTGAATAACGAGTTTTGTTTCTTTCTCGCCAATCCTTACACCTTTTATTTCTTTCTCTTGCCTTACTTCTCTGGCTAGGACCTCCAGTACAGTCCTGAATAGAAGTGGTGATAGAGGACATCCTTGTCTTGTTCCTGATCACAAAGGGAAAGCTTTCAGTGTTTGAACATTAAGTATGATGTTTACTGAAGTTTTTTGTAGATAATCTTTTTATAGATGAAGGAAGTTCCCTTCTATTTCTGGTGTGCTAATAAGTAAGAATTTGTATCTTTACTGGATGTTAAATTTTATCATATACTTTTATTGAATCTGATGAGATGATAGTTTTTTTTCTTTTTTAATCTGTTAATGTGGTGAATTGCATTGATCTACTTTTTAATACTCACTCAGCTTTGCATTCTTGTAATTAACCCATTGATCAGAACCCACTTGGTCATGGGGATTTTAAAATATTGCTGTGTTCAGTTCGTTAATATTTGGATCAGGATTTTTGCATCTTTGTTCATAAATGTGACCTTTAATTTTCCTTTCTTATAATGCCTTCGTATAGTTCTTGAGTCTGTGCTGGCTTTGTACAATGAGCTGGAGATTTTTCTCACTTTTTGTTTTTTCTGGAAAAACTTGCACAATGTAGCTCCTATTCCTTTCTTAAATGATTGATATAATTCATGGGAAAAGCAATCTGAACTGGAGGATTTTTTTGGGGGTGTGAGAAGGCTCTTACTATTAAGTTTCTTTAATGGTTATAATAATTTATATATAGGAATATATAGGGAACTCTGGTGGTGCAGTGGTTAAAGCATTTGGCTGCTAACCAAAAGGTCAGCAGCTTGAACCCGTCAGCTGCTCTGTGGGAGAAAGATTAGAGAGTCTGCTTCTGTAAAAAATTTACAGCTTTGCAAATCCTGTGGTCGGGAGGCAGTTCTACTCTGTCTCATAGTGTCACTATGAGTCGGAATCGACTCGATGGCAGTAGGTTTCTTTTTCTTCTATATTACCTATATTGGTAAGTTGCAATTTTTAGCATTCTATCTAATTTTCAAGTTTATTGGCATAAAGTTCATAAAGTAATCTTATCTTTCCATTGTGGGCAGGATCTGTTAGTGATACTTTCTTTTTAATATAGCTTATTTGTGCTTCCTCTTAAAAAAATTAGTTTTGATCACTTTTGTCAAATGTTTTTCATATATATTTTTTTCTACTCACAGGACCAATTTTTGGCTTTGGTATTTTTCTACTGTAGCAGTTTTTATTTAGGCTTTTTGATGTTAGGACCCCTTCATGTTCTTAAAAATTATTGAGGATACTAAAGATCTTTATGTTGGTTACATCCATTGATAGGAATTATAAATTTTTCTCAGTTTCTGAACTAAAACTTAGAAATATAAAAAATACTAATTCATTTACAAATAATAGGAATAAATCCATTGCATGTTTATATAACATTTTTTTAAATGAAAAATAACTATCTTTGAGATCAGATTTACTGAGATGAATGGCATTATTTTGCATTTTTGCCAATCTCTTTTAAATGGCTAGTTTCTGAGTATCTGGGTCCTCATATCTGTTCTCTATTTGATCTGTTTTAATATTTTGGTTGGTTAAAGTAGATAAAACTCTAATCTCATAGACATATAGTTGGAAAAGGGAAGAATATTTTAATAGCCTTTTAAAGTTGTTGTGGGTAATCTTTTTTGATACGACAGCAAATCTCAACAAGGTGGTGTTTTTTTTTTTTTAAGATTGATTGTAGTATTGAATCTGAAAATGTTCAATAAAATTTTGCACTCTGGCACATTAAAGTCCATTGGTCTGTCTTGCACTTTGAATGGATCTTTTACTTGTGCATAATTTCGTTAACGTCATTCTTTGGTTATTTGAAAATACAAGTTCACTGAGATTTGCAAATCTTCCAAATGTTGACATACTGCATATTTCATTAGATGATACAAAAAATGACATTTGTTAATATCATCACCAATCTCATCAGAAAAGTCTTATTGGGATGACTTGAAGCCCTGCATGGTAGATAAATATTTGCCAAATTTCCAGTTTTTGCTTGAAAACTTGAATTTGATCATTGGTAATAATAGCTATTGGTTTTCCTTGAGATGACAGTCTTACCGTGTTTGTTTTTGAGAAAAAGCCTGCGAGATATCCAAGTCTAAATACGTGTAATTTGTCTAGCAGTTGCTTTTTTTCAAGTAAAAATGGTATTCTGTGAAAACAATGCCTAGCTTCTCTAGCAGATGACTCATAAAGTGCTTTTTTTCCTAGAGTATCTTAATTTAGTTTGCAGCTTCCTGTTTATCACACAGAATATTTAAAAGGTACGGAAAATTTAGTAAATTAGTATTCCTGCTTTATTAAGGACATTCTTAAATGAAAATGAATTTTTTTTAACTGTTAGTGTATGGTAGTGAAGAATAGAATATAGCCATGCCTTGATTCATACTAAAGCATTGACAGTAAACCTATTTTTGCACAAATAATGCACATTTTATATGTTTTACATAATGTGCAGACCCCTCGTGTTATTTTCATAAGAGTGACATACCAGTATCTTTTACATGTTGATGACTTCAATTTCAATGTTTTCCCCGTCTAAACAGATTTAGTATTCTTTGTTTTAGTGCCTGTTGATGGAGAGGTATGATTCCCAGCAGCTGACCCTCACCAGCCTACCCTTGAGTTTGTAAAGCAGCTGTCTGCTGGCAGGGTTCTTTACCTGCTGTGCAGACCTTTTTCTCCAATGCAGAAGAAGTTGCTTTTTCTACCCCAGAAATAGCCCTTGCCTGGGCGGTCAGCCCCTGCACAGGAGGTGCATGGGTCTGTGCATTCTGGTTGAAGAGGTCACTCAGGCAGGCGAGGCTGGTGCAGTGCAGCTGCACACATTTCGCCTCACCTTCTGTCAGGCTGGTCTCTGAATTTCTTCCCTGTGCAGACACCGCAGGGTGGGCATGAGCGTTTTGGGCACAGAGTATTAGTAGCACATTTTTCCCTCAGAGGAGATGAGTATGACTGGGGTGCCTGGGGACCCTGTGAGGTCCGAGCAGTGCGTACCCACCCCTGTACCATCTTGCTACCTTTCTCGTGGACCCTGCACCACAAGACCCTGGTGTGCATGGGCAATGGCCTCGCCTGCCATGGAAGCAGCTCGTGCTTGGGCTGTGGCAGCCTCCTGTGCAGCCCTCTGCCTGACCCTCTGCCAGTCTCTGGCACGATATGCTTGGATGCAGATGAGTGACAAGAAACTCACCTGCTCTTAGGCCTGTTTGCAAACAGCAAATGCACAGTTTCAATTGTTTATTTTCCAATTACTGGGGTCCTATCAAACTTGACCTATGACTTCCTGAGCATGGCTTATACATTTATTACACAAATAAGACCCAAAGTAACATGCTTGGACTATTGAATGAGGGTAAATGAGGCCAGAATTCATGTCTGGAAATGTCACAAGACATGCCTTGTGTATGCATGAGTGTATTATGCCAGAACTTTTTTTTTTAAACATAATTTTGTCATTTCTGGGCTTTACGTGTATGTGTGTTACTTGCATGCGTGCACTATTGTAGAAAAATAAGTTCTTGGTTTTTGTTCTTTTATCCTCGATATCTAAATGTCCTTTTATAAACTTCTAAAAATTCTTGACGTAGACAGATGTAATTTTGGGTAAATAAAGAGTTTTATTCATTTTTTCATTTTAAATGAAGATAAATATTTAAACACATAGTACGTTAGCTAATTGAGTTTGCTGGAATGTGGGATTTTTTCCTCTTCAAATAAAGTAGTAATACGTTCAGGTGGAGGCAGGAATGATATAGTATGGTATTGAATGATGAACATGGCCAAAATAGGCCTGAATGTTATCTACGCCACCACTCATCTCTCAGTGTGTCACCATACTGTGACATTGATATTGATATTGATACTGTGATATTGATATTGATACTGTGACAATGATATTGCTGTGAGGCTAGACGCTATCTATGCAGTTTCAGGATTTAGTTCTTTTTTTTGTTGTTGTTAATTTTTACTGTGATTTGAGTGAAAGTTTACAGAGGAAATTCATTTTCCATACAGTAGTTTATATACACTTTGTCTCATGACATTGACTGTAATATCCCACAATGGAACAAACAGTTCTCTTCCCACTTCCTCGCCATAGTTACCTCTTTCCTGTGTCCTTCCCTCCCACTCCTGCCCCCCTAGCTGTCTCCATGTGCATGCACAGCCCTTCTGTTCTCCCATGATTGATCCCTCCTAGGAGAGTATCTACCTACTGTAAATGTTAGCTTGTATGCTTGTCTTTTGTTTGGCTGGAAGCTGCAGGAGTGAGTTCAGTTCCACACCTGAGGGCAGCTAGGGGTTATAGTCAAAACCTCTATTTGCTGATGTGGCATGACTCAAAATGAGAAAAACAGCTGCAACCATCCATTAATAATTGGAACATTGGTGTGTACAAAGTGTGAATTGTACAAAGGGACCAAGCAAACCTGGTCCCCCCTTTTTTTTCCTTAATGATTTTGAGTTTTGTTTCACATTGTTCTCACACTCTATCCAGGATCTCCTACATAGATCCCCCTCTGAGTGGTTGACAGTGGTAGCCAGGCACCATCTAGTTCTTCTGGTTTCCATAGTCATATAGGCTGAGGATCACATGGTGTATCAGGGTTTAGTTCTTATAACATGTAGATATAGTCCGGGTGACCACCAGTTGTCTGTCAATTTGTCGTACTGGGTAGCTTACGTGTTGCTGTGAGGCTGGAGGCTATGCTACTGGTATATCAAGTACCAGCAGGGTACCCACGGTGGATAGGTTTTAGCCAAGCTTCCAGACTAAGACAGGCTCAGAAGAAGAAAAGGGCCATCCACTTATCAAAGAGTTGGCCAGTGAAAACTTTATGCATAGCAGTGAAACACTGATACATTATTGGAAAACTTTATGAATAGCCCTAAAATATTGTCTGATACAGTGCTGGAAGATGAGCCCCTCAGGTTGGAAGGCACTCAGAATATGACTGGGGAAGAGGTGCCTCCTCAGAGTAGAATCGACTTTAATGATGTGGATAGCGTAAAGCTCTTGGGACCTCTATTTGCTGATGTGGCACGATTCAAAATGAGAAGAAACAGCTGCAACCATCCATTAATAATTGGAACATTGGAGTGTACAAAGTGTGAATTTAGGAAAATTGGAAGTTGTCAAAAATGAAATGGAACACATAAAGATCAAGATCCTAGGCATTAGTGACCTCAAGTGGACTGTTTTTGGCCATTGTGAATCAGACAACCATATGATCTATGCTGAGAATGACAAATTGAAGAGGAATGGTGTGGTATTCATTGTCACAAGGAATGTTTCAAGATCTATCCTGGACTACAATGCTATAAGTGATAGGATAATATCCATAAGCTTACAAGAGAGACCAGTTAATACTACTATTATTCAATTTGCACACCAACCACCAGAGCCAAAGACGAGGAAATGGAAGATTTTTACCAAGATCTGCAGTCTGAAAGTGACTAAACATGCAATCAAGGTGTATTGATTATTGCTTCTGATTGGAATGCAAAAGTTAGAAAACTTTTTTGTTGGTGATAGAATTAGGGCTGGAGATCGCATGAAAGAATTTTGCAAGACCAATGACTTATTCAGTGCAAATACCTTTTTTCAACAACAAAAACGGTGGCTGTACACGTGGACTTCACCAGATGGTGTACACAGGAATCTGATAGACTGCATCTGTGGAAAGGGGTAATGGAAAAGTGCAGTATTGTCAGCCAAAACAGGAGTTGACTATGAAACAGACCATCACCTGCTCATATACAAGTTGAAGCTGAAGACAATTAAACAAGTCCATGAGAGCCAAAATATGACCTTGATTATATTGCTCCTGAATTTAGAGACCATGTAAGCAATAGATTTGCTGCACTGAACACAAGTGACAGAAAACCTGAGGAGTTGTGGGACGACATCAAGAACATCATCCATGAAGAAAGCAAAAGGTCATTAAAAAGACAAAAAAGGAAGAAAAGACCAAAATGGATGTTAGAAGAAACTCTGAAACTTGTCCTTGAGTGGAGAGTAGCTGAAGCAAATAGAAGAAATGACAGAATAAAAGAGCAGCTTGAGAAGATAGAGTCAATTATTATAATGAAATGTGCAGAGATCTGGGTTTAGAAAACCAAAAGGGAAGAATATGCTCAGCATTTCTCAAGCTGAAAGAGCAGAAGAAAAAATGCAAGCCTCAAGTTGCAATATTGAAAGATTTTGTAGGCAAAATATTTAATGATGTAGGAAACATTAAAAGAAGATGGAAGGAATACACAGAGTCACTGTACCAACAAGAATTGGTCGATACTCATCCATTCCAGGAGGTAGCATATGATCAAGAGCTAGTAGTACTGATGGAAGAAGTCGAAGCTGCACTAAACAAGGCTGTAGGTATTGACGGAATACTCATTGAGATGTTTCAACAAAGAGATGGCACGCTGGAGGCACTTACTCATCTATGCCAAGAAATTTGGAAGACAGCTGCCTAGTCAGCTGACTGGAAGAAATCCATATGTGTACCCATTCCAAAGAAAGGTGATTCCACAGAATGTGGAAATTATTGAACAATATCATTAATATTGCATCCAGGTAAAATCTTGCTGAAGATAATTCAAGGAAGGTTGCAGCAGTATATTGACAGAACTTCCAGAAATGCAAGGTGGATTGAGAAGAGGACATGGAATGAGGGATTATCATTGCTGATGTCAGATGGATCTTGGATGAAAGCAGAGAATACAAGAAAGGTGTTTACTTGTGTTTTATTGACTATGCAGAAGCATTCGATTGTGTGGATCACAACAAATTATGGATAACATTAACAAGAATGGGAATTCCTGAACACTTAATTGTGCTCATGAGGAACCTGTACATAGACCAGGAGGCTGTCTTTCAAATAGAAGAAGGGGATACTGCATGGTTTAACATCAGGAAAGGAGTATGCCAGAGTTGTATCCTTTCACTATACTTACTCGCTGTATGCTGAGCAGATAATCCGAGGAGTTGGGCTATATGAAGAAGAGCGTGGCATCAGGATTAGAGGAAGATTCATTAACAACTTGTGATAGGCAGATGACACAGCTTTGATGCTGAAAATGAGGATGACTTGAAGCACTTACTGATGAATATTAAAGACTTCAGTCTGCAATATGGATTACATCTCAACATAAAATAAAAATCCTCACAATTGAACCTGGTAGCATAGTGGCTAAGACACTTGCCTGCTAACCAGACGGCTGGCGGTTCAAACCCACCAGCCACTCCTCAGAAGGAAGGTTGGACAATCCTACTTTCGTAGTGATACTGCCTCGGAAACCCGAGGGGTCGCTATGAGTCGGGGCCGACTCGACGGCACATAACAACAACAACAACAATTGAACCAATAAGCAGCATCATGGTAAATGGAGAAAAGATTGAAGTAGTCAAAGATTTCATGTTGCTTGATTACACAATCAACACCAATGTAAGCAGCAGTCAAAGCATCAGATGATGTATTGCATTGGGCAAATCTGCTGCAAAAGACTCTAAAGTACTGAAGAGCAAGGATGTGTCTCTGAAAACTAAGGTGCGCCTAACCCAAGCTGTGGTATTTTCATTGCATGTGAGAGCTGGACAATGAATAAGGAAAACTGAAGAAGAGTTGATGATTTTGAGTTGTGGTGTTGGCAAAGAATATTGAAAATACCATGGGCTGCCAGAAGAACTTACTTGCGTGCGATATTAATGATACTGTTCTATAATTTCCACATTCTGTGGGATCACCTTTCTTTGGAATGGGCACAAATATGGATCTCTT
>NW_006921617.1:5370768-5394947 GCF_000298275.1 Orycteropus afer afer
GACACGGTGGCTGCGATGATGGGCTCAAGTATAGCAGGGATTGTGGGGCTGGCGCGGGATCGGGCAGTGTTTCGTTCTGCTGTGCATGGGAATCGCTATGAGTCGGAACCGACTCGACGGCACTTAACAACAGCAACAACAGCCAGAAGAACTAACAAATCTGTCCTGTAAGAAGTGCGGCCAGAATGCTCCTTGGAAGTGAGGATGGTCAGACTTTGACCTACTTTAGTCATGTTGTCAGAAGGCACCATTTTCTGAAGAAGGAGATCATGCTTGGTAAAGTGGCAGTCAACAAAAAAGGGGGAAGGCCCTCATCGAGATGGATTGACACTGTGGTTGCAATGATGCTTTCAGATACCACGAGGATTGTGATGCTGGGGTAGGACCACACAGTTTTTCGTTTTGTTGTATGTGGAGTCATTATTAGTGCCCACTGGATGGCACTTAACAACGGCAGCAGCATATTTGGGATGAAGAAATTTTGTGTATTCTCTTTGTGCATCATTTATGCAGGCATGCTGTTTTTGAAAAATACAACGTATCTACTTCTATTTTTGCACTCACATTGTAAATATCAATATAGTACAAAAGTCACTGAACATAAATAGTATTTACCTTACAGAACCTTAGAGGGATTTCTTATGGCACTGTTAAAACACCTACATGTTGGCAGTTCGAACTCACCAGCTGCTGCGTGGGAAAAAGATGAGAGAGTCGGCTTCCCTAAAGATTTGCAATGTTGGAAACCCTGTGGGGCAGTTCTGCTCTATCTTATAGGGTCACTGAGTGAGAATCAATTTCATGGCTTACAAACCCTGAAAGGACTTTGAGGACTACACTTTGAGAACTGTTGCTCTATTACATACGTATTTTGAATAATTAATTTCTTATCTTTAGTATTTTCTACTTTTTAGTTTCTTTTGGAATGTTTTATTGTTCTTGTTCCCTGTTTTGAGATAAATGCTACTTTGTCCATTTTTAGCCTTCCATTCTGTTATTTGCATTCATGGGCATAAATTCCCTCTAATCTTATTTCTGATACATAATATTTTCATATTTATTTGGTTTCACATATTTTCTTCTTTCCAGTATTATTTCTTTTTTATGTATGGGTTGTTTGTAAATATATTTGTTAATCTCAAAACGTTTGAGGATTTTATAGTTTTTCTTGCTGGTCTCTGGCTTGTTTGCATTTTGATTAGATAACATTTTCTGTTTCTTCAGTTATTTGAAATTCTTGAACGATTTATTTTATGATTCAGGAATGTTGTCAGTCTTTACAAATGTACTTTTTGGAAGGAAGATTGAGCAATCTACTTTCCTAGAGATCCCGCCTCAGAAACCCAAGGAGGGATTGCTGTGAGTCGAAAATGACTCAATAGTGTTGAGGTTTTTTTTTTTTTTTTTTTGGTTATGTGTACTTTAAAAAAATGGTGCAGCTCTTAGGTCTGATAGATCAAGTGTGTTAATCTTGTGTTTTTTTTAACTTTACTGATTTTTTCTGTATTTGTTCTGTTAGATACTTACAGAGAGATGTGTGAGGATGTGCCTGCCTAATTGTGGATTCACTGTTTCTCCTCTTAACTCTTTCAGGATTTTGCTTAATATATTTTGAGATTCTGTTAATAGGAACATAGGAATTTAGAAATGTTACAACTTTCTGTTTCTTTGTAACTTTTATATTATGAGATGTGTTTCTTATGTCTAATAATGGTTTGTTTTTGCGTTCAAGCCTGTTGTCTGATATTAATTAAACAAAAACCAAATGAATGCTTTGTTGTCATGTCACTTCTGACTAATGATGACCCATGTATCACAGATGAGAACTGCTTCATAGGGTTTTCTTGGCTGTAATCTTTACAGAAGCAGATTGTCTGGTCTTTCTGTTATGGGACTGCTGGCTGGATTTGGACTGCCAGCATTAAGGTTAGTAGTCAGGCACAAACTGTTGGTGCCACCTAGTGTAGCTAAGTCAGCTTGCTTTAGTGTTGGCATAATCTTTCTCCTTCCTATGTTAGAGACATGTGGTGGTTTATGAATATTTCTTTCTTTTTTTAAATCCCATCTTTTTTGAGTTGGAATATTAAATCCATTTATATTTACTACTTATATATTTGGGTTTGAACCTACCATCACAGAATGTACTTCCTATTTGTCTCATTTGCTGCTCACCCATACTCCTTTTTCTGCCTTTTTGCCTCCTTTGTAATTATTGTTTTTATATTTCTTTTTATTTTTTATTAGTAATTATCCATACTGTTATTCTTTCAGTACTTAACTATAGAGTGTATATAAGGTACATCATTAACATCTACTCCTCACTTACCCACTCTCTCATTATCTGACATTTTGTACTTATGATAATAGTAAAAAATCTACTATCATAGTATTTATGCATTAACAACATATGCCTGGCAGTTATGAACACCGAGGTGTGAGGTGAGAATAACAATGGCTGTAATGGTTAAGGTTGTGTGTCTACTTGGCTGTGCCATGATTAATCCAGCAGTTATGTAATGATGTAACTTAGCAGTTACGTAATGATGTAGTCATCCTCCTTTTGTGATCTGATGTGGTCATCCTCCATTTTCACATAGTGCCAATTTTCACGTAATGACCTGGTCTTTGGAACCCTAACCATGGCGATAAATGAGTGGGTGTACTTTCATTCTATACATTTTCCTAATGATTTATGTATCATTGTTGGCATGTATTTTAAGTCTGTATATGTCACCCACAAGTGATTATTAAAGTTTTTAAGTCATTATTCTGCTTAGTTACTATTTTTAATGCCTCTCATTCCTTCTTTTTAACAGCCTTCCATCTCAGATCTTTAGTTTTTCTTCCTGAAGAAGATATTTTAGTATTTGCTTTATCACTAGTTTGCTAGTGACAATTTCCTATAATTTTTTCTTTTTCTTTTCAATTTGTCTTTCTGAAAATGTGTTTATTTCAACATTAGTCTCAAAGTATATTTTTCCAGAGATGGTTGTTTTCTTCTACCACATTGAATTCATCATTTCATTGTTTTCTGACTTGTGCCTATTGAAAATTCAATTGTTGTATAGTAACTTCTGCTCTTTTGAACATAATCTGCCTATTTTTTTTTTTTGCCTTTGTTTAAGATTTTTTTGTTTATCTATTTTTTTTTTTTAAGTTTTAATTGTAGTTTTAATATGTAGGTGTGCATTTTTTTTTTTTTTTTAAAACCTGCCTAATGTTTTCCAGGATCAACTCAACAGAAGTGGGTTTAGTGTTTGTTGGTGTTTCCTGAATTTGTAAATTGGAGCTCTGGTAGCCTAGTGGCTAAGACACTTGCCTGCTAATCAGACGGCTGGCGGTTCAAACCCACCAGCCACTCCTCGGAAGGAAGGTTGGGCAATCCTACTTCCGTAGTGATACTGCCTCGGAAACCCGAGGAGGGGTCGCTATGAGTCGGGGCTGACTCGACGGCACATAATAACAACAACAACAAAAAATTTGTAAATTAATGTGTTGCATCACTTTTGGGAAGTTCTCAAGTCATTATCTCTTTAAGCAGGTAATTCTTTTCCTCTCCTCTGAGACGTTGATTAAATATATGTTAGATCTTCATACTGTATCTTTATGCCTCTTACTCCCTCCAAATTTTTCCTGCCTTTTGTCACTCTAGATTTTTTTTCTTGACCTGTCCTCAGTATACTGATGGTGTCTTCACTGGGCTTAATCTGATGTTATTCCTATCTATTATATTCTTAATTTCTGTTGCTATATTTTTCAGTTCTATTTAGTTTTTTTTTTTTTTTTTTTACAGCAGAATTAAGTAAAAATTCTCTTTTGAAATTGTGACCATGCAAAGTGTTGTTTCATTGTTTAGTAATTTTATTATGAAATGTCAGTCCTACTGAAAAATTCTAAGAATGTCACAGAGAACATTTGTGTGCTTCCCACCCAGATTTTACAATGAGCATTCTAGCATACTTCTTTTATTTGATCTTTCCGTAAGTATTTTTTTTTTTTTAATATTTTGGCAGGCATTGTTATTTTAAAGTCTGTGCAAAAAGGGCAAGGAGGGCACATCTTCTGACCTCCTCTAACCCTACAGGAGGAAGACAGGATCACCATCAGTAACCCAGCGCCTATTCCTATAAGGCCAGACAGACATGCTGCCTCCCTCCAGCCCTTTCACCAACTGTTCCTCCCAAAGCACCCACCACCTTTCTCCTAGGTTCAATAATTCACTGCAGTGGCCACACAGAACTCACAGATTATGGGCTTTGTTAGGGAAGCACCAGGCTACAAATCGAGTTCAGGAAAAATGCTCAGTCTCTCTCCCCAGCCCACCGTCTCTCAGCAGTCTCTCACAGTCTCTTTCCTAGCAGCACGTGTCTCACAGGAGTGTGTCCTTCCTCATCCAGCAGTCAGAGAGAGTTCTGCCTCTAGGAGGCCTCCTTTTGAGCCCAGCAGAGTGACCAAACCAACCAATCATAACATCAGAATTCTAAGCACCTGAGAGAGAGCAGGAACCTCCTAGAACATTGCTTTGTGTTGTGCCCAACAGAAATACCCAGGTGGATAACTTTTATAATCAGGAGCTCCTGAGTTGCTCACAGCAAATTCTACCACAGAGTTTACAAAGACTTATGGCTAGAAAAGCCATACCAGGCAATTTACTACACTGCATTCTGCATTTGAAAATTGTTATATTTACAGTTCTCTTGAATCTGTTTCAGTTGCCTTTTAGTTCTGCTTGTTCTTGTTTATGGTTGTATTGCTTTCTCATGTGCCTGGTTATCTTGATTGTAAATCGGAAATTATTTCTGGTAATTATAGAAATAATCTGCCACCTATGATGGTATTATCTCCCTCCAAGGGATATTGCCATTTTGTTCTCCTGGGACCAATAGCAGTCTGGCATCACTTTATTGCATTTCAGATATTGAAATTTTTCTTGGTTTCCCAGATGAATTGAATCTCAGATACAGACCATGCAAAGTTTATTATGCATTGAGAACTTCCTTCTGTCTATGTTTTACCAGGGCTTCTACTGTTGTTGGGCCCTGGACTTTGACTTTTGTCCTCTGCCCTGTGGATGTCATCCTCACAACTTCTCAGCTGACTTTCTGGGTTGGCTAACAAACCTTAGCATATGTACCCTGAAATTGGGGCCTGTTTCTCTGGATTGTTTTTGTTTTCTGAAACTATAGTTTTTTACTATTTTATTAGCTAGCTCTTCCGTAAGTTTAAGGATATTTTAAAAATATTTTGTCTGTGTAGTATTGTTGTTCTTGGTGGAGGATTGTTTGAATTACTTACTTTGCCAACCCTAGGTGATTCTTTAAGTGTTAGAATTGAATGCTGTTTTGGTATGCATAGAGTATTAGTTACTTTTTTATGGTTTCTCGGATATGACTCTTTCTTTGGATAGAGAACTTGGTGAATGACTGCTATGTGTTGGATCCTTTAAATACTTTTATTTCAATCTTAGAGCTCTTTGAAGTATTAGTTTCATTCTGGTTGAGTAAATTAAGTCTCAGATAGGTTAATTAACTTGCCCAGTGACCAGCAGTAGGAAAGTGGTAGCCCTCAAATTTGCACCCAGGCTTCAGTGAAAATAAAGTTTGTGTTTTATGCTATCATATTATGTTGCTTTTAGGGTGAAATGGAAATAAACACCTGACCCAGTGGCTCTTAAGTTTGTGCATCAGTCTAGGACTTGGCTAGATCTTCTTAGAGCTTGAATCTAAATTTTACGACCTGGAATATTTGAATTCTCCTGTTGTGTTGTTATAGAAATGAATGCCATCTTCATTTCTGTTTCCTTGTTGTCTGCCATGATTCCTGGACATACATCTTTAGTTTAAAAAAAAAAAAATTAATTGAATAGATTTGTTTCTGGTTTGGTTCTAGTAGTTTTCTAGTTGGAGACTAAGCTATAGGTTTAAATAGTAGGTTAAGAACTTAGATTACCACTGCAGCCAGTTGCTGTTGGCTCGGTTCTGACCCATGGTGAGCCCGTATGTGTCAGAGTAGAATTATGCTCCATGGAGTTTTCCATGGCTGGTTTCCTGGAAGTAGATCAACAGGCTTTTCTTCTGAGGCATCTCTGAGTGGATTTGAATCTCCAACCTTTTTGGTTAACCACCAAGCCTGTTAACCTTTTGTGTAACTTAGGGACTCTGCTATCAACACAGTCACCCATAATTCATTGGTTCTTCAACTTTTTTTGTTCCTTTGATTCATCTTGCCTGAAAGATATGACACTTTATCAACATACTGTTACCAGTAATAGTAACTTACTGTGGCAGGGATTTTCAAGGTAGGGCATTGAGTGTGGAGAGGGGAACATTTTCTTCTAAGATAGTCTTACTAGAGTCTTGAGGGTGGTTGGTGGAGCAGTAGAGTTTGCAAAATGTCCTCAGGTAATTCTGATTTTCTCCCTTCCAGAGTTGTTTTACCACCAATCAATTGAGAATTTCTGTGTAACTTATGATACTGGTCAATTTTGGATTTTGTAAGATTATTTGAAATACTGCCCACAGACATGGAAATACCTTAAAGTAGTAAACATTACAACTTCTTAAATATGTCCCATTTTCTTTCTTTCATTTGTTAAAAAGAAAAAAAAGAATCACAAAGTAATTTTAGTCAGATCATATATTTTGAATTATAGTTATTAATTTATTTTGCCCTTTCTTAGGATGGTGGTAATTCTTGAGGTTAATGTGATAAAATTGAGCTTACCATTGAAATTCATGATGATGTAATAAAATCTCAAATTCAAAATTTACTATTCCATTCTTACCTGTTCATAAGTTACAAAGTCTTACAATTTTTTTTTTTTTTTTTTTTTTTACTTTTACTGTGGTGAAAACATATAGACTAAGACATTGGCCAGACCTAACAACTGCCACATTTATAGCTCAGGGACGTTGATGATATTTTTCATGTTGTACCACCATTGTTGCTATTCTTTTCCAGAAATATTCCAATGCCATTAGCATAAACTTAATGCCCCACAAACAAAAGCTTCCCCTTTCCTTCTCTCTCCTACCCTTAGTAATCACTAATATCTATAGTGTAAGGAGCTCTGGTAGCAAAGGTTGACTGCTAATCAGAAGGCTAGCGGTTCAAACCCACCACTCCTTGGAAGGAAGGTTCGGCAGTCTACTTATGTAGTGATACTGCTTTGGAAACTCAAGGAGGGGTTGTTATGAGTCGAATCTGACTTGACGGCAGTGAGTTTGGTTTGGTTGGTATGTTGACAGCACTTAGGCTCTCACCACCTGTCTCCTAGTGGGTATAATAGAGAATGAGAGTGTGTGCACAGATCTCTGTTAGCTGTTCATGAAGAGCAGTTGACATTGAGTTGGGCTGGTACTGGTTGCCATCTTTTGTTGGTCATTTGGTGCAGAAGGAAGTGGTGGCCTTTGCTCAGTGGTTGGGGCTGCTGAAGGTGCACATATGGTTGGGTCATATGGGAATGGTTGCTGTCTTCTACTCAGGCAAAAAAAATAAAAAAACAAAAAAATGAAAACAAGTGAACAGAAAACACAAACCCCATAAACAAGGAGGTACAATTGAAAAAAAAAAAGGAAAGGCAGTAAATAAGAAGAAAAATAAAAAATATTTATTTAAAAAAGAGAGACTAAAGAGAGAAAAACTCCACAATATCTGGGGAGGGTGGGAATTATAGAAGAGAGCAAGAGTAGAAGAATAGTAAAGAGAAAATGAGAAAACTGCAAAAGAAAAACAAGGAACAGGAAGAACCAAAACAAGAAAAGAAAGGAAAAAGAAGGGAACCAGGAAAAGGGATGAGGGGAAAAAAAAAGACAAGGAAGGAAAAGAAGAAATATAAAAAGCAAGGAAGAATTAAATAATAATTTGAAAATAAATACCTGGGGTGGGATGGAGCTGGGCACAAAAAACTCTGTCAGGGCACAAAAACTGATATGGGGTTCCTGCCAATCCAGAAGGTGGATGGAGGCGGGCGATGGCCACACCTCCGTTCACGAAGAGAGTTTGTGTTATAATAGTAACAAGGGGAATATCGCACCTTTCTAGTTGTCAGCCTTTATTGTGGTTGCCCATGCTGTCCTCAGCAGGTGGAGCCTGTTCTTTGGTTGCTTTCCTGATCAGAGCACGTGCTTGCATGTATTCACAGCAGCTGCACTGTTTGCAAGTATTCAGAATGGCTGTGCCCTCAGGACTGCTGGCAGACCACAGCTCTGTTTGTCCCCTTCACTGTTTTCCTTTCTAGTTGTCATCTACCAGTGCAGTTGTCCATGCATTCCTTGGCCAGCAGAGCCGATTCTTAGATTGCTGCCTGAATCTGAAGGCACTTTTTAATAGGATACTGGAAATTAATTTTTTATTATTATCTACTATAAAACATCAATTTGCAAAACTTGACGTGAGAGAAAATAGTTTATGCGAACTGGCAAACTTAGTTATCATAGTGTTTTTATTCAACTCAACCTGATGTGCTTTATTTAATGAATAGATGGCTAGTTTTAAAATGAACAGTGGTTCTTTTAAATATTCAATAGTTATGCCTATATCATAAATAGTAATTATTTACATATACAACATAAAGTAGTTAGTAGTATCCTTCAAAGTCACGCTAAGTGTTCTGAAGTCCAATAAAATCTACTTGAAGTAATTGGTAATCCTGATGCAGTCTTAACAGTTTGGTCATAAAGCTTCACATTTTAGAAAAAATAAAAGTGTGTCATTGAGGGAAGAAGTTGTTGAGAGTTCTGGAATTTTGAGAGTTTAACATAACTGAAGAGACCTGAGAAAATCACCAGTGCCCACAGAATCACAGGAAGCACTTTGGGAAGATGGTACAGTAAACACTAACAAGGGAGAAGAGATCAGAAGCAAAAAAATGGCATCTTTTCAGAACTTTGTCAAGTGTTCCCATGACCCAAGTCTGTTTCTCAGAGTTGCGCAAGTGCTTAGAATCACTCTGAAACTATTATCTTAAATTAAATTTAAAAATTTTAAATTAATTTTAAATTAATTTTAAATTTTAATTAAATTTTAATTAATTTTAAATAAATTTTAAATTAATTTAAACTATTAGCTTAAAGGCTTTAGAGTATAAGTGACGCTTCCTAAAAGAAGCCTGTATTTACACCACAAACTGGAACTCATTCCAAAGCCTCTTAGAGAGGAAAAATGAAAAGTTGTAATGAAAAGTCATAACTTTTCACATGCAGCTGAAAAACATAAAAATACCAAACATACACAAAAATCCCAAAGCAATTTGATGTATTTCTGCGCCTGAGACATTCCTTATCAGAAATAAAGATTCCTTCCTATCTTATAGAAAAGACAGTACAATATGCTAATGGAGTACTGGTAGCCTAGTGCCTAAGGCACTTGACTGCTAACCAGAAGGATGGCGGTTCACACCCACCAGCCACTCCTTGGAAGGAAGGTTAGGCAATCTACTTCCGGAGTGATACTGCCTCGGAAACCCAAGGAGGGGTGGCTATGAGTCTGGTCCGACTCGACAGCACGTAACAACAACAATAATAGTGTTAAAATCTGCTGGTGCGTTTAGTTTTTATTCTATTTCATATTTATTGTGTAGCCTACCTCCTACTAGTTAAAAGGTGCTGTTAGGAGGCTCAGACAAAAGGTGGCTGCAAAGCTGGTTTAAAATGTTTATTGGCCAGGATATTTTTTTTTCCCTGTGTCTTTTTGTTTTCTTTTTTAATAAGCATAAATACAAATTTAGGGAAGTTTGCCTTTGTCTTGGGGGGCAAAGGGAAGCTTTATTTTATTTTTTATTGTGATATAGGTGAAGATTTACAGAGCAAATTCACTTTCCATACAGCAGTTCACATATACTTTGTCTCATGCCATTGACGACAGTTTACCACAATGCAAGAGCTCCCCTCCCACTTCCTCCCCATAGTTACCTCTTCCCAGTGTCCATCTCTCCATACACTTCTGCCCCCTGAGCTGTCTCCTTGGGCATAAGCAGCCCTTCTTTCTCCCATGATTGTTCTCTCCGAGGAGAGTATCTACTTGAGGTAAATGTTCTGCTCATATGCCTGTCTTTTGTTTGTCTGGAAACCACAGGTGTGGGTTCAATTCCAGACCTGAAGGGCAGCTAGGGGCCATAGTCTCAGTGGTTCCACCAGGCTCTATTGGACCACCAAACCTGGTCCACACCTTTTTTTGTTTTTTTTTTTTTTTTTCCCTTCAAATGATTTTGAGTTTTATTCCTCATTGTTCTCCCTCTCTATCAAGGATCTCCTACATAGATCCCCTTCCAAGTGGATGGCAGTAGTAGCCAGGCACCATCTAGTTCTTCTGGTCTCATAGTTGTCTAGGCTGCAGATTGGATGGTGTACCAGTCGCTAGGACTCATTGTTTCCATGAATTTTGGTTTTCTTTATTCTTCTTTGCTCTGGATGAGGAGAGAGACCCATTGTTGCATCTAGATGGCAGCTTGCTAGCTTTTAAGATCCCAGTCGCTACTCACCAAAGTAGGAGGTGGAACAATGTTTTGTATAGTATGTTATGCCAATTGAGCTTGATGTCCCCTGTGACTATGGTGAGGGAAGCTTTAGTATCATTTTCATTGGCTAACCTAATCTCATTTGCAGAGAGGAATGGTAGTTATCTTGCATGGGTAAAATTTATACCATCAGTGATGCAGGTCTAAGTCTGGTGATGACTAAAAGAAGACAACAGCATTGTTGACAAAATTAAAATCTACTGATGGTGTTTCTGGAAAAGAAGCTCTTGGAATTTCTAAGTAACAGTAAACTCTGTTAGGAAGTTCTAAAGTGTCTTACAGGCCAAAAAGGTAATGGAGGTTAGTAAAATGCCTTAACAGAGTTTGAATAAAATACTGGATCTGAGTTACTGAAACTTGGATATGTAAAATTAGGGTGGTAGGTTGAGTCGTGCTTGCAGTGGTCTCAAGTTCAAATTAACTGATGTGACAGTAATACCACTTCTCAGGTCATGCGTGTTTCTGGGGGGTTTGTTTCCTTCAATAGGTGTTGCCAGAAGATGTGCTCGGATGTTTTCCAATATAAATGCCTAGCCTAAAAGCCAAAACATGAGAAATGAAGAGAGATGGAATGAACACTTTAAGGAAAGTACCCCCTTTTTTCATAGGTCCATTTTTTTCTCATGCTTAAAGAAAGAATGTTTAGGGTATCTGAAGTGGAACTCCTTAGATGGAATGTTTTCAGGTCTACTGGTTCAGTCAGATACCCATTCTACACTTTCCTTTAAAGCCTCAACTTCTTTTTCTCCTCCTATAGCTGCTGCTTCTGACTGAGAGCTATTATGCATTTCTACATCAAACATAATCTCTGCATCTTGTGGGGAAGGGCTGTCACAGTGAGAACTGCTCCTTGAACTACTCTGTCCTGATTCATGTTGTGCATCCAAAAGAATCTTCTCCACGTCTCCATTGTGGATAGAGGATGAGGAAGGTACATGTTCTAGCTCCCCATTTTTCCCACTGCCATTATCATTGCCATTGTTGCTGTTCATTGGCATCTCCACTTAGGAACTGCTGAGACCGGCTAGTGGTGGCAAATGGTGTTTGCCTTCTTCGCGGTTGTTGTTGTGCAGGAGCAGCAGCTGCTCTACTAAATTTGACAACATTGTTGGGATGCCATGGGAGCTGTCGCTGTGGCAGGACCATCTCTGGTTCTCAGGCAGCAACACAACCTGCTTATAAATATTCAAATCAGCCATGCTGTCAGCTGTCAAACCACCTGACAGTCCACGGGTCCCTTTGTCACCTTATTCATTGTTTTCCTTCAGATTCTTCTACTAGTTGGTATTTAATCCTCTTCTGTATCTTTTCTTTCAAAGCTCAGGATTCCAGGATTATCTTCTGCATCTGTTTCAACTGGTTTCTCATTTCTTTGTTGAAGAAGGTCTGTCTGCCTTTTCTGCATCTTGCTGCAAGTCCTGGAGATCTTTTTATATATATATATCTATATAGATAGATATATATAAAATTTACATTTGTTCTTGATAGATCAAAGTGAAACAGTAAAATTATCATCTCAATGCTGGGAGAGGAGAGAGAATTATATTTTACCATTGCCTGGTTAAGAACCATCACAAAGGAAAGAGACATTTTATTACTAAATACTTTTATTTCAGACTTATTTAATGTAGAATCGCCATTTTGTATTTTAGTTTACTGATGAATATAAGTATTTCTGTTTGGTATATTTCAGAATACAAGTTTCACCTCTTAATATTGCTCAGTAGGAGCTCTGGTGGTATAGTGGGTAGTGCATTTGTTTGCTAACCATCTGGTTGACAATTTAAGCCCACTATCTGCTTCACGGGAGGAATATAGGCAGTCTGCTTCTATAAAGATTTTCAGCATTGGAAACCCAGTGGAGGTCACCAAGACTCATAATTGACTCGATAGTGGTGGGCTTTTGTTTGGAATATTGCTCAAAGTTTAATTTAAAATATGTGGTCAAAACTTCTCCAAAAATATTGGCATTTTGTAGTTCAGGTTCCTTGGGGTGTTGAGTCAACAAGGAGGAGGGATTTTAGAAAAGCTAGAAATAAATATATCCTCTCAGTAGTAGGAAGAACAGAGAGTTGAGTCAATAAAGAAAAGTAGGAATGGAGTGATAAACATCAGCTATAAGGAAGCAGTAAAATTAGATGTTTAATAGGTGGAAAGGTGAAGTTTTGAAAATGAGGATAACTTAAGATGTCATGAACAGAATAGAGAGTTTGTTAGTTACTGGTTGTAGTTTGAGAAATTTTGACCCTGGAAAAGAACTTTGTGCTTTAGGGTGATTTTTACTAATTATTTAATTATTTTTATTATATGAACTAGGAACAATTTTACTAGTCAAAAATAAGATTATATTATGTGTATGGCAAGACTTTCCTGTTCAGGCATATTTTGAAGAAATTGCATTTCCAAGTTTTAACTTTGTATTAGTTTATTGTTAATTTATTTTTGTCATTTGCTAGTAGTAGTATATATGAAGTGGTAGGGTACCGTTGAGTTTAGGAAAGAATTATGAACGAACAATGTAAATCAAGAAATATTTTGTATATAGTTTTTCCTTGGGATAAACTTTGGGGAAAAAGAAACTTTCATATTATAGTTCATATTACAGTTCATATTATAGTAGTTCATTTTAAGGTACACAGTCAAGAAAGAGTTCTATAAAATCAAACCTTCTAAAACTGTAAAGATAATAATATAATGTAGTGGGAGCTCTGGTAGCATAGTGCCTAAGGCACTTGACTGCTAACCAGAAGGCTGGCGGTTCAAACCCACCAGCCACTCCTCGAAAGGAAGATGGGGCAATCTACTTCCGTAGTGATACTGCCTTGGAAACCCAAGGAGGGGTCGCTATGAGTCGGGTTCGACTCAACGGCAAATGACAACAACAAAAAGTGTTTCTCAACCATGGCTGTACGTTAGAGTCATCTGCAGAACTTTTAAAACATACCAGTAACTAAAGTGGCCTGCGCTGTGTGGCTGTGTCACACTGTTTTCAGAGCTGCCCAGGTGAATCTAATGTGCAGCTATGGATTGAGAACCTTTTATTTCAATGCTTTTCAAATAGAGTATCTAATATTCCCAAGGGTATGGACATTTTAGCAAAATAGCTTCATAGTCCTGGAGTTCATTTGAGTAGCATGAGTCCTTCTTTTTACAGTATGAGAAAGATGAGACTCATCCTGTATTGTTGTTTTGAGGATTAAATAAAATAATCCACAGTTTCTAGCATGTAGAACAACTTAGTAGATAATGATGATAAGATGAATATAGTGCACAATTAGAAAGTATAAATGGAAAAAATCCAAATTCGGGAGTTATTTGAAGTAGAACTAGCAGCATTCAGTAACTGAGCGGATATGAAGGGTATAGAAAAGTGTTTGGGAGGCTTTGTTGATTGTGTTGCCGTTCACTTTTAGGTTTTAGAGGGTATGATAATGAGTTTAGGTTTAGATATATTAGATTTGAATTGCCTGAGGAATATATAGGTACATCAGGGGATAAACAAAAGGATTGCCACATAGCTTTGAGTGACAGCTGAGACTGAAATTTGCTGTTTTTCACCATAATGATTTTTTCGGGCAGCGATTTGTAATACATTTGTAGGGGCAGAAAAAGCAGAAGAGTGAATTTATTTATTTGGGTTGGGTTAGGAATTGTCAGGGGCTAAAATGAGAAATTTATGGTTCCTTAGGAGCTCTGGTGGGCGTAGTGCCTAAGGTATTTGACTGCTAACCAGAAGGCTGGCAGTTCAAACCCACCAGCTGCTCCTTGGAAGGAAGATTGGGCAATCTACTTCTGTAGTGGTACTGTCTTGGAAACCCAAAGAGGGATCACTATGAGTCGGATCTGACTCGATGGCATTTTTCTTTTTTTTTTTTTAAACAATTGAGTAATGAGGTTGGTTTGGGCAATAATTTTGAAGAACACTTCATTGAAATTTGAAGAATAGGGAGCAGACTTTTTGTAGAGTTTACATTGGGGTGTGAGTATTTTAAGGAGTAGGCTAATAAGGATACAGACTAGTTGGTAAAGAAACAATATAATGTGAAAATGTTCCAAAGTTTTACTACATAAATATTAAGGAAATTGCAAGGATAATCATCCGATTTAGCAAGAAACTTTTTGAGAGGTGCATCTCAATCATGACAGTAATGGAGATGGAGGAACTGACATTGAGCCTTTATATACCACTTACTGTGTTAAGTGCATATTATCTGATTTTCATAGGCTTTTGGTTCTATTTCTGTCTTTATTTTGCCAGTGAGAAAATTAAGACTTAAGTCCTTAAGTAACTTTTTATTCATTATAGTGTTTTACCAGTGATTGCTCTTTCCCTTTTTTCTTTTCTGAAATAAGTTTAGTTATTTGGAAATAGTAAGTGCTATGTGATTTTAATGCAGGGTTTCAGATATACGTGTGGATTTTATAGATAATTTTGTTTCTTTGTACAGAAGAGCAGTTAACTGGAGGGAGGCAAGTTGAATATCGTTAGGATCTAAGTTTGGCTAAAGTAACAAGACCTAAAATAATAGTGATTTAAGATGGAAGTTTATTTTTCTGTAAAGTAACAGTCTGAGTCTGTGCACTCTGGGGGATAATTTGAGACTATGGGAATACTTACCCAATCTCCTATCTTGTTCATTTGCTGTGTCCTGCCTATTACCGTTACCTGCATGGTTGACGGTGTGTCACCACCGAGTCCACAGTCCTAGTAGTGGAAAGGAGAAAGACAGGAATTGGAGGCATGTTGCTTCTGTTTAGAGGTTCTCTTGAAAGAAAAAGGAGAATGGTTATTTAAGGACAACTCAGAAGCATTTGCTACCTAATAGAAATATCACAAGGTCTGATTCCATGATCTAAAAAATGTCTTAAGAACTTTGTCTTGCTGATTAGCTAGCAGCATGACTTTGGGAAATTATCTTTCTGGGACAGAATGTAAAAGGATTGAAATAACATTATACGATCTTCATGAGAGAAAGATAAGATAGTTACCCAGAAAATAGATTTGTATTGCTGACTCAACAAGAAGGTTGCAGTGAAGAAAAAAAAACTGTTTTAGCCTGTTTTGAGTATATAAGTATGTGTTAATCTTAGAAAAAGGTGGAAAGCTGATGGGAACTGCTTATCTTGCTTTTCACTTAATTCATATGAGTATTAAAATAATCATAATTTAGCCAGATAGTCTTGAGCTTTAAATTTATTAAGCATAATAATAATTTTTATTTAATAGGTGTTCTCTCAAAAGAATAGAAGTCTAGCCTATTAAGAAAAATTGATTTAGAGCCAGTAGTCTTACATCTTATATATTGTTTTTCATTTCCTAAATTGCATTTTTTGAGTAATGCCACAGTTGATATTGTGGGCAACTGTTGGATAGCCAGCCCTTCATTAGCTGTTTGGTACAGAGTCTTGAGGATAAATTACATTGGTCTTCAGGTTCAATGATCTCACTAGAAGAACATTTGCTAAGATACTTCACTGAGTAAAATTTGGTATTAAAGAATTTACTTTTTACATTTGTTATACATATGAAGTGAAGGAACATATGCTTGTAACTATGGAAAACATTTTGAAGATTAGCAGGTGTATTAAATTACATTCATAACTATTAACTTTATTTTTAGAATAGATAATACTTTGGTATAGTTAGAATATCAAGAACTACAAAAAGTCATACAAGAGTCTACTCTTACCTCTTCCACCTGTTTATTCTGTAAATTAAAATCACTGTAACTACTTATTTTCCCTTTTTCTGTGGATCCTAGCTGTAAAACTGTTCTGTACCTTTTGTTTTTATTGCAGTTCTTTTTTCCTTTAATGAGAGGTGTATACATTTTCTTTTAACATTATGGAAGAACTTTTTTTTTTTTTTTTAATATTAACATCATTTTAGAAACACTTTAAATTTTATTGGTAATAATGTTAGGTAAATATAATAATATTGACCATTTTCTCCCTTAAAATTTTTGTCTTCTGGCTGCTTTGATACATAGTCCTCTTTTTACCTCTCTTATTGCTTAGTTCATCATCTGTAAATTGCCCATTAAATGTGGATGTTCTATTCTTGGAGCATCATCTCAGGATACGCATTTTTCCAGGGAGATCTCATCCAGACTCCAGGTTTCCTGCATTCCCGACTAGGTTTCACTTAGTAAATGGTAGTTCACAGATATTATCTCCTTGTCTCAGTATAAGACAAGAATCCAGTTTCTGGTTGACACACTCTTTTGGGTATTCCACAGGCCTCTCAACACAATATGGCTAAAATTCATTTCTCTTCATCTCCCGCTCTTGTTCTTTGCTGTTAAAAAGAAAAAAAAAAAAGTCCTTAGCCTGCATTTTCAGATTTCCTGTATCAGGTGAGTAGTATACATAATCAGTCTTTTAGTCAGGAACGTGGTGGTTATTTCAGACTTCTGTCCTTGTTTTTTTACCCACCACAGCTTGGTCTACAGGTTTTTTTATTTCCCCCTGTAGTACCTAGCATGCTGCTGCACAATAAAAAGTGTCTAATTAAAACATTTTGGTATGAAAACAAGACTATAGGTGAAATGCCTTTGAAATATTTATGAGCTTCAGTACAGATTGAGATACCAATATTGAGTGATCTTGAGGTGAAGAAGGCTTTGTTGAGAGTAAAGCAAAGAAGGAAACTAAAGAAAGATACTAAATTTCATTAAAAATGTGAAACAAAACCTTTTATTTGCCAAAAATTTTATAACTGAAATTAAAACCAAATCAACAAATAATTACAGTATAATACATGCTATTTTAAACGCCCTATGTATTCACTTTGAAATAGAATAAATGATTAGTTTGGCTATTTAGCATTAGAGAAAGTTTCACAAAGGAGGTAATTCTGTATTTCATAGAGAATTGTTCCATGGGGGCACATTCCTCTGGATTAATATTATAGGGAGCATTTTGTCAACACCATTGGCCATCTTGTCTTTCAGATATCCTTGAAAAAATTTGGTTAACTATTTGCTGGACAGTATATATAAAATTCAATACACTATATAATTAAGTGTAGATATTGAGTATATCTTATTGAAAGCCAAGTAGAGATTGAGTATATCTTAGTGAAAGCCATATGAATGTTAGCGCACGCGCACACACACACACACACACACGTATTTTGCAAATCTGTATTATAATCAGTGACTGTAGTTTCCAACAGTATGAGAGAACCTAAAGATTGTCCCTTTCACGTTAGTTGAAAGCATTATATCTAGCTCACCCCAACTACAAACCCAGTGTTGAAATAAAGAACCTAAATATTGGAAATTAAGTACTTCACAGATGTGTTTGTACAAGGCTATTTACTGGAGCTTTGTTCATGTTAACAAGAACATTAGAAAGAACTGTTAGTATTGGGAATAGTTAAAGATGTGACTATGGCTATTGAATTGAATTCTGTATTTTTGAATGAGTTTGAATTATATGTACCAGTTAGGAATAATGTCTGTAGTAGAATGAAATCAATCACAGAATTGTGTGTCCCTATTTTAAACAGTGGGAGCTCTGGTAGCATAGTGCCTAAAGCACTTGATTGCTAACCAGTAGGCTAGCGGCTCAAACCCACCAGCCACTCCTTGGAAGGAAGGTTGGGCAATCTACTTCGATAGTGATACTGCCTCGGAAAGCCAAAGAGGGGTCACTATGAGTCGGGGCCGACTTGATGGCACATTACACATTGATTATTTTAAACAGTTAAGTTTTTTTAAAAACAGTATTTTTAGTGGTAAAAATGCATGTAACAAAATATTTACCAGTTACACAGTTTTTACATACACAGTTCATTAGCTAGGATTATGTTCATCATCCTATGTAACTGTTAACACTACTGTTTTCCAAATTATTCCATGACAATTTCAGAAACTCGGTGTCCCCTAAAGCAATAGTGCTCTCACTCTTTCTCTCACCCCTGGTAACTACTACTAAGCTGTAGTCTTAACACACTTACCTGTTTCATATAAGTGGGATTGTATAATATTTGTCCTTTTGTGAAATACTCAGCATAATGTTTTCAAGGTTCATTCATTTCTCTTTATGGCTGAGTAAATACTCCATTGTATATATATATAAATATATCACATTTTGTTTATCCATTCAATTGTTGATGAATGAATAAATACATAGTTCTTTTGTAATTCAATCATATTGGTATAGATGTAAAAATAATATGAAAATAAATGCAAAATTTAAAAATTATAACCTCTTGTTTTTTAACAGGTGATGTTTTCACAACCTTACAAAAAAGGTTTAGAGTCCTAGCTCATGATATTTCAAGTAGGTTTGTATTTTTTGAAAGTATATTCCAGAGAATACTCCTAGTCTGGGAAGAGAAAGGCATTTACTTTTTAAATTGTATAGATTTGGAGTAACTGTTTAGTAATTTATATCATCATGGTTGTACAGATTTAGTTTCTAACTGAGATGAAGTGTAACTGGTGGATTTATTTAAGAAGGAGTGCCCACTTTTTCATAAAACAGAGACAAATTGATTTTAATGGGGAATTAGGTGGTTGGGATGTAGTATTAAAATTGGAGAGAGTATAATTAGTAGGTGAGTAAATCTGGGCCTATGCCCTTAGGAAATTTGGATCATACTTTGTAAATAAGTGTGAAATAAGTACTAATTACGGAAGTTCAGCTGGTCAGACTTTAGGGTACACTGAACTAATAGAGATATTAGCTATCTTATTTTGGCCAAGATGACAGGATGACGATTGATGAGATGATTAAATTAGAGAAATCAACTGGTGTAGTTTAAAGCCTGTATAGATTGAAGGCTACCCCTGATGGTATACTGAAATTTCTTGTGAGAGTAAGTGAAGAATAGAGGAGAAACGTTTCTAACCTACTTCAGATGTATAGAACTCATTTTTGTGATACTGATTGAGCATTAGGAAGTAAGATAGGTATGAGACTCATAGGGCTTTTCTGGCCAGTCTTGGTTGACTAGTCAAAGTTTCTTTGTGTGTATAGATGTCATCTCTTTATCAACTTTAAAAAGTTTTGTATATATCCCCTATTTTGAGTAATACTTATTTTTGAATCTTTCATTATTTCTTTGTGTCATTTTAGTGCCTCCTTGTGGAGCACTATACTATTACAGTTCTACTAGTGGTAATTACACAGATGAAAGATTATTAAACTAAAATTCCTTCAGTGATTTTTTTTCTTGTTTTAAAGAAACACTAAAGATACTGCTGTAATCAGAATTATTTTCAGTTTTGTGATAAATACTTCATTTTGAGTTTATTTTATGTCTGTTCTTTGGGTTGTACATTCTACCAAGAAAGGCAAGCATAATCATTTCCTCATATAACTTGTTAGATAAGAGCTAAGGAAAGAAAAGAGCAGGTAAAGTATGTTAGGAATGCTGGGTAAGGGGAGGGAATTTGCTCTATGAAATAGAGTGGTCAAGATAGAACTTACTAAGAAGGTGACATTTGAGCAAAGATTTGAGGATGAGTGCTTTAGGCAGAGGGAAAAAGCAGTGGAAAAGTCTTGAGGTGAAACTATGCCTGGGTGTTCAGAGAACACGAGAAGGTCATTGTGATTGAAGCAGAATAAGGTAAGGGGGGTGGGTGGACAGAATATATAAGGTCTTGTAAGGTATTATAAGGACTTAAGCTTTTATTTTGAGATAGGAAGCCATTGAAGGATTTTGAGCAGAGGAATAAATTGAAGCTCATTCTGACTACATACGCTGTGAAGAATATAATAAAGAGGCACATGAGTTGAAGCACGGAAACCAGTTAGGAGGCTGTTGGAATAATCACCCTGAGAGATGTGATGATAGCTTACACCAAGATGGTAGCAGTGGAGGTGGTGGTAGAAGTGGTAGAGCTGAAAGGATATGCTGAATTGGATGTAGAGGAGAGGGGAATGTTAGAAAAAGAGAAGTATTAGGGATGACTCCAAGGTTTTCAGCAGAGCAATTGGATGGGGTGGGGATTGCCATCAACTGAGATGTGAGTAAGAGGAATTGGGGTATGGGGAAGTAAGAGCCAAGAATTTGTAGATGCTAAGTTTATTATGTCTCAAAGAAATCCAAATAGAGATGTGGAAGTAGAATAGGCAGTTTTAACAATTAAGAAACATTTATGTAAATTATCAAAAAGATACTCTTAATTTTGAGATGTTGCTTGTATTTCCAAATCATTCTTTTCATTTAGTAAATATTTATTGGGTACCTGTATTTGATACTATGTGATTGGGGCTTACAGTGGTAAGCAGCTATAATCCTGGACCCAATTCTTACGGAACTTAACATATTGTGGTGGAACAGACATTAGTAAGTAATCACACAAACACATTTAAAATTACAACTGTTGTAAGTGTGATGAAGGAAGGACATTTGGGATTTTGGGAGTAGGTAATGAGGACCTCATTACTTCTGTGGTCAGTGACTGCTTTTCTTGAGGAGATGATGTAATTCACATTCAATAAAATTTGTCTATTTTAAATGTACAGTTTTGATAAATCAGTGTAACTCCCACTACTATTCAAGATACTTCGTTCTGTTATACCAAAAAACTTTCAGATCCTTTCTTCCCACTTTTAAATTGGGTTGTCATTTTCTTAAGGATTTGTGGGAGGTCTTTATATATTCTGGATACAAGTCTTTTGTTGGCTATAATATTGCATATATATTCTCCAGTTTAAAAATTGCTTTTTTATTCTCTTAATGGTGTCTTTGGATGAATGCAGTTCATAATTTAAATGAAATCCAGTTTATCAATTGATACTTTATAGGCAATTCTTTCTGTACCCTGCTTAGGAAATACTTTCCTATCACAAGGTCATGAAGATATTTGCCTGTGATTTCTTCTAGATGTTTGTTTATGCATGGTCCATTTAATTATGTTTGTGAATGATCTCAGCTAGGATTCAAGGTACATTTTTTTCCCATATGTTACTCAGTTGATCCAGCACTGTTTATTGGAAAGATTATCCTTTCCTTGTTGAATGTAAATTGTTCTGTTGTTAGTAAAGTGACTGTGTGGATCTGCTTCTCTGTTCTCTGCCATAGATTTGTCTTTCCTTGAATTAACTACATGTCCTGGTTAATACAGCTTTATAGTAAATATTCCTGTCCAGTAATTTTCTTCTTTAAGATTGTCCTGACTCTTCTAAGGCCTTTGCATTTTTGTATAATTTTTAGAATCACATTGTAAATTTATGCAAAAAGCCTGCTGGGATTTTGATATAGGATTGCATGGAATTGCTAGTCAATATGAGGGAAATGATATCTTTACTATATTGAGTTTTCCAGTTGATGAAAATGCATATCCTCTCCATTTAGTCGAACTCTTTCTCTCAACAGTATTTCAGGGTAGAGGTATTGTATCTCTCTACAGTAACTTTTGATGGTATTATTACTGGTAATGTGATTTTAAATGTGATTTTCTGTTGTTACAAATATATAGATACATGGTTGTTTTTTATATATTGACCTTAAACTTATATCCAGCTCTCCATGTGCCTTTTTTATTATCTGTTATTTCTCTTGGCTGTCCATTTAGTCTTTATTTTTTCCTGAGATAAAATTCACATAGCATAAAATTCACCATTTTAACCATTTTCTATAAAAACCACATTCACTGCTGTCGTCGATTTTGACTCATTAGTGACCCCTCCTTGGGTTTCTGAGGCAGTATCTCTATGGAAGTAGATTGCCCAGTCTTCCTTCTGAGGAATGACTGGTGGGTTTAAACCTCCAGCCTTCTGGTTAGCAGTCAAGGCTGTAAATCTTTTCAGAAGTAGACTGTATCATCTTTCTCTACAGAGAGGCTGGTGGGTTCCAACCACTGATCTCTTGGTTAGTAGCTGAATGTTTTAACCACTACATTACCAGAGCTCCAAATCTTGATAAGGCTAATCTGCTTTAGTTGTACTCATAGTCCTGAGGAGAGGCTCTTCTGAACTTTCAACAGAGAACTTGAATTGTTCCTGAAAGTATATAGCTTGCGGCCTCTACTCCAGTCTTTTGTCTGGCTAGCATGAGATAATATCTACAATCTTTGCTCATCTCTTTAGCCTTTTAATTGCTGTTTTCTGCTAGTTTACTTCAGTTTCCCACCTCTTTTTGGTTTTCCTCTTTGGAATTTTGTCCCTTTGTTTCCACTTGTCTGGTAGCCAAAACACTGACTGGTTTTCTCCTTTCTTCTTGAGCTCTCTTCCTCTGTTACCCAGCTGACTGAAGAAAAAAAAGCCCAAGGTAGTGTGGAACTGATTTTATAAACTTCTCTTCTGTCACGAATTGTAGCCCTTTTTACTTCTGCCTCTTTTAATTGTTCTTTAGTGCAGTCCCCTCCCCCCCATTTTATCTACATTTTATAGTTTTTATTAATAGGAGAGTTAGTTTGATATAAGCTAGTCCATCATGATATGAACCGAATAATGATTTTTTTCCCCCACAAATTGAGTTATAAAAAAAATGAAAGACTGATGCCTGTTGAGAGTGAGAACATGAGTTTTCAACAAATGAGAGAATATTTGTACTAGAATGTAAGAGGAAGGATTTTCAATTTCAGACAAACACATCAAGGTCAGCTAAGTTTGAAGGATGATACAAATAAAGGATAATTAAAAGTAATACGTGAAACTAGCTGACCTGATGTTTGTTTTGAAACTGAATAAGGTTATTAACTGCTTAAAGAATACAGGTTAGATAAAGAATTTAAGATGAAAATTGAAGTGCTGTTGGTGATTTTGAGAAAATATTTAGTAAAGAAGAGTTACTGTTTGGATTTGGTTAGGGAAGAAATTAAGATTCTGAATTTTAATTAGATGCATGCTATTACAATATCCAAAAGCAAACTGACTGCTGTCCAGTTGATTGCAAGTGACCACGACCATATAGGACAGAGTAGCACCGCCCCATGGGGATTCCAGATTGTAATGTTTACAGGAGCAGGCTGCCTTATCTTTCTCCCAGGGAGCAGCTGGTAGGTTTGAACTGTCGACCTTTTTGTTGGCAGGTGAATGCTTTAACCACTGCGTCTCACCAGGGCTCCTTGCTGTTAGAATAGTTCTTGGGTTATTTCTGTAAATAATGAAGGTATTTTTTTGAGTGCTTATTAAATTGTTGGAGCTTTAATTGTTTACGTTTGAGGGCTGAAGAACAGTGTATATGTATTAAGTGTGTCAGAGAATTCTGTTTACAGATCAGGAAAGGTAGAGATACAATAACTAACTGGTCATCTGAATATGTAGAATGAACAGTATGACTTAAGTTACAAGAGTGGATAGTTATGTTCAGAACATAGAGAAGTAGAGAAAGAGGACAGACATGGATATGTGAGAAAAATTATGTCTCCCTTTCCTCCTGGGGGCTTAAAAATGGAGGTTTGGAAAGAAACTAACCATTTGCTTTTTCCACTGAAATCCCCAAGAAGAGACCCAGGTGTTGCAGACCACCTTGTATCTATGTTTTTCCTTTCGCCCTTTTTTGAACTTTCAAGGTTAGTCAGTTATTTTCTTCACAATTTCATTAGGAAATTTGCCAAAGGCATCCTTTTGAGGCAGCTGTCTCTACACCCTTGGAGGCCATCAGTAATGTTTCCAATCCTTAGTCGGCACAGAAGTGTTGGACTGAGC
Organism: Orycteropus afer afer; assembly: GCF_000298275.1. Lineage (NCBI taxonomy): Eukaryota > Metazoa > Chordata > Mammalia > Tubulidentata > Orycteropodidae > Orycteropus > Orycteropus afer. The sequence goes on from NW_006921617.1 coordinate 5,394,896, forward strand.
TCGAGCTGGGCCTTCGTGTTTTGAAATACTGCTTTGCCACCACCATCCCACC
>NW_006921617.1:5395047-5397701 GCF_000298275.1 Orycteropus afer afer
ATATTAATAATAAAAAGACATTTAATAGCTCCATTAAGATTCCTTAATACAAATAAATGAAAATTCTTTTTGTACAGAATGTTGAAAATTTGATTTTTACTGCTGAGAGAATATAAAGTAAAATATGCTTGAATTGTGGTAGACTTTTGAATTAAGGTGCTTCAATGCTGTGTTCATGTTAACCATCTTGGGAAGTTTGTGAGGATATTAAATAATGATGTTAATAAGTTCATGATTAAAATGCATTAGAATAAATTGAAATGCATTTGTTTTTGTAGGCAACTGTTATACCATATGCATCTTTAATGTATTAGTCTAACTGTTTCCCTTGTTTTACTAAACTGTCTCCTTTCAGCCACCCACACAGAATATGCCTATGGGTCTTGGAGGGATGAATCAGAGCGGCCCTCCCCCACCTCCTCGCTCTCACAACATGTCTTCAGATGGAATTGTAGGTGGGGGTCCTCCTGCACCACACATGCAGAACCAGATGAACGGCCAGATGCCTGGTAAGTTTTTCTCCTCTAAGACATTAACACCAGAGTTGCTTAGCAACTGAAACGACATGGGGGCTCAAGGGATACGAGATTGTTGATGACAAAACTGCTTTGAATGCCCCCGAGTACAAGCTCTCTTAGAGTTTGTTAGCTACAGAGCTACGTGACCTGTATTCAGTGTTTATCAGGCCGCCCTTGGGCTTTGATGTAGCTGACACACAGCATTCCTCTGATGAACAGAACTGGCTAAATTTAGTCTGTCTGAAACTATGCAATACAGCTGGCTTTAGAAGGTTTTTAGAAAAAATGGCATAGCACCATGTCTTAAAATTTAAAATCTGTTTATGAAAAGGTATTACAACATTTCCTTTAGTTTTGTATTTACTTAAACAATTATTGATCTCAGAAATATTATCAGTGGAAAAAAATACATGAAGAAAAGAAACAAAATGCTCTGAAGTGCTAGTGTATTTCATATTTCTTCCTTGCTATTATTGAAGTTGAGTATAATTTTTTATGAATATATGTGCTTTTATAGCAAAGCAGATATAGAAATTGTTCTGAAAACAAGATCAAAAGCTGAGAAACATTACAGATGCTTTCTTATGTAATGAGCCACTCCCTTTACTATTTATCTATTTTAAGTTTAGAGTGACTAGAATATCTTTCAGGCTACTGATGCTTACTTAGTTACCTTTTGCTGGTTTGAATTTTTAATCTGAAAAATAACTATTTGTTTTTGTAACAACAGCAACAAACTGTACTCATAATTTTTAGTATAGGGATTTACTACATTAAATATGAGAATATTTTTATTTCCTAAAGACAAAAATTAATTTTTGTTAACAAAAAGAATATAGTATAAACAGCAGTAATGGAAATGATTAAAATCACAGAACAATTTAGTTTTGAAATTAGTAACTAGCATTCTTAATGGTAATGTCTTCTCTAGTTGATAACGTTGAGTTGGTGACATTGGTGTTCATGGATGATGGATATTGAAAAAGAAAAAATGAGCACAGTCTCTAATTGGAGGCATAGTAGCCTGGTTTATAGAACAGTGAAGTAGTGTTTCAGTGGTCATTTCCTATTTCTTGCTAAGGCTTGCAACATCAAATATGGAGTAGGAATAAAGATGTCAATATATATAGAGTAGGAATAAAGATGTAATTTTCAGGTTGTAGTCAGGAGACAGCTTCTTGCTAAATCCACATTTAGCTCATTAAGACACGTTATTTTTAAAACTGGAAGGGTAGTGCTGGTGCAGGTTAGCAAGCTAGGTGTTGTGTGACTTTTTATGGTCATAACTTGAATTAGGCTTTTGACTTCTCCGTGTAACAGTTGAGCCTAAGACCCAAGAAGCAGTTGAGCAGCAGTGCCCTTATTGATAACTTAACATTTTGGTATTTATGTAAGGGTATCTGGAATAGTTGTATTCTTTGACAAGCCAGAGATTATCAGTCATTTATGATCCAGATTGTCTAGACCACTATATAGCTTCCAAAACAGTTTATAGTTGAACAGCTGTAGTTGAGTGTAGGAGAAGTTGGAAACTTAGCAACGTACTTTCTTTATTTGATAAATTCCTTATAGAATTTAGCCAGCATTTCTTTTGCTCACAAATCTACATCTAGGCTCTGAATTTCCTATTTTAGTTTTATTTTTTTTAAAATTATTATTTTTTATTTAGAGAATACTTTATTAGTTTCTGTAATCAAACCCATGTAGATAAGACCTTACATATTTAATACAGTGCGTTACCCCTGTACAAATGGAAAAAAATTAAATTTAACGTTTTTAGACCAATATGGCTGTTAATTTCTGTACAATGCCAACTCAGCACGGTACAACTGGGTTACTTTTTCCAAAGTTGACAGCACAGCTTAAGTCTCCAAAACTTCAAATTACATATATATGTGTATATATGTGTATATATACACATATATATTGTTGTTGTTGTTGTTTGCCGTCAAGTTGGCCCCGACTCATATATATATTTATATAAAAAGACCATTCGCAGTGTGTTAGGCATCAATAGCAGCAAGAGCTTTTCCAGGTTCTGCAGTCATCTGAACAAAATTATAGAGACATCCAGCACACTCCATTAAAAAGAAAAAAAGTGAAAAACAAAACTTCAAAAAGCAGTGAAGTTCTGTT
>NW_006921617.1:5407946-5415779 GCF_000298275.1 Orycteropus afer afer
TATCTTCTGTGTCTGTGTTAATTGGTTTCCCTTTTCTTTGTTGAAGAGGGTCTGTGCAATCCTTCTGCCTAGTCCGCCATCCTGCCCCGCCTCCGTTTCTTCCTTTTTTAAAAAACAATAATTGTTTTTTTAAAAATTAGATACCTAACCCACTGCTGTTGAGTCGATTCTGATTCATAGTGACCCCCATTGGGTTTCTGAGGTGGTAAATCTTTACGGAAGTAGATTGCCCAGTCTTCCTTCACAAAAATTAGATATTATGTGCATATACTACTAAATAATACTAAAAAGGTACCAAACAGTGCACAAAAACCAAAGTCAAACCCACCACCATCGAGTCAATTCCAACTCATAATGACCCTATGGGATAGATTAGAACTGCCCCATCGGTTTTCCAAGGCTGTCTGTCTTTACGTAAGCAGACTGCTTTGTCTTTCTTCCGTGGAGCAGCTGTGATGGGTTCAAACTGCTGACCTTTTGGTTAACAACCCAATGCTTTAACCATGGTGCCACCACTGCTCCTTAATAAGTATATAGTATCTCCTGTATCTCCAGATTATTAATTTTATTGAGGTATTGGCTTGTTGGCTTCTAGTTACTCTTCCTGAGATAGTCTCTGTATATAAAAACACATGCATATATACATTTCTTTTTTTTAGTTCTTCTCCTGTTCCTATGTGTTGTTATTTTTCTTTTTCAACACAAATTATGGTATGCATTATTTAAATACTACCATTGATCATTTTTTAAAGAGCTTGCTTTTTTTTTTTTTTTAAATGGGTGTACTCTAATTTAATTGAACAGTTCTCTTATGATGGAAATGCAAGTTGTGTCCAATGTTTTGCTATTATAAATTATACTACCATGGAGAGAGAGATATATATGTGTGTGTATACCATACACACATGTATATGTGCCCACACAGACATATACTTGTGTATCTATAGGATAGATCTGCAATTGCTGGATCAAGGGTATATGCTTTTTAAAATTTAATAACTATTTACATTCCTTCAACAATGTATCAGAGTCCTTTTTTTTCCCTATTATATTTGGATCAAAACTTTTGATCTCTGCAAATCTGAGAAATGAAAGATGGTTTCATAGTTCTAATTTGCCTTTCTGTTACAAGTTAAGCAATCTTTTCATGTATATATTTGAGCCCTTTTGTAGTTTTTGTGTGAACTGGTCTTTCATGTCTTATTTCATTTTTTTACTGGTGGTGGTCGTCTTTTATTTAATTAGTAATTAATTTAGTCTGTATGTTTTGCAAATGATCCCCACCCCACCCCCCACTTAATCTTCTTCCTCTTATTTTTTTGTTTATGTACAAATTTTTGATTTTTATGTTCTCTAATTTTAATCAATCTTTTATAGCTCTGGATTTTCTGACATAGTTAAGGCCTTTCCATTTAGGAGTAAACAATTCTAAGATTATTAAACATTTATCTCATACATTATATTCTTTTATGGTTCCTCTTGTTTTCCTTTTTTTTTTAATGTTTAACTTTTTTATCCACTTGGAGTTAGTTTTGGTGCAAGAAATAAGATAGAGATCGATCCAGCCTAGTTTTTTCAGATGGCTACCCAGTTGTCACCATTTATTATCTTTCTTTTACCTATTGTATTTGACATCATTCATCACTGTTATCATCTACTACATTATGCATTTGGGTCTGTTTTTTAGACTGTGTGCTGGTCCACTGATCTGTTAATTCATTTATGTGCTAGTACTGCATTTACTTATTTAAGCTTTATTATTTACTCTCTTACAAAGCTGGTTGGTCCTCCCTTATAATCAGAATGTTCCTAGCTTTTCAACATCACTTTCTCAATCTGTATAAAGGGAATAATAAATAACATCTGGCAGTGAGTTTTCTTTAAATAACATCTATCTTATAGCTTCACTATCATTCATGTAAAGCATTTACTTTGCTGATGATTAAATACTCGGTTATTGTGTCACATATTTTTATTATTACTATAAAGTAAAAAAAAATAGAAAGCTTCCTCAAGTACTTTTGTATAGATCATCTATTTAACTTTAATATTTTGCTTTTGATCATTTTTCTTCAAAGGACCTAACCATATGCCTATGCAGGGACCTGGACCCAATCAGCTCAATATGACAAATAGTTCCATGAACATGCCTTCAAGTAGCCATGGATCCATGGGAGGTTATAACCATTCCGTTCCATCATCACAGAGCATGCCAGTACAGAACCAGATAACGATGAGTCAAGGACAGCCAATGGGAAACTATGGCCCCAGACCAAATATGAATATGCAGCCAAACCAAGGTAAATCAGCTTTATGTCATGTTTGATTAGAATGTCTTTGAAAGTAGGAAAATTGTTACAAGTTGTTAGCTGATATAAAAATATAAGTTTGAAATAAGTGAATCATAAAAAGCTGAGCTTGAAAACTGGCTTACCTCTTTTTTTTTTTTTCCTAATTTAGAAAGTTAGTTGCTTAGTTTTGTTTTTAAAGCTTGTTTATTTTTATGTTTATTAGGCATTTGTCTTCAGGACAGTTGACTTGTTTTCTCAATGTAGTAATTGAATAATGAAACATTTGACTGATACTTAGAAAATTGATAAAATACATTTTTAAAGTAAATTTTCTTTTATGTACTATCTTTTCAGGTATAACTCTTTAAAAACATCTACTCTGCTTCACTTTGCTTATTAAGATTGTATTAATTTATGCGATTTTCCCTTGATTTAAAAAGGTTTTTCTGATGTTAAGTTTCTGCACAGAAAAGTAATTCTAACATTATGTGCTATTAGAATATGCTGTGGAGGTACTGCTGTACGCTTGTCTTCTTAGAGTGGTATGAGTCTATTAAAATTTACTACTTATCTCTGAATGAAATTATCTTGTTTCTCTTTTAAGTATTCATGTGACTAATAACTAAAAACCAGTAAGTAGCGCTCTGTTCTACTAATTGCTTGTTGAAACATTTGGCATATTGCCAGGCTAAATCTATTTCAATTACCAAACGTAGTGAAGTTAAGAGTCTAAAATATTAAATGTATTTGCAATACAGTTGCCTAGATTTTGCTTATGGAAAACAGATCACTAAAGTGTATACCCAGATAAAGGAAGATAATGTTAATCTGTCGATAAAATTAATGATGAGATAATATATGCTAATTAAAAAATATTAATATAGTTGATTTTCTCTAATTTTAATAATATGTTGAAAACAAAGGGAGAGAATAGAATAAACTGTCAATGAATGTAACGTCACAAAATTGGCTCTTAGTCCACATTTTTTTCCAAGGTTATTTAGTGCATGTGATGGAATGCTTTATTTATTTTTTAGTTAGGGTAGTTAGTGGTTCCATACATCAGCAAAATCCAGTCAGTGCTAGATCAGAAGGGAGTTCAGGTTTTTTTTCCATAGTTTGGTTATCAAGAAAATTGCCAGTGTTCTGGTAACAACTACGGAAATGATAGTATACTTCTTAGAACCCTAAAGTTAAGAAAAGGTAGGGTGTGCACAAAAATGTGTTATTGCAGCATAGTTTAATATAATTCATCAAAAGCCATGAGAAAAAAAATGCATGTAGCAATGTGCATGTAGAAAATCGTTATGTATAGGACAAAGGAGTTGAGGTGTTTACAGGATTTTTTTCTTTTAAACTTAGGGACCAACTTAATTTTTCTAAAAAATACCATATTTTGTATTAATGTTTACTTTTCCTTTTGTTATACTTTTTTTTTTTTTTTCCTTTTTTTATTTTGTTGTTGCAACTTAGGAATTCCTTAATAGGAAATAGAAGGAACTCTGATGATGTTGTGGTTAAGGCATTGGGATATTAATAAAATAGGTGGGTGGTTTGAATCTGCCAGCTGCTCAGTGGAAGAAAGATATAAGGCATTCTGCTTTCATAAAGATTACAGCCTTGGAAACCCTATGATGGTTGCTATGAGTTGGAATCAATTTGATGGCAATGGGTTTGGTAATAGAAAATAAAGGCTATACAGGGAGTTACTATGTAGAGATCTGATTTAAAGAATTCAAAGATACTTTACAAATTAGTAGGGTAGAATCATTGAGGAAATTTTTTAGTGTTTTAAAAATCTGCCCTGGGAAAACAAAAGATAATAATTTAGTTAAATTCAGATATTTCTGAATCAAAAGACCACAGAAGAAAACATTAATTTAAAAAAAAAAAAAAAAAAGGAAGAAAGTTATACAAAGTTCTGGCAACATCCAGTTTCTTTATCATATACATTTCTTATAAAAATACTTGAATTCTAGTATACCTGTTGTTGGATGAAGAGGTTTGTAGCATGATGACAGTTTTATTTGAAATTTTAATACTCATCTCCATTATAAAGCATTTTCTAAATCGTTTTATAGAAGTAAGCTACATACTTTTCATTATTATTTATCTGTTTACATAAATAAGTAGAAGAAATAAAAGGCAAATGCATTTTACATAATCTTTGTTAAATACTAAACATTTTGTACTGGGAAAAAATAGACTTTTTAAAAATTATTTAAATATTTTGAGTTTAAATGAAAATACTGCAATCTTCTTTGACTCCCTCTGTATTTCTACGTACTTATCTCTATGTCAGGGGAAATTGGGGGGATGGAAGGTATTTTTACCATTTTTAAGTGATAGTCAAGGTAAAGAAATGTTTATGAATTCTGTAGACTAAATATCTGTCAAGTGCGGAAAGAAATGGGGGAAAAATGAATCCAAAGAATTTTGTTTTAAAGAGGAATAATTAAACGGCAATATGAGGACATTCTAATTTTAAGTGACAATTTTTGGAAATTTTAACTGATTTTCTGGTATTAGTTTTCCAACAGCATTGCAAGTCAAAGTGTTGTTGTATTCATTCTGGTAGTTTTTAGGTGATTTTTTGACATACTACTCAACTCCCACCCTTTCTTACATGGATACATTCTCTACTACTCTTAACTGCTTGCAAATTGATAGGTGAAATGTTTCATTTTTTCCTCCTCTCTTAACTTTGAAAATGAAATTAAGGGCAGAAAATTGACCCATTTAAAATCTTGCCATTGTAATTTAAGAGTGTGATTGACACTAATCTAGAGAACAGATACTCTCCTGTATTTATAATTTGCAATTTTAATTTTTTTTCTTTTCAGTAGAACTGTTTTACTAATTTTTGGTAACATAATAAAGCACAATGTCTATTAGCACTATTTCTAGAATTAGAATTCTGGAAATGTTTTGGACTTCATTAATTCTTTTAAAACTCTTTTTAATGTTTTAATTTTTATTAAAAAAGTAAAAAGCAGAAACAACCCAGAAATCTATGGAAATATAGATACAACAGAAACAGAGACTCACCCCACAGAATACATCATTTAAAAAAGCTGCACAAAAATTTTCTCCCCATTATATTTGACAATTGTTAATTATATGTAACATATATAATTATGTATAAGTATATAATTAGTTGTATATACATAACATCTATATATATGTCTTTTTTTATTTTTAAGTAGTAGTTACGATTTCTTGGACTTTTGAAAAAATTGAACTGTGTGCTAATAGCATAGTAAAAAACCAAAAACTAAACCTACTGCCATCGAGTTGATCCCAACTCATAGTGACCCCCATTGGGTTTCTGAGGTGGTCAATCTTTATGGAAGTAGATTGCCCAGTCTTCTTTCCACGGAGTAGCTGGTAGGTTTGAACCACCAACCATCTGGTTAGCAGTCAGATGCCTTAGGCACTGTCTCATTAGCACTCTTTAGCATATTTTAGTTTGATTAGTACTGTTTTACATTATCTGTGAATTTAGAATACTTAAGTTTGGTTTTTATTTACCAAATAAGCAAGTATTATTTATTAGTAGAATCTTTTTATCAGGGCATCAGGGCACCTTTGGAGGAGCTACTTCTAGCTGAAAGATTTAGCAAGGTTTTTAAAGTTGATTTGTTTTTGAAACTGCTGTCAAAATGTTGATTTTTAAGCATGGCACTCAGTCCAACATAAACTATGTAGTGTGAGTTATTTTCACTATTACACAGATGAAGGTCATCATTGATCACTTACTTTGAACCTTAAGTAAGACCTCCTCTGTTCAAAATGAACCACTATTTTCTTACACACTCTGTTTTTATACAAATAATGCACATACTGTACATTCTTGCATTACAACCTCCTTTGCATGAGTGTGCTGTATATATTTTTTTTTTACATGTTGTTAAGTTTCAATTTTTATTTTCTTTGTCCAGTGGATTTGATATTAAGTCTTTTGTCTTGGTTTCTGTTGACAGAAAGGTTTGGTTCCCATCAGTAGACCCTCGCCAGCCTTTCTTTGAGTTTTTAAAGCAGCTACCTCTCATCAGGATTCCTTCCCTACTCTACAAACTACTTTCTCTAATGAAGGAAGAAATCACTTTTTCTGTACTGTAAACAGCCTTTGCTTGGGTGGCCAGCTATAGTCCAAGAGGTGCACAGATCTGTGAATCCCAGGCCAGAGAGGCCACTAAGGCGGGTGAGGCAGTGGCAGCTGCTTGCGTTCAGCCTCGCTGTCCTGCAGGTCAGGGGCTGTGCTCGGGTCATTTGAATCTCCTGCCTGCACAGATACTCCTGGGCTAGTATGAGAACCGTGGGTGTAGAGGGGTCAGAGGGGCCATGCATCTCTTGCTCCAATGAGATAGGTACGACTGGCTGTCCAGGGTCCCTGTGGAATGGGGCAGTGCATGCCTGTACCATACTTGCACTGTCCTACTGCCCAGATTCATGTAGGGCCTGCAGCATGTGATATGGGCCCATGTGGGCAATGACCCCCACCTGCCATGGAACGATCCCATGCTTGGGGTGTTGCAAATCCCCACACAGCCCTTCGCCCAACCCTCTGCCTGTCTCTGGCATGATGTAGCTAGGCACAGATTGGCTACAAGGAGCTCCGCTGCTCTCAGACCCACCCATTTGGCAGCTTCATAGCAAATGCAAAGATTTAGTGGTTGATTTTTTGATAGTTGGGGCACTACTGAACTTGATCCATGACTTTTTAACCATGACATACACTTTTATTATGTAAATAATTGGCTCCTGAGTGAGTATGAAGCAGAAATTCACTTCCAGAAATGTCATGAGACATATGTGGTATAGGAATGGATGTGCTATGCCAGAATGTTTTTTAATATAATATCATCATTTCCACCCATTATATGTGTGTGTGTGTGTGTGTGTAATTTATGAGGGTATGCTATTTGTGAAACAATATAGTAAGTAAATCTACTTACCTGGTATATAGAGCATAAATTCTGCTGATATTCAGAAAGCTCAAAAAAAAATAAGAAGTTTGTGTATTTTTTCATTGTTGTATTCCTAGTGCCAAGGAAACTTGATGACACTGGTTAAAGTGCTCAACTGCTAACTGAAAAGTATACAGGCACATGCTAGCTGTTCTTGGGGGTGGGAAGCGGGGAGAGATGTGTCAGGTGGCTTTCATAAAGATTACAGCCTTGGAAATCCTCTGGGGCAATTCTACTCTATCCTGTAGAGTTGCTATGAGTTGGAATTGCCTCCATGGCAATGTATTTTCTGTTTTTTATTCCTGGTACCTAGTAAATCCCCACTTGTCTGTCAGTTTGTCACATTGTGGTGGCTTGTGTGTTGTTATGAGGCTGGAGGCTATGCCACTGGTATTGCAAATACCAATAGAGTCACCCACGGTGAATAGGTTTCAGTGGAGCTTCCAGACTAACACAGACTCAGAGGAGATACAGTGCTGGAAGATGAGCCCCTCATGTTGGAAGGCACTCAAAATACCACTGGGGAACAGCTGCCTCCTCAGAGTATGTTGTTGTTGTTAAGTGCCGTCGGG
>NW_006921617.1:5417954-5421781 GCF_000298275.1 Orycteropus afer afer
GAGGGGAGCTGTTGCATTGTAAATTTTGGTCAATGACATGAGACAAAGTATATGTGAACTGCTGTATGAAAAGTGAATTTATTCTGTAAATTTTCACCCAAATCAAAATCAAATTAAAAAAAAAAAAAAAAAGAATAGATTTCATGCTTTGAGCACTGGTGACTGAAAACCAGAGGAATTGTGGGATGACATCAAGAACATCATCCATGGAGAAAGCAAAAGGTCATTAAAAAGACAGGAAAGGAAGAAAAAGACTAAAATGGATGTCAGAAGAGACTCTGAAACTTGTCCTTGAGTGGAGAGTAGCTAAAGCAAATGGAAGAAGTTACAAGATAAAAGAGCTGAACAGAAGATTTCAAAGAGCAGCTCGAGAAGACAAAGTCAGTTATTATAATGAAATGTGCAAAGACCTGGATTTAGAAAACCAAAAAGGAAGAACATACTTGGCATTTATCAAGCTGAAAGAACTGATGAAAAAATTCAAGCCTCAAGTTCCAATATTGAATGGGCAATATATTGAGTGATTCAGGAAACACCAAAAGAAGATGGAAGTAATACACAGAGTCACTGTACCAAAAAGAATTGGTTGATGTTCATCATTTTCAGTAGGTAGCATATGATCCAGAAGCAATGGTGTTGAAGGACAAAGTCAAAGCTGCTGAAGAAATTGTCAAAGAACAAGGCTCCAGGAATTGATGGAATACCTATTGAGATGTTTCAACAGTATCAATCATTAATTTCACATGCAATATCTTACTGAAGATAATTCAGGAACAGGTGCAGCAGTATGGTGACAGAGAGCTTCCAGAAATGCAAGCTGGATTCAGAAGAGGACGTGGAACAAGGGATATCATTGCTGATGTCAGGTGGATCTTGGCTGAAAGCAAAGAATACCAGAAATTTGTTTACTTATGTTTTATTGACTATGCCAAAGCGGTAGATTATGTGGCTCATAACAAATTGTGGATAACATTGAGGAGAATGAGAATTCCAGAATACTTGATTGTACTCCTGAGGAACCTGTACATAGACCAGGAGGCTGTCATTCGAACAGAACAAGGGGATACCTCATGGTTTAAAATCAGGAAGGAAGTGCATCAGGGTTGTATCCTTTCATCTCTGGTAGCGTAGTGCCTAAGGCACTTGACTGCTAACCAGAAGGCTAGTGATTCAAACCCACCAGCTGCTCCCCGGAAGGAAGACTGGGCAATCTGCATCCATAGAGATACTGCCTTGGAAACCCAGGTGGAGGGGGTCACTGTGAGTCTAATTGACTCGACAGCAGTGAGTTTGATTTGGTTTGGTGCATTTATAACTGGCAGTAATAGAGTTAAATATTTTGACAAAATTACAGGCCCATTCATTATTAGGATTGTTTTGTATGATTTCAGCTTGCACAGTCATTTATATGGTCCCATACTACTATGCAAGGTGAGATAGCTTTAGGAAATGCTATTCAAGTTTTTAATGTTATATAAATGTTTTTAGGTTAATAGCTTCCAGTTTTTTCTAAAGACTTTATATGAAATAAGATTAAAATATAAGAAAAATAAAGGAAAGAGAGTAATGAGAAGGTGTGTGCCATGTTTAGGATGGTGGGGGGTTGGTGAGCAGATACAGTCAGAAGGAAAAGCAAGCAAGCAAGAGCCCTGATGCTGGAGCATACTTGGTGTATAGCAGTGAAAACTATCTAGCTGAAGCTGAGTGCTGGTGGAGAGTCAGAAGGAATAAGGTCCACGAGGTAGCTAAAGGCAGACCATGAAAGACGTTGTGTGAGATCCCATTAGGATTTTGGGTTTTATTCTGAGAGTAAGGTAAAACTACTTGAAGAGTTTTGCGTGAAGGAATAACCTGGTCTGAAAGTATGTTTTGAAAAGATACTTTTGGCTGCTATATGGAAAACAGAAATAGTTTGGCAGAGCTAGAAACAAGGGAACCTATTAAAGGCTTATGCACCACTGAATTATACGTGTAAAAATTATCAAATTGGCAAAAGTTTTGTATAATCAGCACCAACAGAAGTAGTAGTCAAGACATCAGATGACGTATTGCACTGGGCAGATCTACTGCAAAACACTTCCTTCAAGTGCTGAAGAGCAAAGATGTCTTCTTGAAGACTAAGGTGTGGCCAACCCAAGCCATGATATTTTGAATCACCTCTTAGGCACGTGAGAGCTGGACAATGGATAAGGAAGACCGAAGAAAAATTGATGCTTTTGAGTTGTGGTTTTGGCAAGTAATACTGAGAGTACCGTGGATTTGAATAAACAAATCTGTCCTGGAAGAAAGGCAGCCAGAATGCTCCTTGGAAGTGAGAATGGCCAAACTTCATCTCACCTATTTGATCATGTTGTCAGAAGGAACCATTCCATGGAGAAGGATATCATGCTTGGTAAAGTGGAGGATTGATGAAAAAGGGGACGACTCTCAATAAGATGGATTGACAGTGGCTGCAACAGTGGGCTCACGTATAGTAAGGCTCATGAGGCTGGCACAATTTCACAGGGTTCTCAAAAGCACACTCAGGTTTGATAATTCAAGGGAATGATTTACAGAACTCAGTAGAAGTCATTACATTCACGTTTAGGGTTTGTTACAGAGAAAATATTAACATCCGCCAAGGGAAAAAGAGGCATAGGGTAGAGTCCATTAGAAGTACCAGACATTGAGCTTCCATTGTGCAGAGTATTGCCAACTAGGAAAGTTCACCAAGCCTCTGTGTTCAGAGTCTTTATTGTGCCTTCATTACATAGGCATGATTGATTGATGAGTTGCCCACATAGGTTATCTCAATCTCTAGTCTCCAACCCATGTAGGTGTGACCCAAAGCCCACACGCTAAATCACATGGTTGGTCTTTCAGGCCTGGACAACCCCCACCCAAAGACAATTGAGTGTGGCCAGCCCCTAGACTAAATCACATTATTTAGACAATCCAGGCCATGTCCCCAGGCATATAAAGCTACTCCTATCAGGCATGACATCTTAGAGAATTAGCTCTCAGAAGCCCAGGACAAAGACAAGAACTCTCTTTGGGCAAGGTTAATTTTTTTACTATACAGGTCCCTGCTGGGGATGTTGTGCAGAACAGAAGTACAGATACTGATCTCAGAACTCATATAGTTCATCCATTCTAACCGTTCATACATTTTAAGGGGTAGTATATGGGTACAGATGTAGGCAGGTTGGTTGATTTAGTTCTGTTTCCATTTTCTTATTGAAAGAAGCAAGATCATCTGCTGAAATTAAAAAGAGAATGCAGTGTTCGAAGTTTAAGGAGAAAAAAAGAGAAGAAGCCTTTTTTTTTGGTCAACTTTTTGTCATTTGGGTGAAGGTTTACAGAACAAATTGGTTTTTCATTCAACAATCCTACACATTTTGTTTTGTGATACTGGTTCTAGTCCCCACAGTTTAACAACACTCTTTCCACTTTCTCCTTGTGTTTACTGTTTCCATTTATCCTCTTAACCCTTCCTGCTTTCTGAGCTTTATTCATGGGAAGATCCTATTCTTTTTTTAAAAAAAAAACTTTTTATTGTTGTTCTGGTTACTTAGTGCTGCTCTGACAGAAATATACCACAAATGGGATGGCTTAACAAACAGGAGTTTATTCTCTTACAGTTTGGAGGCTTTAAGTTCGAGTTCAAAGTGCCAGGCTGTAGGGGCTGTGTTAAAGTTCCTCAACCTTGGGCTTCAGCTCTGCCTCTTGCTCCTGGCCCACTGGAGCTAGAGGCATCTCTTCACTCAGACAGCTACTGGCTGCTGAGGCTAACAAGCCCAAGGTTGACAAATAAAATGGTGCAATCCCAATGTTACCAAATCACACAG
>NW_006921617.1:5423567-5424091 GCF_000298275.1 Orycteropus afer afer
AACAGCCATTATCAATCAGAACGTGGAAGGTACGAAGTATGAATCTAGGGAAATTGGAAGTGCCTAAGGCATTTGGCTGCTAACCAGAAGGCTGGCAGTTCAAACCCACTAGCCACTCCTCGGAAGGAAGGTTGGGCAATCTACTTCTGTAATGATACTACTGCCTTGGAAACCCAAGAAGGGGTCACTATGAGTCGGGTTTGACTCGACAGCATTGAGTTTGGTTTGGTTTGGTTTGGTCACAAATGAAATGGAATGCATGAAGATAGTTTATCTTAGGCATTAGTGAGCTAAAATGTACTGGTTTTGGCCATTTTGAATCAGACAGCCATTTGATCTATTATGCTGGGAATGACAAATTGAAGAAGAATGGTGTAGTATTCATCGTCACAGAGAATGTTTCAAGGTCTATCCTGAAGTACAATGCTATCAGTGATAGGGTACTCTACATACACCTTACAAAGAAGACCAGTTAATACTACTGTTACTCAAATTTATGTACCAACCACCAGGGCCAAAGATGA
>NW_006921617.1:5429021-5442120 GCF_000298275.1 Orycteropus afer afer
TTACCAAATCACACAGCAGGCCATTAATTCAAGTCTGTTGAAAGTCCCAAGGTTGGCAGAGCATGGCAGACTGCTGAACAGTGACATGGCTACATGTAGAGTCCAAGCATGCCATAAGCTGGAGACTATCCCCAAGGCTTCTCTTTATATACAGAAAACAGACCACATCCCAAAGGCAGCTACTCAACTGCTTCTGGTAGATCCCATAATGGAGCAATCATCATGGGGAATAACTACCACCAGCTGCCCAGCCACTCAACCAGGCCCAGCCAAGTTGACATACAAATTTAACTACCACAATTGTGATTTGGGTGCAGTTTTACAAAGCATGTTCATTTTACATTCAACAGTTCATACACATTTTGTTGCTCTAATTACAGTCCCCACAATACAGTGGCTCTCCTGCCTGTGGTTTTCCTTTCCTTGTGTCCTTACCTACGAATTCCTCTCTGCCTAGCCTTCTCCTGTGCAAATGCTACCCTTCTGATCTCCCATGGTTGATTGTTCTAAGGAGTGCATGCCTCCCTGGTGTTACTGTTTACCTTATAGGTCTGTCTGTTGTTTGGTTGTGAAAGTTGAGCCATGGGGGTGAGTTTAAAACCAGGCCATAGAGTGACTAAGGGCCATAGTTTGGGAGTTCCACTAGTCTCTTTCAGACAAATAAGCCTGATCTTTTTTATGATCTTCAGTTTTGTTCCACATTTTTCTTCTACTCTATTCAGGTCCTCCTGTTGTGGTACCTTTCAGAATAGTCGACATTGGCAGCTGTGTACCATCTAGTTCTTCTGGTCTCTGAGTCACTGAAGCTGGGGTTTGTGTAGTCAGTCAGTCCTTTGGACTGAGAGCTTCCATGTGTCTTTAATTTTCTTCACTCCTCTTTGCTCCAGATGGGAAGAATAGTTGCACCTTAGATGGCTGCTCATAAGCTTTTTTTTTTCCTTCTGTGAAAATCACAATTAATGTTTGTTCGTTCTTTGTTTTTTTTTTAAATTGTGATTTGGTTGAAAGCTTACAGAGCAAATTCATTTTCCGTACAGCAATTTACACACATTTTGTTTCATGACATTGATTGTAATTCCCCACAATTGTAACAGCTCTTTTCCTACTTCCTCCCTGTAGTTACCTCTTCTTTTGTCCTTCTTTTCTATGCATCCCTGCCTCTTGAGCTATCTACCTTTTAAGACCCCACTCACTACTCACCAAATAGGATATAGAACATTGTCTTTGTGAACTATGTTATATCAGTTGACCTTGATGTCCTCTGAGACAGTTGGTTCTGAGCCCCCAGGCCCAGTTAATCATTCCTCAAAGGGTTTAATTATGGCTAACATGATTTCATAACTTCACCCTTGTATGCCTTACTTAAATTCATGGATATATTTGCAGCATATATAAATGCTTTTGAGTATTAAGAGACTGTATTGACTAGGATAATTTGGGATTCATTCCTTCTTAGTTACTTTGAGATCTGCTAAAACTCTGTAATTTTATTTAGGGATTTCTCTGTTTGCTGTTTGATTATTTAAAATAATCATTTAAAAATTTATAAAAGGTCTATCAGTTTATTGGAGTTCCGGTATCCCAGTGGTTAAGGAATTCCACTGTTAACCAGAATGGTGGTTCGAACCCACCAGCTGTTCCACAGTCGAAAGATGAGGCCATCTGCTACTTTAATGATTTAAAGCTTTGAAAACCCTGTGGGACATTTGTACTCCTTTTTGTAGTGTTACTGTGAGTTGGAATTGACTCAGTGGCAGTGGTTTGGCTTTTATCAGTTTATTGATATTCTTATTTTCCTAAATTTTATAAAAGAAGCAATAGAGGGCAAGGGTTAAGAGCTTAGATTTTGTCAGGGATTAGGTTCAAATCCTAACTTTGTCACTTAATTGCTGTGTGACTTGGAATAAGTTAATTACCTTCCTTAAGCTTCCCTCTATTACTTGAAGAGGTTAATAGTATCTAACAGTTAGTATTTTAAGGATTAAATGCAGTAGTGCATATTGAGAGTTTACCAGGTATTTATCTGAGTAACTGGTATGTCATAAGCACTTCGTAGTATGGTGATTGAGAGCTCTAGTGGCGTAGTGCCTAAGGCATTTGACTGCTAATTAGAAAGCTGGCAGTTCAAACCCACCAGCCACTCCTTGGAAGGATGATTGGGCCATCTACTTCCATAGTGATACTACCTCAGAAACCCAAGGAGGGGTCATTATGAGTTGGAACTGACTCGATGGCAATGAGTTTGATTTTTTTAGTATAGTGATAAGATTAATCTGTTTTTGTAAACTATATACTTTTCGAACCAAATGAGTCAAATTTATTTTTGTGAAAAGTATTTTGAAAACCAAATACATATATTTATTATATGTAGTTGCATACCATAAAGTAGAATTATGTGGAAGTAGGTAAGAGTATACTTTAAAACTAAATTCTGTGGATTTAGATTCTAGTTCTGTTACATACTAATAGTGCAACTTTGGACTAATTAATTGATGTCTGTGCTTCAGTTTCTTCATCTTTAAAATAGGGTGACTCTTCATGGAGTTGTGATTACATGAGTTAATATATGAATGCATAATTAATACTCAGTAAATACTAATGTTTATTATTATTACTAATAAGTAGAGTGACAAAAAATTCTTAATAGAAATATAATTCCTGAATCTGGGTCCAGGAACAGCAGGAATCCCTGAGTAAATCTTCACTGTGAAAAAAGCACCACGATATTATAGGAATTCCTCTTTTTTCAAATACAACATAGACCATTTACAATTAAGAAATTGTCTTAGTTTCCTAGTGCAGTTGTATCACAAATACCACAAGTAGCTGGCTTTAAGGAACAGAAATTATTTTCTAACACTTTAAGAGATTAGAAGTCTCAATCAGAGTATGACTCTCGAGGCAGGTCCTTCTTTATCTGTTTCAGCTTCTGTAGTCAGGAATTCTTGGGGCTGTAGATTTCTCTTTCTCCATTGTCATCAGGTAATGTTTGTCTTTCCTCTTTTGTGCCTCCTTGTCTGTGTCTGCTGCTGCAGTGTGTAGGGCTTTTGACTGCTAACTTGGAGGTTCAAACCCACTAGCCATTCTGCAGAAGAAACACCAGGCAATGTACCTCTGTAAAGATTTATTGCCGCAGAAACCCAGTGGGGGTCACTATGAGTCTGACCAACTTGGTGGCATTGGGTTTGTTTTTTTTTGGTTTGTCACTCAGAAGTGATAAAATTTAGGATACCCATATGGGTCATTAACATAACAAGGATAATCTCATTTCCAGGGTTTATTAAGGCACCCTGGTGGTGCGGTGGTTAAATACTCAGCTGCAAACAAAATTGGTCTTTGGAACCCCCAGCCACTTCACAGGAGGAAGATGTGATAGTCTGCTTCCGTGAAGATCACAGCTTTGGTAACATGGGGCACTTCTGCTCTGCCCTATAGGGTTGCTGTGAGTCAGAATCAACTCGTTGACAGCTGGTTTTTGTTTTTTCCTTTCTTTCTTTAAATAGCAGTTTTTACATCCACTGGTAGAGGTTAGAATTCCAATACATATTTGGTGTGTTTGTGGGGGCACAATTCAGTCCATACAGAAATTATCTCAAATAGTTTATCCCGTAAAAATATCATGTATAATGTCCTGTTTTGAAATGTAGTGGGTTAGAACGAGTGAGAATTGTCTGTACTCTCATCTTTCTTCATTGTTAAAATCAGTAAATTGATGAAATACTGCTAGTATTGCAAGTTTTCCTTACAAAGAGTTGTAGATACATTGCCAGTTGTGGTCAAGTCATTTCTGACTCCCATCCATTCCATGTATGTCAGAGTGTAACTGTGCTCTGTAGGGTTTTCAGTGATGGATAATTTATACTCCTGGGTGTAAAAATAACTGATGTTTAATATGAAAAATCCAGAAAAAGCATAGAGCATAAAGTAAAAATTACTTCTAATTTTGCTTTCTACATTTTTAATTATTCCACAGATGAAGAAAAGTCCACTTAGTGTATTAACCTATGCTTAGGCTATTTGTAGCAGCAGTTTGAGCACTTGTAATTACCTAATTCTTTGTAAATATTTGTTTAATTATTTTTTCATAGTGTGTAAGTTCTGTGGTATCAGGAACTTGTTCTGTGTCTTCTTTTGTTCACTACTTTTTCATATTTGCTGAGTGACTGATTAGGTAAATGTATTTCCTCCTGCCATATCAAATTATGAAACCAGCATCCTTCTCTGTGGTATTGTTATCCATCAACTGTCATTCCAAGATTGAACGAAGAAGGAGCTGACAGTTACTGTTAGATAAAACAGACGAATGTCAGTTATACTAAAACCTTTTGGTTTTGGGAAGCAACATTACAGATTAATTTCTGTTCAACAGATTTAAAGACCCAGTTTTATTAGGTTTCATTTTTTAAAACCTTGTAATTTTGAAATAATAATAGATTCACAGGAAGTTACAAAGGTAATACATAAAGATGGTGTGTATCCTCGTCCATCATCTCTAATCCCTGGAAACCAATATCTCGTTTTTCTGCATTTCTGTTATTTTGTCATTTTGAGAGAGTAGTATAAATGGAATTATATAGTACATGTCCTTTTCGGCTTGACTTTTTTTGTTTAACATAATGCCCTTGAGATGTGTGCATGTATCTTATGTATTGATCTATGTATCAATTCATTCCTTCTTTTCACTGAGTAGTATTCCATGGTATGGATATACCACAGTTCAGCCATTCCCCTAAGTGAGAAACGTTTTGATTGTGTCCAGTTTACTGGATATAACAATTAAAGGTGCTATGAACAATCACGTATGTGTTTTTATCTGGACATAAGTTTTATTCTCTGGGATAAATAATCAGCTGTGCAGTTGTTGTGTCATTTGGTAAATGCATGTTTTGTGCTTTTGGAAACTACAACACTGTTTTCCAGAGTGGCTATGCCATTTTACAATCCCACCAGCAGTGTATGAAAGATCCATGTTCTCCATATCCTTGCCATAATTTTTAAATTGTCACTATATGTTTTTCTTAGTTGTTCCTAATAAGTGTGTAGTGATATCTCGTTATCATCTTTATTTACATTTCCCCAATGGCTAGTGATGTTGAACAGCTTTTCATGTGCTTATTTACCATCTGTATATCTTCAGTGTATTGTCTCTTCATGTCTTTTGCCGATTTTCTAGTTAGATTGTTTATATTTTTACTGGTGAGTTTTGAAAGGTTTTATATATTCTCCTGGATACAAGTCTTAGGCTCGATTTTAAGATTTTTAAAATGTATTTTTATGTAAAATATCAAACAGAGAGAAGCTGAAGGAATTGTACCTGTACACCTACCCCTTGTATTTTACATTTAAAATTTTATTAAATTTGTTTTATCACATCTGTCCATCCATCTACTCATCCATCAGTACATCTTCTTTTTTAAAGTACATTTTACAATAATTTATAGTTATCAATACACTTCACCCCTACAAACTTCAAGCTTGCATATCATTTCAAGTTCAACATTTTTTTAATGTTCTTTCTTTTTTTCTTGGTGGTGCAGTGGTTAAGCTTGCAGCTACTAACCAAAAAGTCGGCAGTTGACACCCACCAGACTCTGTAAGAGAAAGATGTGGCAGTCTTCTTCTGTAAAGATTTACAGACCTGGAAACTCTATAGGGCAGGAAGGCTGGGCAATCTACTTCCGTAGTGATACTGCCTTGGAAACCCAAGGAAGGGCTGCTATGAGTCGGGTCCGACTTCATGGCACATAAAACAACATGACTTAGAATAGACTCAACAACAATGAATTTGCTTTAGTTTTCTCCTTTTTTTGGGGGTAAAATTTACATGTAACACAAACCCCTTAGGATTCATTTTATGAGTAATGTATCCTGGTTATGAGGTGCAGTCTTACTCCAGTTTAAATATTTTATATGAACTCTAACTACATTTTTTAATGGTCAAAGGGGTAATACTTTCCCTTAGAATAATATTTGTCATTGTGTAGTCCTAGGACTACCTGGGTCAGAATCCTTATTGTTAAAGATTTGTGTGCCTACCCCATAACTGCTAAACCAGAATCTCTAGAGGTAGGTTTTACAAATTACATTTAACAAATATTCCAAGTGACGTTATTCGTAGCTCATTCTCTCATAATTTTTCTGGATGAGATAATCTCTTCTGCGCTCACTGGTTCATAATCCTGCTTAAGGATAGAAAGCTGTAGCCCATCTTAGTGGCTTTCTACCTGGCCAGCTAGGAGTATCACCTTTCACAATAGATTGTTATCTGTGCCACATAAATCTGCAGCTTTTTGGAGTTTCTTTCAGTCTATAATAGATGTTTAACAATGACTTTGTTTTTGAATTATTATTGTGTAGTTGAAACAATTGATATTTAAGAGGGGCTGTTTAAGGAATAGCCTTGCCTTTTGTTTTACTGGGTTAATTAAACCACAACATTCCTTTTCCAATTTTTGATCACCAGAAAGCTAAATAAATACATAATGTAGTTCTCAGACTAGTTTGTAGAGGTAGCTGTGATTTAAAATTATACCCATTATTGATATTTTAAGGAGCTCTGGTGGGCGCAGTAGATACAGCATTTGGCTGCTAACCAGAAAGTTGGTGTTTCAAACCTGCCAGCTGTTCCATGGGAAAAGGAAGAGGCAGTCTACGTTTGTAAAGATATACAGCCTTGCAAACCCTATGGGGGTCACTATGAGTTGGAATCGACTCCATGGCAGTGTTTTTTTTTTTTTTTCTTTTTTTTTCTTAGTTAACATTTACTTAGGATAATTTGTTGGGGTGGAAGGGCTGGGGCTGTCTTGTGTATTGTGAGATGTGTTGAGCAGTATTTCTAGACACTATCCACGAGATATCAGTAGCAACTTCTGTCCCTGTCTGCTCTGTTCCGGCTAGAGTCAGACAGCATCTGTGATAGTTAAAGTTATGTGTCAACTTGGCTGGGCCTGGTTTTGAGTGGCTGGGCAGCTGTATGTATGTAGTTACGGTGAAATTGGTAATCAACTCCCTGATGGAATCTAATGGAGCAGCTGCGTAGCTGCCTTAGGGAGGTGGCCTGCTTCCAGTATATAAGGAGAAGCGTTGAGAAAGGTCTGCAGCTTTTTGGCATGCCTGGACCCTGCATTTGGCTGAGTGTTTATCTCAGTGACCTGCCATGTTGTCTGCCGATCTTGGAACTGTTAATGGACTTGAATCAGTAGCCTGCCATGTCATTTGATAATATTGGGACTGTGCCTTTTTTCTTGTGGACCTCGGGTTTGTCAGCTTCAGCACCCAGCAGCTGCCTGAGTGAAGAAAGCCTCCAGCTCAGTGGTGGGCCAGGAGCAAAAGGCAGAGCTGAAGCCCAAGGTTAAGGGGCTTTCTTCTAGTCTCTAGAGCCTGGCACTTTGAACTTGGATTTCTAGCCTCCGAAATTGTAAGAATAAACTCACTGTTTGGTAAAGGCACCCATTTGTGGTATTTCTCCTAGTGTGGTACTAGAGGTAGCCACCAAAGGAGCTCTGGTAGCGTAGTGCCCTAGACATTTGACTGTTAATCAGAAGGTTGGTGGTTCAAACCCACCAGCCGCTCCGCGGTAGGAGGACTGGACAATCTACTTCCGTAGCTTGCCTCAGAAACCCAAAGCGGGTCTCTTTGAGTTGGAATCGACTCAATGACAGTGAGTTTGGTTTTATTTTTTTTGGTTTAGAGGTAACCAAACAGCATCCCTATCTGAGAGTACAGACTGCTGCCACATTAAGATTAGGCCATGCCAAGCTGGGGGGGAGCTGAGTCAGGGAGTAGAAAACAAAACCTTTCCTTCCCTTTTTGTTACCTTGACCTTTTCTTGATTGTGTTTTTGCTTTGTTACTGTAACCCTTGGTTTTCAGAGTTCTGCTGATAATTGTTCTTTCAGCTTAATTTTCTTTTCTTCTTTTTTTTGTGGGGGTGGGGAGTGATGGAGTGCACAGCTGTTCAAGCTGCCAGTTTGCTCCAAACCTCCCCTTCACAGGGTTGTTGTGGGGAAGGATATGTAATAAACATAGAACTCTTAGCTTAGTGCCTGGCACATAATAAGTGCTCGATAAATTTCAGCTATCATTTTTACCTTTATTTAAAATAATTCATAGATTAATGATATGATTTATAGAGGTTTTAGTTTATTGGTTTACATCTGAAGATGTGAATACTTGTATGTGAATTCATGTGTGTGTGTGTGTGTGTATATTTTTATAATTTAATCATAATTTTTCACAGATTAATTAAAACTTAATGTTATTTTAATATGTCAGTCTTAAAAAATTCTTATTTTGACTGTTAAGATAAAACTGAGTGTTCTAATAATTTGATGACATTTTACATATATTTACAGTATAGAACACTGTTTCCATAGAATATCTGTTATATTTGAGGGTATAAAACTCAAAATGAGATAAAATCATGTGCCAATAATGAATATATTTTACATGTCTTTGTAAAACATTTTTACAAAAATATATTCTAATTGAGACATTAGTAAGGTCTTTGCATATGTGATATCTCACTTTGCAGTGCATCTTAACATAAAAATACGTAGTTTATGTGGAAAATAATGAACAATTTTTAAACATATACAGCAAATTTGTAATGCTATTATTTATAGAAAATGGTTATATTAGTTTTATTTTGTAATCTTCCTCTGAAGTACAACTTTTAAAACTTGTTTTGGGGTAATATTTTTGCATTTAGCTTTCTTATTTCCATTAGTATCTCAAAGGATAATACACATTGCTACTGTAACATGTTATTATTATAAGGAATATAATATGCTTCCTACACAATTAGAATTGAACAGTCATGGAATTTTCTTCAATTAGTAAGTTTTCAAGGAAAAAAGATAGAAATATCTTCTTTTAGCAGTGCTACCACACTCCATTGTCTGTCTGGTTTTAGGCTTGATCTTGAATGATGTCAGGGGGATACGTCGAGTGATGGAGAGTGACAGAGAAAGAGAAGGGTGGTAATTGATCTCTTTGGGATTGGGACTGCTGATAGTCCCAGAAGATAAAGCACAAATAGGCTGATCTTTTCTATCTAGGGTTTAAGCTAGAATGACTTTTCTCTTTTAGAGCAAAGCTTAGAATTTTGTTGTTACTATATCCTTTTGGATATTTTTCCTTTGGCTATTACGTTTTCACTTTCTTCCCCCTTTATTTTAAATTTGGGTTCCAGTGCATTTTAAAGTGCTTTAGTTTTATATAGTTACTTTCAGTTAAGACAGGAGGTTATCTGATACTTTTGGAGAAGAAAGACAAGACAAAACCTTCATTTACTTAGAATGAATTACATAAACGTCCAATCATGTTGCCTATTGAATTCTGAATTTGAATGTTCAATATTTTATTGAATTTGAATGTTCAATACTTTATTATATATGAAATATATTTAAAACATTTTGACTTTAATTATACTAGTTAGTGTTTTAAAACATTTCCATTGCATAATTTGCTTGTGAATTACTAATTTTGCTATGTTGTTGTTATGTGCCATCAAGTTAGCCCCGACTCATAGTGGCCTGTCCTTGGGTTTCCGAGGCAGTATCACTACGGAAGTAGATTGCCCAGTCTTCCTTCTGAGGAGTAGGTTTGAACCGCCAGCCTTCTGGTTAGCAGTCAAGTGCCTTAGGCACTATACTACCAGAGCTCCTAGTTTTGCTATAGCATTTTTTTAAAAAATTATTTTGTTTTTATTGTTGAGAATATACACGGCAAAACATAAACCAATTGAACAGTTTCTGCATGTACCATTTAATGACATTGATTACATTCTTTGATTTGTGCATCCATTCTCACCTTTCTCTTCTGAGTTGTTCTTCCTCATTGACATAAATTCACTGCCCTCTGAGATTTCTTTCTAAACTTTCAAATTGTTCTGTCAATTTGATCCCATATAGATAGTTCTTAAAAAGAGGAGCATAATGCTCACAGCAGATGTTTTTAATTAGGTAAGCTAAACTATTACTTGGTTTTAAGAAACTTCAAGAAAATTTTTGGTTTAAGGTTTAAAGATCGTCTTAGGGCAGTAATATCAGGGATTCATCTAACCTTCATGGCTTCAAAAAGTATGGAGTCTGTGAGAATTTGAAATTCTGTTTTGCATTTTCCCTCTTTTAATTAGGATTCTTCCATAGAATTTTTGATCAAATTGTTCAGTAATGGTAGCTGGGCACCATCCAGTTCTTCTAGTCTCGTGGCAAAAGAGGCAGTTGTCCATGGAGGGAATTTGCTATACATTCTATATCCTTCTTCTGTTCCTGACTCTATTTCTTCCTCTGTTGATCCTGGTGAATAGAGACCAGTTGTTGTGCCTTGGATGGCTACTTATAAGCTTTTAAGATTCCAGACACTGTGCAACAAACTAGGAAATAAAACAGTAGCACTAAATGTGTTATTAGGCCAATTAACTGGGATTTCCAATGAAACCATGACCCTAAACCTCCAAATCAGGGAACCAAATCCCATGAGCTACTTGATTTTACATAAGCAGCCTCAGAAGTTACTCTTTTATTTTTATTTTTTTGTCATTGTTGTAAATATATCACACAGCTTTTGCCCATTCAATATTTTACAGGTGTTTAAGTTTCTGCGTCTCTACTTTCAAGTCTTTTGGGTATATACTTAGGAGTGGAATTGCTGACTTACAGAGCCATTCTTCTAGTTTCATTTTTTTGAGGAACTATCCCACCTACTGTTTGCCACAATGGCTGTACCATTTTGCATTCCTACCAGCAACGAGTAAGGGTTCCAGTTTTCTGCCGCTATTTGTTATTTTCCAATCATAGCTGGCATGTTATTTGCCACTGAGTTGGTTCTGATTCATAGTGACCCCACGTAATGACAGAATGAAACACTGCCTAGTTCTGTGCTGTCCTAGTGGGAGTGATATGGTATCTTATTGTAGTTTTGACTTGTACCTCTCTGATGGTTAATGACACTGAGCATCTTTTCATGTGTTTTGATTTCCTGTTTGGTGAAATGTCATTCAAGTCCTTTGCCCATTTTGTTATACTTATTTTTGAGTTGTAGAGAAGAATAGGGGAATAGACATGTGTTTTAAAATCAAACTTGAGTTTTGTTTTATTCCTAATTAATACATATTAGCTATGTGGTCTTGATGCTTGGCTTCCTTAGCTGAAAACTGAAAAATACAGATACTTTTCTTTGGTAGTTGTTAGTGATTTACATGACATAAGTTCCTGACTCTGGCAGGTAGGTAAGTTCTCTTACACTGTGTGCCACCTTATCTCTACTATTAAGAGTTTATTTCCTTGGTAAAAGAAAGGTCCCAGAGTAACCTTTGAAAAGTTTATATTTATGATAATAAAATAAGAGAGAAGTAAAAAGGAATATGGAGAGAAAGAAATAATAGAAGAATGTGAATAAAAGCACATATAAAGCACTTCTTTAGATAAAGCAGTTATTTGGAAATGAGGTGATGTCTTTCAACTTACATTGTTGTGCTATTTTAGGTCTACTGAAAGAGCTTTTGTTTTGTTTTCAGTTGTTTGTTTAAATAACCTTTTGGCTCACTTGAGTGATTTTTGCCTGTAAAACTTTTCCAGTATTTCTACTCTTTGCCCTTTTTACTTTTTTCTTAAATTGTCCCCAAGTCAGTAAAGGGGAAGTATGTAGCTATCTTCGCAGTAAATTGGGAGATGACTCATACATGTTTCTATGACAGTAATGGTTATAATGGCAGTATGATGAGCTCCCCACACAGTAACTTGGCCCAGTGAGTCTCTGAGGAGCTGCTTACATTGTTAGATGGCAACATGGAAGTTTATGGCCATTGTTCATTATGTCATGTGTTATATTTTTACTGTTGCCAGTGTGATACTACAGCAGTGGTAGTTTTGGTTACTCTGGTAATGTACTTTGGAAACAGCATAGTGCAGATTTCTGAGACTGTGGCTTGTATTAAGGTGATATTTAGGGTGTGTATGTGTGAGAGAGACAGACAGACAGACAGACAGACTGACTTACTAAGAAATGCTTCAGGTCTTTGATTTCAAGGAAACCTTTTTAGTTTTTTAATTTTATAGTTGTAAAAGGAAAAGAAGACCTTTTAAAATTTTGCCATAATATTAAGGTTTGTGAAATTCTCCTGATACAGGGTTATAAAAGTTTGTATGGTTTCCCTATTTAATCTACCATTATGTAATGAGCAAGTTTTGAAAAAGAGAACAAAAACGAAAGTCCAGAAATTGGTTTTCTTTTCCTTGATTTGATTACTTACTGTGTGTTTTGTTAAATTACCTTTGTTTTGGTGTATAGCATAAAAATCATATCTTTTCCAGGCATATTGTAGATGTGTTATATAGAGCATAATGAAAACCACATGCATTCAGGATGTTCGTATGTTGAGTCCTTTGATTTTTAGAAAATGACTAGAATACTCTTCAAGTGGTGTTCAAATCATCTACCATGGATTAATTGCTTTGTTTGCAGATTATTGTAGCCATGTGAAATTTAATTAAAAACTTTTTCTTTATTATTTAAAATTCATTTATTTCATTTTTAATTTTATTTTTTGGGATTTTTTTAAATTTAAATTTTGTTTTATACTTATGAAAGAAACTATTTGGTTCCAAAGTGAAATCACCAAAGCAAGGTATATTTAGAGAAGTCTAGCATCTCTCGCTCTCTGTCCTCTATCCTGCTCCTTCCCTCATTCTCCTTGTGTGGATAACAATGCTAAAAAAAAATTAAACTAGGTATCATTCCATTGTTAAATTAGCATCCACCTTTGCTTTTGAGATAAGTTGTACCATACTCTATACGTATAATTTTCTACTGTGCACCCTTTTTACATCTTGCCTTTTCACTGATCCCTTTCATCACCCCTGGGACATATATTGCCCAGCAACGTTTTCAGCCTCTCAAGTTTCTTGGGAAGCTCCTGTCCCAGTTGTAGTAAGTATTACTGCCTATATAACTGTAGTGTATATGGTGGGAGCCCGTATAACTATGTGAATCTGAACAAACGTGCTTCACCCCACCAATCCTATGACCAGAGTCCATTTTGGACATATATATCCCACATAATTATATCAAAATTTATATTATCTAAAAAAAAAAAA
>NW_006921617.1:5442220-5450849 GCF_000298275.1 Orycteropus afer afer
AAAAAAAAAAATGTGTAATGTTGTGTCTGTTTTCAGGTCCAATGATGCACCAGCAGCCTCCTTCTCAACAATATAATATGCCACAGGGAGG
Organism: Orycteropus afer afer; assembly: GCF_000298275.1. NCBI lineage: Eukaryota > Metazoa > Chordata > Mammalia > Tubulidentata > Orycteropodidae > Orycteropus > Orycteropus afer. The sequence continues at coordinate 5,442,312 of NW_006921617.1, forward strand.
TGGGCAGCATTACCAAGGACAGCAGCCACCTATGGGCATGATGGGTCAAGTTAATCAAGGCAATCACATGATGGGTCAGAGACAGATCCCTCCTTATAGACCACCTCAACAAGGTAAGATTCCATTGGGAAGATTGCCTGCTTAATACGTATAAGAGAACTTGAAAGGTTTTACATTTTAATAAACATTAGGTTTTTAAAAGTAATTAGGCAAAGTTGGAGCTTTTTTCCCATTGATTCTCCTCCCCACCCCCCAAATGTTATAAATATAATAGGTAAAAAGTGTCATGTATTGGTTAGGAACTTCAATTATATAGCTTTCTTTTATCTATCCTTTTCTGGGAAAAAGTTACTTCATAAAATTTCAGATCAAAAGCTCACTAATTTGTAGCGGGAGATACTATTTTGTTTTTGAGAAATTACTAAATCTGTGGTCGTGAACAAACCCAATTTTATTTGATAATGCTCTAATTTAAAAATAAACTAAAGAAAATTATCTACCAGTTTGAATCTCTTTTTAAGAGTTTAGTGCTTGTTTTTCTGAGTTGGTATTGTTTGAAATTGCATGTATAGTTTTCACATTAATTTTTGTGAAATGTAGTATGTAGAGTTGTGTATGTATGAGTGTGTATAAGAATAGTTATTGAAAGTATCTGAAATGCCAAAGAATGGGAGGGGAATCTACAACTGAGAAATAATTTCTCATAATATCAGATTAGAAAACAAGCCGTTGATGACATGGAGACAAATTATTTACATCTTGACTGGTTGTGGTTTTTCAGGCCCACCACAGCAGTACTCAGGCCAGGAAGACTATTATGGGGACCAATACAGTCATGGTGGACAAGGTCCTCCAGAAGGCATGAACCAGCAGTATTACCCTGATGGTAATCTCTCCTAATGTTAACTTTCCCATTTTCTATCCCTGTCCAATATTAATGGAGATAGCTATTCAAAACATTTTAATGGGATGAAGAAACTAACAATCTGTTTCTTCTAAATTTAGAAAACACTTTAAGTAATCTAAAGCATCAATGATAGCATTAGTTCATAAACTAATTTAAAGTGTATTTTGTGTAGCTATTCCATATTAGTACCATCAGGAATCACATTCTATCATTAGAATCCTTTCTTATAAAAGAGGGCCCTTTTATATTCAGAATTGTTCATTTCAGTCAATGCAAATACTGATTTTCTTTTTTTAAATAACCACTTTATTGAGAAATCATTCACATACCTTAAAGTTAACCTGTTGGTTTATGTTTATGCATTGTATGAATACATAGAGAATGTAATTTTGGGGTATTTTTCCAAGTGTGTATTGTATACTTCCCAAAGAACAATGGTTTATATATATTAACCATTTGAGAAAAATTTTGGAGGCTAAATTATGTTCATGATATAGCTTTTATAGATTTAATAATATAGGAAAGACATTTAGAAACCAGATTTTAATATTTTTATTTAGTTTTTTTTTTTTTTTAATTTTTAGTGGGAAGATGGCTTGTGAAAAAGTGATCAGTAAAGATGTGGACTGTACTTTAAGAAAAGTTAAATAGTAATAATCCAAGCATGTATAATAGTTTTAACTGTACAATCCTTTCCATTTTTTTAATATTTTTGAAAATTTTTGATAAAATATTGAACAAAAAACTATTCAAACATATAAATAATATGGTAAATTAAGAGATGATTCACATTACCAAGTGACTCATGTTGCTATGAAAGGATTTGCCAAAAGCTTTATTTATATAGTAAGTGCCTTTGGTGTATTTGCTTAACAGAGAAACTTGGAAACTAAGAAACTTAAACCTAAAAGTGTTGAGAGCCATTGACTAGAAGCTAATGTAAGTCAGCAAGATGTAATTTGATGTATAAAAAATCATTTTCCCAGCCATTTTTTGTAAATGTGTAAAGAATAAAGGTATATTAGTACTTAGAACATTGGCTTTTACTGCAGAGGCTCTGACTACGCAGGCAGAGCAGGCACTCGCCTTGAAAGTCATTGTCTTTTGCATATATAATAAGTACTTATTAGTGATAGTGATGATATGTAGGGATAATTCTAGTTAGAAAACAATGTATTTTTTACCACAGATTTTCTTGAACTGAATTATTCAGTGTTGGGAGTTTTTTTTTTTTTTTTTCTTTTCCCATGTAGGCGTGCTTATTGAGACTTTTTGAAATTGAAAACTTTAATAATTTTATAGTACACTATAGGTATTTTGAAGAGGTGAAATCTTCTTTGTTAAATTGTATGCATTAGGAAGTCTTCTGAAAATTAAATGATTTTTGATTGTTTAATTTTTAAAATACATTTTAAGTAATTGATTTAAACTTGATGTTGTTATTGTAGTCCTACTTCCTGAACTGTGAAATTTATATTCTAGATCGAACCTTTCTATTAAAAAAAATATTACTTTTCTAAACATGAAAACTTTAAGATTACTATAAGCAATTCATTTTATTTCATTATAGTCAAGGATTACTGATTTAAATGGTATCTTTGCACAAGCATGTATTAATATATTTTTCTGATGTTTATTTAATGTATTTATTACATTTACCAAAAAACAAACAAACAAAAAACCTCACTGCCGTCAAGTTGATTCCGACTCATAGTGACCCCCTTTGGGTTTCTGAGGCTATAAATCATTATGGAAGTAGATGACCATCTTCCTTCTACAGAGCAGCTGGTGAGATTGAACCGCTGACCTTCTAGTTAACAGCTAAATGCCTTATCCTCTACTCCACCAGAGCCCCTTTATTACATTTACATCAACAAGTAATTTTCTTAAATAGCATTGGGTATTTTCTCTCATTATGTCTAGATATTTATGCCAGTAAAGATATACATCAGTAGTTAGCAGACTTTTTCTGTAAGAAACCAGGTGATAGTAAAGTAAATATTTTAGTCTTAGCTGGCCATATGTTCTACTAAACTTTTCTGTTGTAGTGGAAAACAGCTATAGACAGTATGTAAATGAATGGGCATGCCTGTATTCCAATAAAATTTTATTTACAAAAATAAGACATTGGCTGTACTTAGTCTGCTGACTGCAGTCTGCCAGGCTTGATGTAGATATTTATGAGGTAGTTTGGGAATATTCAAATACCAGAGTAATGAGTATAGCATATATTTACAATTATATTCCTCATGAAGTTGCCATGAGTCAAAATTAACTGAATGGCAGTGTTTTCTTCCTTCTTTAGGCATTTTTCTAAAATTTAGTACATGCAAGATTTAAGCTAATAGAAAGGTGGTTTTCTGCATTTTCTTTGCAAAACTTAATTAAAAGATGGGAGTATTATTTTTCATTAGAGTCCATACATGTTGCAGGTGAAATTTATTGTGCCTTAAAATAACCTATGGGTGAGGTTTTTCTTCTTAATGTGTTGAAACTTAAAACAGTGTTAATTTTTAAAGGTGTATGCTTATGTACTTTAGAAATACTTTCTAAAGACCTAAAATGACAACATTTAAAGTTAAATTTTTACATCTGAAAATACTTTGAAATGCATATACTTTATGCAGGTAAATAGAATGTGAAAAATCTCTTTCAGTTTCTTTCAGGGGGAAAAAACGGAGCTTTTTTATATTTTGCATTGTTTTTAGCATATGCTGTGGAATTGGAGATCAGCAGAACAGGTGTTTGACAAAATATGATAATTGCTTCCTTTGTTCATTCTAATTTAATTCAAGTTATTTACATGTGAAAGGCCTAAATGCTTTCATTCTCCTTTTTTAGAAATGGAAGATAAAGGTTTTTTTTTTTCCCCTTCAATGAGGATTATCATCAGAGTTATAGACAATAAGTGTAATGTTTCTTAAACTACTGTTTTTTGCTTTTAAAAAACTGCACGTAATCGCAATATGAAAACAATCATATTGGTAAATATTTGGCTAATGAAATTGAAATTATTTTTTATGTATTTCCAGTTCATTTTCTTTTTTTCAATTTTATCTGAAAGTTTAAATATTTTAGGGTTTTCACTCAGTGGCCATTAACGTTTCTTCCTGTCTCTTGTCGAATTGATGTAGGTCATAATGATTACGGTTATCAGCAACCGTCGTATCCTGAACAAGGCTACGATAGGCCTTATGAGGATTCCTCACAACATTACTACGAAGGAGGTATCTATATACCTTCACACATATACACACACATATCCCCTTCTACAGGAATGAAAATTCTTGCATAAGACAACTTCTACCCATGCAAAGCTCTTGTAGAATACTAGCTGCTGGCTGTCTTAAAAGTTATAGGGAGCCCCAAAATCAAAATAATTTCCTTACAAATATTTAAAATGTATAGCCATTACTTGTTATTTCTAACAACGGTAAAAAGACTAAAACATTTTAAAATAATTTTCCTCACTGGAAATTTTCTACTTGAACATAAATCCATCGATCCAATTTTTTTTCTTGTGTGTGTTTACTTATATATAATTTTACATATAAGTATAGTGCCTTTAGGAACAGCTTGCTGATCTTGTGTAGCTAGTTTGTGCTCTTGTAGCTGTCTTTAATTTTGTCTTTTTTATTTTATTTAGCATAGTCATGATCTTATGACTGTGATGTTCCAGTAAATGTAATGCTCGTATGGCAGAGACGCTGAAAATGCTGCAGTTCAACCTTGCAAAATTGGCTTTAACTGCAGTTTGTTTGGCCGAAATCCTTCTGTTTGGTTTGAGTTTTTCCTTTGTTTTGTTAACTTAAAAATCAGTATGGCATTTCAGTTTGTTCTTGTGTTGTTGGCTATGCAGTTTAGAAGAAAAAAGATAATCAAGCAAATTTCTCAGTTTCTTTCTTCCTCTTCTCCAATTACCCTCTAGGAAATTCACAGTATGGCCAACAGCAAGATGCTTACCAAGGACCACCTCCACAACAGGGATATCCACCCCAGCAGCAGCAGTACCCAGGGCAGCAGGGCTATCCAGGACAGCAGCAGGGCTATGGTAAGTAGTTGACTGCAGTTTATTTTTGTAGCAAAAATGTGATAATTTCTGTTTTGAAATATGGAAGTAGATGTTTCATATTTCTCTAAGAACTATCCTTTTTGAAAATTCACAATTTTTTAATCTAGTTATTATTAGAATGTTTATTAAAAATAATGCTTTTAGATGAAATAATAGTAATTCATGTCAAAATAGCCATAAACTAGAGATGGTTCATTGACCACAGGTAAGGTGTATAGTTATTTAAAAGACAAAAAAATGAATTCTCAGGCCTACTTGGCATTCATGACCCACCAGTATCTTTCTATGTGCTTGGAAAACTGATTTGGATGATTGTTAGCTACATCTACATAATCTTCTTAGCAAATTTGTTTCTAAACTAATGATTATGAAAATAACATTGATTTTTAGGGTACAATTAATGAGATCTTTTCAGAAAGCATAAAGAAATGTTTTGTCATCTCTAGTTAGTTAACTCTATTACATATGTGCGGTGAATTGCTTGATGTGGACCTTCTAGCCATTGTCCTCCATTCTGTGATGATTTGTAAATCCCACTCCTGACACCAACTGCCAAAAGGGCAATAAAGCCACATGTTCTGACCTCCTCTAACCACACAAGAGGAAGACAGAATCATTATCAGTAGTCTAAGGCCTATTTGTGCAAGGCCAGACATGTTGCCTCCCTCCAGCCCTTTCTCCAACCATTCCTCCCAAAGCACCCACCACCTCTCTCCTGGGGTCAGTAATTCACTGCAGTGGCCACACAGAACTCACAGATTATGGGGTTTATTAGGGAAGCACCAGACTACAATTCAAGTTCAGGAAAAACACTCAGCCTCTCTCTGACTGCTGGCTGAGAAAGGACGTGCCCCTGAGAGACATGCGCTGCTGGGAAAGAGATGCAAGAGACAGGTATTGCTGAGTGAGATACCAAGGGACACCCACTATTGGGAGAGAGACTGTGAGAGACTGTTGGCTGAGAGACGGTGGGCTGGGAGAGAGACTGAGTGTTTTTCCTGAACTTGAATTGTAACCTGGTGCTTCCCTAATAAACCCCATGATTTGTGAGTTCTGTGTGGCCACTGCAGTGAATTATCGAACCCAGGAGAGAGGTGGTGGGTGCTTTGGGAGGAACGGTTAAAGAAAGGGCTGGAGGGAAGCAACATGTCTGGCCTTGCACGAATAGGCCTTGGACCACTGATAATGATTCTGTCTTCCTCTTGTGTGGTTAGAGGAGGTCAGAATATGTGGCCTTATTGCTCTTTTGGCAATATGTCTATAAAAACTCACGGCCATTAAGGCAATTCTGATTCATAGTACCCTCCATTGGGTTTCCAAGGCTGTAAGTCTTTACGGAAGTAGATTGCCCCATCTTCCTTCCACAGAGTGGCTGGTGGGTTTGAATCGCCAACCTTCTGATTAGCAGTCAGATGTCTTAGGCACTTCGCCACCACAGCTTCTTACATATGTCCATAAACCAAAAACCAAACTCCCTGTCTTCAAGCTGATTCGACTCATAGCAACCCCTCCTTGAGTTTCCGAAGTGGTATCTCTACGGAAGTAGATTGCCCTGTATTCCTTCCAAGGAGTGGCTCATGGGTTTGGACCACCAACCTTCTGGTTAGCAGTCAAATGCTTTAGACACTACACCACCGGAGCGCCTACATATGTCCATGTTGTTGTTGTGTTTGCCATTGAGTTGGATCCGACTCATAGCGACCCCTTACTTGGGTCTCTGAGGCGGTATCACTATGGAAGTAGATTGCCCAACCTTCTGAGAATGGCTGGTGGGTTTGAACCTCCAGCTTTCTGGTGAGCCGTCAAATGCCTTAGGTACTGTGCCACCAGAGCTCCAACATATGTCCATAGGACTATAGTATTTCAGGGTTATGTTTCTTGCAGAATTTGTGGATAGTGTGGCCATGTTTTCTTATTATCTACTCACTACATTGTCTATTGGGAGCTCTGGTAGCATAGTGGCTAAGGCACTTGACTGCTAACCAGAAGGCTGGCTGACCAGCTGCTCCTTGGAAGGAAGATGGGGCAATCTACTTCCGTAGTGATACTGCCTCGGAAACCGAAGGAAGGGTCTCTATGAGTCGGGTCCAACTCGACAGCACATAACAACAACAACATTGTCTATTAGCTGGACATTTGACTTTATCTTAAAATTATTTTTAATTTATTATGTTGGGAGTGAAGAGTGATGAGGACCTGAGGGGAAATTATCTTGGTCTCAGTTTGCATTTCATATTACTTGGTTCCACAATCAATACCAGTGGAAGCAGCAGTCAAAATATCAGATGATGTATTGCACTTGGAAAATACGCTGCAAAAGACCTCTTTAAAGTGCTGAAGAGCAAAGATGTCTCTTTGAAGACTAAGGTGTACCTAACCCAAGCCATGGTGTTTTTAGTCACCTCATATGCATGTGAAAGCTGGACAATGAATAAGGAAGACCAAAGAAGAATTGATGGTTTTGAGTTGTGGTGCTGGCAAAGAATGCTGAAAGTGTCATGGATTGCTAGAAGAACTAACAAATCTGTCCTGGAAGAAGTGCAGCTGTAATGCTCCTTGGAAGCGAGAATGGCCAGACTTCATCTCACCTGTTTTGGTCATGTTGTTAGAAGGAACCATTCCCTGGAGAAAGATACCGTGCTTGGTAAAATGGAGAGTCAGTGAAAAAAGGAAAAGGCCCTCAACAAGATGGATTGACACAGTGGCTGCAATGATAGGCTCAGGTGTAGCAAGGATTATGAGGCTGGTGCAGCACCGGGCAGTGTTTCATTCTGTTGTACATAGGGTCACTATGAGTTGGAGCCTACTTGACAGGACCTAACTACAATAACAACATAACCAGTGCAAATACAGGAAATGTGGTTCTAATGATAGAGAAATAGATGCTTACTAATACTGACATTCTCTTTTGCTACCTTGGTCTCTTTTTCATATCAGGTTAGGCCTTCATTTTTATTGATTTAAGCTCTGCAGTTATTGTGGGCACCTCTGTCTACCTATGATAACAAATGTAAGAACCAAGGTTAGGCTGAAATTCTCTTGCCCCCTCGGCATACACATTGAAACAAAATCAGATATTTTCCCAAAAATGATATATTCTGCTTCCCTATTTATAGATACAGCTTTGGAAAAATCCATGAATTTTTTGGTTTTCACAGTGGGCTTTCTTTTTTAGCTGTTCTCAGATAGCATTTCTGTTTCATGACTATTTAATAATTTTACTTTGAATAAATAGAATGTTTTGGTTTTATTGCGTTTCCTTGAAAACAAATATGATGTGACTAAATCAGGTAGATTCATTGCCCTAAGATGATTATTATTTTCAGCAGGAAGAAAAGGTAAAAGAAAATTGACTATTTTTGAGTAGTTAAATGTTGTTTTGTAAAAAGTCAAGAATCTTGGAAGGAGAGCAGTTCACATTTTGCTTTTCCATAAACTTCAGCTTGTTAACTTTCTCCTAAACAACAAATAGGAGCTCTGGTAGCATAGTGGCTAAGGCACTTGACTGCTAACCAGAAGGCTGGCGGTTCAAACCCACCAGCCACTCCTCGGAAGGAAG
>NW_006921617.1:5451259-5451981 GCF_000298275.1 Orycteropus afer afer
ATATATGGTAGTAGAATTTAGTAAACAAACATATCTGTTTGGAAAACCAAATTGGTCCCTTGGTTTGAATGTCTGGAATTTGAAATCATTCATTTTTATAGATAAAATACTTTAAAGATCATTGGTACTTCGAGTACAGCTTTTGAGTTGAGTTTTTTTCACACGCATCCTTTGGCTTTTTAAGGTTCCCTTAGTTTCTGTTTTAAATTATTATGGTAATAAGTTTGTCAATTCAAAGCGTAGTCATGTGATTTTTTTTTGGTTATTGAAATGTAAATCTCAGTGATGACCAAACTTGTAAGAAATTACTTTAATATTTTCATTTGGATCTACTTCTTACCTTTTGTTTTACCTCTTGTTTATATTGGTTAACTTTCCAATATAGGTAGATTCGTTATTTTATTATCATGTGTTAACCTGTGAATCAAAGACATCTGGTATTTGGCAGTAGCATTTTAAAATATTTTCATTCTTTTTATAATCTTGAAATTTATTTCAGAAAGCACTGATAAAATCAAGGTACAAGCTATACTTTTAAATTTAGACATAACAATAAAGGAACATCTAGTTCTAAACGCTTTGCATAGTTCTGTTGTTGTTGTTGTTATGTGCCGTCAAGCTGGCCCTGACTCATAGCGACCCCTCCTTGGGTTGCTGAGGCAGTATCACTACGGAAGTAGGATTGCCCAACCTTCCTTCCGAGGAGTGGCTGGTGGGTTTGA
>NW_006921617.1:5452081-5453221 GCF_000298275.1 Orycteropus afer afer
TAGGATTGCCCAACCTTCCTTCCGAGGAGTGGCTGGTGGGTTTGAACCGCCAGCCTTCTGGTTAGCAGTCAAGTGCCTTAGGCACTATGCTACCAGAACTCCTAGGGACTTGTTACGTTTTTATCTGGACTTTTGTTTGTGTTGGTTATTTTGCAGGTCCTTCACAGGGTGGTCCAGGTCCTCAGTATCCCAACTACTCACAGGGACAAGGTCAGCAGTATGGTGGATATAGACCATCTCAGCCTGGACCACCACAGCCACCCCAACAGAGGCCTTATGGATATGACCAGGTAAGTTATTTGGCTAGTTGTGAGATTGCCTTATTTCTTATTTACTCTTGATGACGTTAAGTATTTTTTCACTGGATGGGTCATTTTTCCCTTCTGTTCATTGTATATGAATTAAGCAAAAAAGTATATTAATTTACAGTGTCTTTCATAGGATGTTACCATAGTCAGTCACAGTTACTCTAATGTGTAATTTCATTATATCTAGGCACGAGCATTCAATTCACTCTCTCCCTCTTCTCTATTTTGTCTTTACTCCTAGGAATATTTCCCTTAACTATTCTAAACATCATTCCCTTTTCTAACGCCCCTAATTTCTCAGCTCTCCTTCATGTTTTTTTGCTGAAGACTGTGCCTTGAGCTCTTGAGATGTGGAGTCCATCCTGTGTGCTCTTCTTAGCTCTCATCTTCATTTCCAGGTATCTACCACATTTCTGTAACATCCATGATATCCCATCTCTTTAAATTCACACTTTATACCTGTGTCTGTTTCTTCCTTCCATACACATAACCATTATCTCAAGTATTATTAACCTTTCTTTCTCCCTTTTTATCTGTTCTTTTACCTTCAAATGCGTAGAAATGTATCTCATGGTAAGACGACTACTTGAACCTTAGTGCTCATTTAAGTGCCTTCCTTTCATCATTAAACTTCTCTGATTTATAATCCATCCCACGGTCCTTATTTGATGAATTCTCTCATATATACTTTTAATGTTGCTGTTGTTGTTAAGTGCTGTCGAGTCGTTTCTGACTCACAGCAACCCCATGCACAGCAAAACGAAAACACTGCCCGATCCCGTGCCAACCCCACAATCCGTGCTATGCTTGAGCCCATCATTGCAGCCACCGT
>NW_006921617.1:5456222-5462639 GCF_000298275.1 Orycteropus afer afer
TAAACCGACAGACAAGTTTGTCTTGCTGTTGGAGACCTCTCATATCACCCCCAACTGGGTCCCTGTGGCTGACTGTACCTCTGTCTGGCTTCCTGGCTTTTAATCTCCTGTCTCCTGCTCTTCTGCCCTGCTGTTTTGTGCATCCCTGAGTTGTCCCTGGGGCTGGCTGACTGCTCCTCTGTCCAGGTTCCTGGCTTTTTATCACCTTTCTCCTGCTCTTCCCTCTTGCTACTTTGGGCATCCCTGAGTTGTCTCTCCTCACCTGTAACCCTGGGGATGACTTTTAATAGTAAAGGAAATTAATTATTATGTTGGTAATTCTCTTAGATTGACTTCAGGCTTGTATAATGGCTTTCGATTGAGAATAATCTGGTATGTTTATTACTTAGGCTACCTGAGATAGGTTTTTCATATGGAACTATTCTTGATGTGTAAGTTAGAGTTTCACAGCCAGTAAAGGTGATCTTCTTTGAGGAACAAATCATATTCAGCACTAACTAAAATTTGAGTTATGAACAGTTCTTTTATCCATCTTCTCAAGCCTACCTTTCCTTCCCCTTGTGCTCACACTTCCTATTTTACTGATAAAGGTGGAGGAGAAAAAAGAAACTACACTAAAATAGTAGAACAGACAAATAACATTTTAAAAATCTGTTAAGACAAAATCAAACAAAGCATGAGGCAGAGGTTTTGTCTAAATTTTAAATTAAAATAAGTCTTGGCTAGTGAGTGTTTAAGGGCAAGATTTCCTGAGCAGATAAAATTTAGGCTCATTCTAAGCTAAAAGTTAACTTTTTGAAAAATGAAATTCTTGTCATTTGTCCCTTCATTCAATGAATATTTATTAATTATTTACACTTAACTGGACACTATATTTTATCCTAGATGAGTGAAATAGGCATAGTCCCTAAGGCTTATGGAGCAACTCTTAACTGTCTTGATCTTCAACTTACTTGTCATTTGGTACATGTTCCTTTTTCATTCTTCAGTAGCTTTCTTTAACTTACATATTGATATACTGTTTTGTGTCTGTTACATTTCCAGTGATTCTTACTCTTTTTTTTTCCCTTAAACTGGCTTCCCTTCTTATTATCCAAATATTAATTCTTAACTTTGTTTTTCTTCATGTCTCTTGTCATCCTGTCTTTACTTTCAGTATCCTTAGCTCTTGCTTCTCAACCCAACTTCAATTTCCTTTTTCCAGCTCTGTGCATCTCTCCTTGGATCTCTGCTGTTCTCCCAACTTTAGCATGTTAGGGTCTAACCTATTTCTCTTCTTAAATCCATATATTTCTAAATTCTCTATTAATTTAGCAAATGTTTAGTGAGCAACAATTATACCATTATGTACTAAGATTGGGGATATTTTGGGAAGTAAGGTAGTCATGGAGTCTACCTTTGTAAGCTTAAATCTAGATGAAGGTTCGGATAAGTAACAGATTATTATAGTATAGTATGCTAAATACTTGTATGAGAAAAGCAAAAAAAAAAAAAAAGTGGAAGGAAGTTCCTAACCCAGATTTAGAGAAAATGTTCTTGGGAAGTATTTTATGAGTGTGAGATGCCAAGGAGGAGTAGGTATTAGCCAGATAGGAATGGAGGAGAGGAAGGATATTCTAATCTGAAAGTACATTCACAAAGGACTGGTGGAAAAGATGTGGTTTAGGAAAGCAGAAACCTGAGGGAGAAGAGGCACTACTGGATAGAGATGTTAGGGTTTGATTTACCAAGGCTGTCTTATAAACCATATTATGGGTCTTGGGCTTTATCCTGACATCCATATGGAACCTTTGAAGAGTTTCAGGTGATGTGTATGAAGTACCTAGCAGAGGTTGGCACTTGGTAGAAGTGATTCCCTAACATTGTCAGGAATTTGGGACTGTTGTGGATAAAGAGCCATGGTGTCTGGGGTAGTTGCTAGCCCATCTCCTTTAGAGTCCCCACATTGATTTCATGTTTCATCTTGTGTAATCCACAGACACGTATTGATCTCTTCATTTTAGGGAAAGTAAACCATCTTTTCTTTGATGGTTGAGGTGATGTAAAACCAATGTAAATTTTTTTTCTTTTTACAATTTTATTTTTTATTGTTGTTGAGAATATATACAGCAAGACATACACCTGTTCTACCATTACTTCATGTACAATTCAGTGGCATTGATTACATTTTTTGAGTGTGTAACCATTCTCATCTTCTGCTTCTGAGTGGTTCCTTCCCATTAGTATAAACTCACTACCTCCTAAGGTTCCTCTCTAATCTGAGTTGTTGTCAGTTTGATCCCTTATCGATAGATCTAAGAAGAGCATGATGCTCAAGGAAGACATTCTTTACTAGTTAAGCTAAACTATTGTTTGGTTTTAAGAAGATATTTTGGTTTAAGATTTAAAACTTAACTCCAGGCAATAGTTTTGGGTTCATACCAATGTAAATTCTTAATTCCAGTAGCAATAATAATTATGGTGATGATTTAGGCAGATTAGTCTTATGACAGTGTACAAGATAAAGTAAAAGAGGGATAATTGAGAGAGGAAAGCCTTGTTAGGAGGCTGTTTCTCCTCCATCAGTCTTCCCCATCTCAGGAGACAGCAACGTGGTTCTTCTAGTTCCTCAGGCTAAAAACTTAGGGTCATCCTCCATTCCTCTCTTTTTCTGAAAATCAAACATGCAGTAAATCATCAAATCTTGTCTCCTTTTCCTTCAAAATATATGCAGAATCTAACCATTTCTTGCAACCTCCTTATTTTACCTAAATCAGTGTCACTAGATATTACTCATGTGAACAATTGTAGTGTTCTCTTATTGGTGTTCCTGCTTTTCCTGGTTTCCCTACAGGATATTTTCCACATGGGACCGGAATGAACTCTTAAAAATATTAGTCAGATTATGCTACCCTTCTGCATAATTTCTCTATTGAGGGAATCATGGTTTTCCCTGTTTTGTTTTGTTAATTCTGAATTCCATTGTTAAATTTTCAAATTTTAAATCAACTTTATATATCTTTGATAAATTTCATTTGGTCATGATCTATTAATCTTTTTGTATTTCTGTATTTGCTGAAGTTTTTTAAAGGAGTATTGCATCTATATTCATGAGTAATACTGGACTGTAGTTTTCTTTTTCTTTTCTTGTACACACCTGCCTCATTTATTGATGTTGTTAGATTCCAAAGATCATGTCATCATGTGAAAATCAGATCATATCAAATTACAACTGAAGGATAACTGTATCATTACATAACTGTGTAAAATGTGAATGTACACTGTGAATCATGGCCCAACCAAGTTGACACATAACTATAATCATCACAACCAGCACTGTCCTCACCTTGCACTTCAGTGTGCATGTTCATTACTGCTAGATGGATGTCATTAATGCACAAAATAGTTGGATCGTAGATTTTTGACTATGGTTGTAAATGCAAAATGTCAGATAATGAGATGGTCAGTAAGTGAGGAGTAGGTGTAACGTCTTTGTCTTGTTTTTTTATGGTAATTCTGACCTCGTAGAATGAACTGGGACGAATTCTCTCTTTTCTTTTTTGTAGAAGAATTTGTATAAAACTGGTATTCTTAAAATATTTGGGCCTGGAGTTTTCTTTATGGAGAAGTTTTTAATTACAGATTTAACTTTTTTATTAGCTGTAGGAATATTCAGGTTAACTATTTCTTCCTGTATAAGCTTTTCTTATTTGTTTTTCAAGGCATTTATTAATTTTACATACATTTTTGTGGAATCATTTCCTTATTATCCTTTCATTATTTCTAGACTTTATAGTGATATTGCCTCTTTCATTTCTAATATTGGTAATTTGTGTCTTCTTTCTCTTTTTATTTTTCCCTGATTAATCTGACTGCAACTTTTTATCCATTTTATTGATCTTCTCAAAGCACCGGCTTTTGGTGTTACTGAATTTTTCCCCCTCTTTCACTAATTTCTGCTCTGATCTAAATTAATTGTTTTCTTCGGCTTCCTTTGGGTTTCATTTGGTATTTCTTTTCAGTTTCTTAAGGTAGGGGCTAATGATCTATTGATTTAAGACCTTTATCCTTCCTAACGCTAGTGTTTATTGCTGTAAATTTCCCTTCAAGTACTGTTTTAACTGCATTTACCAAATTTTTATAGGTTATGTTTTCATATCCAGATGTCTTTCTGTTACTGATTTCTATTTAAGTCATCATTATAATAGAATATTCTTAATGATTTAAATTATTTTACATTTATTAAGACTTGTCCAGAAATGGTCTGCGAGGAAGTATTTTATAAATGTCAGTTTATATAAAGTTGGTTAATAATGTTTTTAAGTCTTTTACTTACTAGCAGATTTTTTCCTAGTCCATCAATTATCAAAAAAGAGATAATAAATCTGTGACTAACTGTGCATTTGTCTATTTCTCCTTGATGTTCTATCTGTTTTTGCTTCATGTATTTTGAAGCTGTGTTATTAGGTGTATAAGTTTTTAGGAGCCCTGGTAGCATAGTGGCTAAGACACTTGCCTGCTAACCAGGCGGCTGGCGGTTCAAACCCACCAGCCACTCCTCGGAAGGAAGGTTGGGCAATCCTATTTCCGTAGTGATAACTGCCTCGGAAACCCAAGGAGGGGTCGCTATGAATCGGGGCTGACTCGACGGCACATAACAACAAGTTTTTAGGATTTGTATATTTTCTTAATGAATTTACCCCTTTACCATTGTGAAGTACTCTTTATTTCTGATGATATTCTTTGCTCTGAAATCTACTCTGTGTGATATTAATATAGCTGTATGAACTTTCTTTGGATTAGTGTTAGCATGTTGTATCTATTTCATGTAGGGAGCATATAATTGGGTTTTACTTTTTTTCCAGTCTGACAATGTCTGCCTTTTAAATGAATATTTTGTACATTGTTTAGTAGTCTGTTTATCAGTATGGTTAAGTCTGTCTTCTTGATACTTGTTTTCTGTTTCCCATCTCTTCATTTTTCTTTTTCTCCATTTTCAATTGATTTTTTTTTTTTAATTTTGAACAGCTTTATTGAGATGTCATACATTTTATAACACCATTTTAAATTGCATGTACAATTCAATGATTTTTAGTATATTCATTGAGTTGTACAACCATCGCTACAGTCTAAGTTTCGGTCATTTTATCACTTGAAAAAGAAACTATGTACCTGTTTGCAGTCTCCCTCCTCACTTCCTTCTAAACACACTAGGCAACAACTGGTTTTATTCTATTGATTTCCTGTTGTAGACATTAAAGATAAATGCCTTTTTAGACTTAGTGTAATGATTTCAGTGTCCATCCATGTTTTACCATGTATCTATCTGTACTGCTTTCCTTTCTTTGTCCTGATAACATTCCATTGTTTGGATATGCCAATTTTTGTTTATCTATTCATCTTTTAGGAGCTCTGGAAGCAGTGCCTAAGGCACTTGACTGCTAACCAGAAGGCTGGCAGTTCAAACCCACCAGCCTCTCTGGGTGGGAAGGAAGATGGGGCAATCTAATTCCGTAGTGATACTGCCTTGGAAACCCAAGGAGGGGTTGCTATCAGTTGGGGCCGACTCGACAGCACATAACAACAACAACATTCATCTGTTGGTAGACATTTGGGTTATTCTCATCAATTGGCTATTGTGAGTAGTGGTTCTATGAACACTCATGTACACATTATTATTTGAACACCTGTTTTCAATTCTTTTGGGTTATATGCTTGAAAGTGGTATGTGACCACTGGGCCATATATAATCTATGTTTAACTTTTCAAGGAACTTTCAAACTGTTTTCCACAGAGGCTGTCCTATTTTATTATCCGTCAATAGGTAATACAATTTCAGTTTCTCCACATCCTCACCAACTTGTTTACTGTTTTTCTGATTATAGCCATTCTAGTGGGGATAAAGTAGTATCTTACTGTACTTTGGATTTACATTTCCCTGATCACTAGTGACCTTAAGCATGCTTTCATGTACTTGTTGACCATCTGTGTATCTTCTTTGGTGAAATGTCTGTTCAAATCCTTTGTCGATTTTTTCATTGAGTTGTTTGTCATTTTTTGTTAAATTGTAGGACTGTTTAAATTTTATTTTATTTAGATTTGGGTGAAGATTTACCGAGCAAATTCACTCTTGATACAGCAGTTCACATATACTTTGTCTCATGTCATTGACCACAATTTACCACAATGCAACAGCTCCCCTCCAATTTCCTCCCCAAGGTACCACTTCCCAGTGTCCATCCCTCCATACTCTCCTGCCCCCTAAGCTGTCTCCCCGTGCACAAGGTGCCCTTCCTTCTCCCATGATTGTTCTCTCAAGGGCGTGTGTCCACTTGAGGTAAATGTTCAACTCACATACCTGTACTTTGCCTGGCTGGAAACCACAGGTGTGGTCTCAATTCCAGACCTGAAGGGTAGCTAGGGGCCATAGTCTCAGTG
>NW_006921617.1:5466084-5488061 GCF_000298275.1 Orycteropus afer afer
TGTGATGGGCCTGTTCAATTTTTCCACATCAGTCTGTATTAGTTTAGGTAAGTGGTGTGTTTCTAGAAAACTGTCCATTTCCTCCAGATTTTCAAATTTGTTGTAATACAGTTCTTCATAGTATTGTTTGTCTTTTTTTGTTAAATTGTAGGACTGTTTTATATAATCTGGATATTAAACCCTTATCTGATATATGGTCCCCTCAGGATCTCTCAAATAACTCTAGGTATTTACTCACTTTGTTGTTAAACTCCTGTGGTGCACAGAAGTTGGTTTTTTTTAAATTGTGCTTTGGGTGCAAATTTACATAGTACATTTGTTTTTCGTTCAACAGTTCAAGCACATTTGATTTCACCCAGTGATTACCATCCTCAGCCATAAAAAACTCTTCTCCCCTGCCTTCCCTGTGACTACCCCCTCCCTGTGTTGTTCTTAACTACGCATTCCTTTCTGCCAGCTTTCCCTCTACGTGAATGCTGCACCTTGGGTCTCATGGCTGAATGATCTAAGGGGTGCATCTCCCTAGAGTAGGTGGGTGCATTGCTCTAGGATACGTGTTCTACATGTCGGTCTTTGTACTGTTGGGCTGAGAGCCAATCCATGAGAGTGAGTCCATTTCTAGGCATGAAGCGTAACCCAGGGCCAAAGTCTCAGGGGTCACCAGTCTTTATTTGACCAGTAGCACAAAAATTTTTAATACTGATGAAGTCTAATTTATCTGTTTTGTCTTTTTGTTGCTTTTGCTTTTGGTGTCATATTAAGAATCCATTGTTGAAAACTTGATCCTGAAGCAGTACCCCCTATGTTCTGTTTTAAGAGGTTTTATTGTCCTTGATCCATTTTGAGTTAATTTTCATGTAGGGTGTGATGTATGAGTCCAGTTTTATTCTTTTGCATGTGGAAATCCAGTTGTCCCAGTACCACTTAGTAAAGAGATCGTTCTTTTCCCATGAAAGAGATTTAGCACCATGGTCGAAAGTGTTGGTCAAATAAATCATTTTTTTTTGTACGGCTGCTAATGCAGTTTTCAGCAATACAGCAATAACATTTTCCATTCAGAAAGTCGTCTTTCAGCAACACCTGCATGATATCAAATCTTGGGAGATGGAGTACTTCAGCTGAAGAAAGATGATTCCTTGTATCAAGGAATCCTTCTCCCATTAAGGCAGAAGACAACTACACTGGCACTTGTTCGGTCTTTGTGAGGATTTCTCTTGCCTTCCCCCTAAACATGTCAGTCCTTCATAGTTTCTGATTCATAGGATGGCTGTAGTACATGCAAGGATAAGAAAAGCAATTTTTACCCTACTAGAGAGACTTCAGATACTGCCCCAAAACCACAAACATCATGAGAAATTTATGAACATTCATCAGAACTTCAGGGTCCTCTGAGCACTGCTTTTGCTGCATCCCCATAGTTTTGCTATGTTAAAGTTTTCATTCACATTTGCTACAAGGAATCTTTTTATTTCACGTATTATTTCTTCTCTTACCCCATAGCTTTTAACCTGGGTGTTACTCAGTTTCTATGTATTTGATTTTCTCCCCGATCTTCCTATTATTAATTTCTAATTTTGTAGTGTTGTGGTCTGAGAAGATGCTTTATATTATTTTGATGTTTTTAAATTTATTGAAGCTTGTTTTGTAGCCTTACATATGGTATGCTCTGGAGAATGATCTATGTGCACTGGAAAAGAACACATATTTATTTTTTGTTGTTGGGTAGAGTGTTCTGTATGTGTTTATGAGGTCAGGTTGGTTGATTGTGTTGTTGAGATCTTCTGTACATTTGTGTTTCATTCTAGTTCTGTCATTCATTGAAAGTGGTATGTTAAAGTATCCTACTATTATAATGAAATTGTCTGTTTTTCTTTTCAATTCTGTTATTGTTTGTATCGTGTATTTTGGAGCTTCTTTCATTGGATGTGTAGATATTTATTATGATTATGGTTTCTTGCTGGGTTGACCTTTTAATCGTTATATAACGCCCTTTCTTGTCTTTTATGCTGGATTTTGCCTTGAAGTCTGTTGTATCAGTAATTAACATTGCCTCTCCTTTACTTTTTTGGTTGGTGTTAGATTGATATATGTATTTTTTCTATCCTTTGATTTGTAATTATTTTTATCTTACTGTCTCATGTGAATCTCTTGTAGGGAGCATATTGATGGGTTCTTTTTTCTTATCCATTCTGCTACTCTCTTTTTTTAGACTGGTGCATTGACTTCATTTACATTAATTGTAATTAATGATAGGTATGAATTTACTGCTGTCAGTTTTTTGTGTTAATGATTTTTTTGTTCCAAATATTTTTCTATGCTGAGTTCATTTTGTTACGAGATTTTCTTTTCATTTCTTTGTAGCTGTTGATTTTGTGTTTACTAATTCCTTATGATTTTCTTGTTTTTGTTAGAAGGTTTATTTTCTTTGTTGTTACCTGTAATCAGTTTTTTCTCTACCTTAGTTTGAAACAGTCTGTTCTATTTTGATATAATCAGAACTACTCTCCATTTGCAAGTTTTGTAAATATACTATTTAGTCCATATTTTTCTTAGTTGCTGTTGTTTATAGGTTGATACCTCCTGTTCTCTATTTTCAGTCTTGTAAGCTGATTTTAATTTTGAGAATTCTTTTTCTGGATTGGTTTCTTGGGTGATGTTGTCTTGTGTCTTAATTTCAGGTTGTTGTTTGACATTGTTTGTTCTCTGTCATAAGGACTGCCTTTAGCAGTTCTTATAAAGTTTCTGGTTTTTACAAATTTCCTTAATTTCTGTTTATCAAGATATGTGCTAATTTCACCATCATATTTGTTGGGATAGTTTTGCTGGATATATAGTTCTTGGTTAGCAATTTTTTTTCTTTCAAGTTTTTATATATATCATTCATTGTCTTCTTGCCTGTATGGTTTCTGCTGAGAAATCAGAGCTTAGTCCTCCTATTGGTTGACCTTTGTAGGTAATGTTTTGTTTTCCTGGGCTGTCAAGATTCTTTCTTTGTCTTTGGTTTTGAGCAGCTTGATTATGATGTATTTTGGTGACTGTCTTCTGGGATCTGTCCTTTATGGGGTTTGTTTAGCTTCTTGGATGGATATCTTTTTGTCTTTCATGATATTACGATAGGTTTCTGTTAGCACATGTCTAAGAATATTTTGTTTTTTATTTTTGGAGTGGGGAGGGTGGTGCCTCATCTTGTTCCAGAATTCTGATCACAGATAAAATTATTTTTTATAGTGTGTAACGTAATTAAGACATTTGACTGCTAACCAGAAGACTGGAGTTTCAAACCTACCAGCCACTCCTTGGAAGGAGGATTGGGTTATCTACTTCTGTAGTGATACTGCCTTGGAAACCCAAGGTGGGGTCACTGTGAGTCGGATCCGACTTGATGGCAATGAGTTTGGTTTGGTTTGATGGCTCTTTGGCTAAGGCGTTTGACTGCTAACCAGAAGGTTGGTGGTTCAAACCCAAGCCACTCCACAGAAGGAAGGCAGGACAATCTACTTCTGCAAAGATTTACTGCCTTGGAAACCTAATGGAGTCGCTATGAGTTGGAATTGACTCAGTGATGCAGTGGGTTTAATATAATTTTTAGGCTCTCTTTATTTTTCTTCATTCTTTTCTCATTTTTCCTCATACAAATTGGTGCCACAGACTTCGTCTTCTAATTCACTGATCCATTCTTCAGTTGATTTGAGTCTACTCCTTTGTCCTTTCAATGTGTTATCTGTCTTTGTAATTTTAATGCTAATCTTATGGTTTCGTATTGCCTGTTTTCTTTGTCATTTTTCTTGTGAATTATTTTCTTGAATTCTTCTAAGTTATCGTCTGTGGTTTCATTGAGTTTGTTTGCAGTTTCCTTGATCTCTTGGAAAGTCCTGTATATAAATGTTTTGAATTCCTTTTCAGGTGGTTCTTTGTCAGGGAGCTTTCTTGGTTCTTTATTTTGGTCACTTGCTTATGCCATCTTGGCTTTTTTCTTTGTTTAATTTGAAGTTGTCTTTTGTCCCCTAGATATTTTGGAGTTGTTGTATTTCTTTGTTGATTATGTGTTGGTTTGTTTCACCCTGATGTTTTATTTTGATATATCTGAGTGGGCAGGGTGGGTATACTTATTTGGTCACTAGTTTGGCAGCATTTGCACTTCCCACCTGTCTCTAGGTGGGTAGAGTAATTGGTGAGGATGTAGGTGTGGATCTTTGCTCGTCATGGAGAGCACCCGTGGGCAATGTGAGCAGGTATTGTCTACCATCTGTCATCGATCCAGTACAGGAGCAGGTGGTGGTGCTCACCCTTTGGGTGGGGTGGTAGATGCCATAGGTATGGCTGACTAGCGGGGAAACTGTCCACCTCCCATTGGATGGGGAAGAAAAAAAATAAAGATGAGGGATGAGAAAAAAGATGTGCAAAAATAACAGAAGAGGAAGAAGGAGAAAATAAATAGGAAGAAAAAGCGAAAAAAAGTTAATAAAAAAGGAAAAGACTGGGACTGGTATTTCTGTGGTTGGCTAGCAGTAGTGCTAGCAGGTGGCTGTTGTGTGGTCTGTGGGTGCATGTGGCCATAGAGGGGTCGGGATTTTGGTGTATGTGTTAGTACCTCCAACAGTGGAAGCCTATGGATACTCGTTTTCTGTGAGAGTGTGACCAGTAAGTCACTCGGATGCCAGACACAAAGAGCACACAGGGATGCGGTTACATCTGGTTGGAGCATGGCTGCTGGTGGGGGCAGACGGTCCAAGTGAAACAGGCTAGTGGAGGGTGACAGAGGCAGTGCTCCTCATTGCCAGGTTGGTGGAGGTGGAGGGACGGGCTCACCCCTGATCACTAGGAAAAGTGTAGTAGGGAAATCACTTCTGTGGTTGCATTGCAATTCACTGGTGTGATCCTAGTGCATTTCTTAGCACTGCCAAAATTACCCAGTACCTGCCTGGACTCAAATGGGGGCTGCCTGAAATCCAGTGTCTCCAGTCGCCACCCCACAGGCCTTCCCCTCTACCCAAATGACTAGGGCTCACTAGTAGTGAGTTGTTTTGTCCCCCTTCACTGGTTCCTTCCTTACACTGCAATAGCCCATGCCACTGGAATTCTTGCCTATTTGCCATGTATATAACTAGGTTATATTCTGTTCTGTTCATCTTGCTTCACTCTGAATTTCTCCACACTGCATCTCTGTCCCAGTGGAGATTCTGTGGGTTGGTTTTTCCTCACCTGTATACAATGCCTTATGTGTCTCAAAATGGCCATGCTTTTTCAGGTCTTGACTTCTTTTCCCAGTTGTTTTTGCCTAGTCTCCCTTTTCAGTTGGTGTTTAATCAAATTCTTCGTACCCTCATTTGATATTCAGAGTTCCAGGGTTTTCAGGTATCTGTTGTAGATGGATTGGGTGGAGTATGTCTTGATAACCATCTCTGTCTGGTGTTTTGGGGATATTCTAGTTTTATGATAACTTTCTCAGTTTCTTCCATTGTTTTTGATCTGTTGAGTTCTCTCTGACAGTAGGTGTTCTGACTTCATGCCTGGTAGCCACCTGCCCTCAGGTGGGTGAGCAAGTAAGTCCATGAGCCAGTGCCCATGCACATGCAGCTAAGGATTGCTTTTAAGGTTTGTTAGGCAGCCACTGGAGCATGTTTAGTCTAAGGCTACATTTTTACCACTTGCAAGATAAGATTCTTTTGAGTACTCAGTGCCCTGCCAATTAAGAGGTTTTTTACTCTGCTTGATGGGGGTTGACACTATTTCTGTTTCTCTGTGAGTACCAGGTATTACTTCCTCTAATACTTTTGGGTGTTTCTTTCCCCAGACTTGAGTGTGTTCCTCACATGCTTTCATAATTTTTTCCTCCCAAACCTACTACTCATTTCTATATATCAGAGGGAAGGTACCACCACCAAGCTTGAATGCCAAGTACTATTTTCAGTTTATAAGTCTTCCTCACTCTGCCTCCCATATCTAATAAATGACAATATTTTGTTGATCCTCCATCTTAAAAAGCTCCTGAGTCCACCGTTTATGCCTAACCTACCGTTCTGTCTTTATCCTGGCAAGATCCTCCAACTATCTTCTTGCTGCTTTTCCCATTCATTCTGTACACTGTAGCCAGAAGAATTGTGTAATTAAAAAAGAATTGGGTTTTTTTTTTAAGTAAAAGAAGAAAAGCTTAGAAGTAAAAGAAAAGGAGAAAGGCATAGAGAGTTAGAATGGTTTACCCAAGATCCCAAGATGACATAGCTAGGGAAGTGGTAGAACACAAGATAAATCTTGAGTGACAGATTATGCTCATGCTCTTTTCAATATACACCATTGCCTCCAGTAATATTAATAAGTAGTTGAGTCATTTGCAAAACATTTTCATGTTTTTCTTTTTGAATAACTTTGTGAGGGTAGGCATCTAAATTACCCACACTTGTCAGATTAGAAACCTAGACTCAAGGCATGTTAGGTTACATGCCCAAGGACAGGAAGCTGCTAAATCAGGGAGTTAGGATTGGAAGTTGGTTTCTGCTTTCAAAACTCATATATTTAAACTTTCATACCACACTGGAATTTGTTGAAAGTTGCAAATGCACAGTATGCCTTTTGGGCTGGATTGTGATTGGTTTAGTCCTAGCAGTGTGATCAGTTATGTGTGAGTCAGGCCTTTTAATCTCTCAATGCCTCAATATCTTCATCTGTAAAATGGAGACATCTAGATTGTAGATGGGCATACAGCATTTATTACAGTGGCCTGCACATGATAAGCTCTTAGTTATTGAGACATAGGAACTTAGCTATTGTTGTGTATTCTTTCTTACCGTCCACTTCCTAAGCATTCTCTATATTTTTTTCCTCTATGCCTTTGATTTAACTATTCCTTCTATTTTAATTGTCCCTTTCTCTTTCCTCTGTTTTTCAAATCTTACTACTTGCTTAATGCTTCAACATTCTCTTAAATATTTTTCTAACTATTTCAGCCTGTGGGTTAACCTTTTCCTTTCTGAACTCTTACAGAAGTTATCTTACATTCTGTAATTACACTTCAATCATTTATAAATCTTGCCTTCTGTTTTTCAAATTCATTATTACAGTGAGTATATAATATTTGATAATTACATGTTTATAATTTTTTTTGGATATTAATTATTTAGCATATATTATTGAAGTGTCTCAGTGTTATGTACTTTTCAGTAGTTGAAACATCAAAACAGATACGATCTAGTCCCTGTCCTCAAATAATTGAAAATACAGTAGATAAATTATAGCTTATATTTCTATCTCAGTGGTTCTCAATCTCTTGTTTGCTTTTCACATCATGTATATGTGCAGTTGGGGCTTTTACTGTTTAGTGCTTCAAGTCTTTGACTGCTAACCAAAAGGTCGGCAGTTTGAACACACAGGAGAAAGATCAGGTAGTCTACTTCTGTAAAGATTGCAGCCTTGGAAATCCTCTGGGGCAATTCTTCTCTG
The DNA here is from genome assembly GCF_000298275.1 of Orycteropus afer afer. Lineage (NCBI taxonomy): Eukaryota > Metazoa > Chordata > Mammalia > Tubulidentata > Orycteropodidae > Orycteropus > Orycteropus afer. The sequence goes on from NW_006921617.1 coordinate 5,473,522, forward strand.
TCCTGTAGGGTCACTGTGAGTCAAAATTGACTTGATGGCACTGGGTTTTTTTTTTGTTGTTGTTGTTTGTATTTTGTTTCACTTTTCTCATTATCTCAGTACACATATTTTAATGGAGCATTTATTTCTCTCCAGTGTTGAGGCTCACTGATTTATCATTCTTCTTAATTTTCAAAAGTGCTTTCTTATATTTTCTTTTATTTAAATAACTAACAAATGAAATAGGAATTAAATGTAGCCATTAATGAAAAAGAAATTGAGATCCAGAGAGGTAGATGTTATTGTCCCACTTTAAGGGTGAAGAAACTGAGTCTGAATGAGCTTTTTCAGACTTAAATAGAAAGTTAGCAACAGAGTTGGAACTAGTAAACTCATCTTCAGTATTTAGGTAATCTAACAGGTGAATAATGAGCTCTTGTTGACACAATTAACAACCACAATATGCTAAACATTGACTTTATTTATTTAAACTTTTTATTTTAGAAATCTGTAAGGAAATAACAAAAGTGAGAGTTAGTATATTGAGTCTATTACCCAACTTGAGCAGTTATCAGCAGTTTGTCAGTGTTGTTTTATTTATCCACCCTACCCTCCACAGTCTTTTGTTTTCAGAATACTTTAATGCAAATCTTAGATATGATACCATATTGTCTATAAATACTTCAAGATAAATTGACTTTAATTTGAACAAACTGAGTGAAGTATTTTTATATAAAATACCTTAATTCTGTTTATAGTGTGTTACTCTTTTAGATGGAGCTGTGGTAGCATAGTGCAGTATGCACTTGACTGCTAACCATAAGGCTGGCAGTTCAAACCCACCAGCCACTCCTTGGAAGGAAGGTTGGGCAATCTACTTCCATAGTGATACTGCCTCGGAAACCCAAGGAGGAGTTGCTGTGAGTCAGGTCCAGTCCGACTCAATGGCACATAACAACAACAGCAACAACATTCCTTTAGATATGTCATGGTACTAAACAGATTTCCAAGCATGTGTACTTTTTTAGAAATACAAACTTTCAAGGTACCATTTCTTACAGTACAGAAATATTTCAACTCTAGAGTAATTTCTTGATATTAAATAATTAACATAACTTCTAAAGGGACATTTAAAGGAAACGATTAGCTAATTATGTGCTCCCAGTGAATACTTTTATTGGAAAATAGGTGCTGTTAGCACAGGATCACATAGTGTTTTGTTTCATTTTGCTATACATAAGGTTGCGTGATTGGGAGCTGACTTGACAGCAGCTAACGAGAAGTTTTAAATACATTTAAGAAATATTTTATAAAATACATTTGTATACAGGTATACCTAGGAGATGTTGGGGATAGATCATTGCAGTAAAGTGAAAAATGCAGTAAAGCAAACCACATGAACATATAAAAGTTATGTTTAGACTATACTGTAGTCTACTAAGTGTGCAATAACATTATGAAAAAGTTTGAAATACTGCGAGAATTATCAGAATGTGACACTGAGATATATGAAGTCAGCATAGACTATTGGAAAAATGGTACCGAAAGACTTGCATAGCACAAGGTTGCCACAAACCTTCAATGTGTAAAGAAATGCAGTATCTGCAAAGTGTAATAAAACAAGGTATGCCTGTATATTACTCTCTTATTCTACTTTTCTTCTGTTTCAAGAGAGGAAGATGTTCCTTCTCTCCTACTTCATTAATCATAATGTTTTGTGTCTCTACTTTCTTTTTCCTTCCTGTCCTGTCCTTCCACGGGATTTCAAGTCTACCTTATTAAAAATAAAACAAACTTCCCTTGATTTTATGTCCTAGCAGCCTGACTGAATACCTCTGCTGGCACTTTATTGGCCTCAGAGAAAAAACTCAAGTTCTTTAGCATGAATGAAAGGTTTTTTACTCTCAATTTCCAAATTATCTTTCCATCCTCACTTACCACTTGCTGTTGTTAATTCATAATAACAATTATAATAAATTGAGCAGTCATAAAGTTGTCACAGTAGCATATAATTTATTCACTAGTATATACCACATCAGAGTTTAGAAACAGAAGTTCTCATTTATTCTTGCTTAATGGAGTTCAACAGAATTCACCAGCTGTTTCACTTCCTACTATATGACAGTCCATTTGGTAGTCTATAGCATATTTAGGGTTCTGAAATCAATTTACAGTTTAATATAATTTCACAAGAAATTATAGAATAATACTATATACCTAAATACATATATAAATTTAATTTTTTGTTTTAGGCGGCAGTTGCTTTTATAGTATGACAGTGTTAAAAATAACTTAGGATTTTCTATGCTAAACTATTTTGGTCAAATACTTAATCTAATTATATTTTTATAATTTATTTTTTAGGGACAGTATGGAAATTACCAGCAGTGAAAAAGTACTTACATTCCAATAGCCAGTACCTGTTAGCAGCCATATTGTCACCTCAGCACTGTGGACACCTCCCTGTGAAGAGATCCTTTCATTCCATCTAGTGTTTGGAAAAACTTTGTGGATAAGTGGCCGTTTCTTCAGTAAGCAGCCTTTGTGGCTTAGTTATAAAAGGCTTTAGTAGCTCAAAAATACTCTTGATTTCACATTTCTACTCTAGATGGCAACATTGGACAGAAAATACAATGACATAACCAATTTGCAATGATTTCGGAACTGTTTCAAATGGACTGTTACAGACTGAAAAGTGTGAACAGCTTTGTATGTTTATGAAGGTTAAGGGAATTTAATACTTTTCCACAGATTCTTTTGTAAGGGGAAGAGGGAAATGTACACTTTTTACAGCAGCAATATTTTGTATATTATGTTTATTTCATGTGAATATGCAAGGCAGTACACTACGCACTGGGCAGAATCAGAAATCCTCTTACGTGGATTGAAGCATGGTAGATGCTTGATTGTGTTGGTCTCAAAATGGTGTACTATAAAGATAAAGGTGAGGGAGAAAACAAAGCACACCATATGTCCACTGTTATGTTCTTATAGAGGAGATTCAAATCCCTTTTATCTATTAGATAATCAAGGGCACTGTGATACAGTTTTGAGTAAAAGGACATTTTTTAAAAGCCTTCCAGTTTTGTGCATTAAAATCTTTTTATAAAGATCATTTATAGTACAGTTTTAAAATGTAAGGCAATAATTACTTCATGTTGGATCTGAAAAATCTTTGATAGCAGTTTCATGTAAATGAAACGGTAATCCTCCCCTAAAATAGCAATAACTGAAAATGGAAGTATTAATTTTACCTTGACTAATCAGGGAATTTAGTAAGTAATATCAAAGAATTTTATAAATGATATCAAAGAGAAGTCAACAGTGATCTAGTAATTTTATTTTTTAACATTGCAAGGATAATTGGCTTATATAATAAAATAGTTCAGGAGACTACAGATCTTTATTTTAACTTTCTTAACTGGAACTAATGCCATTTATAACAGGACACTTTTATGCTTTCCTTTTTTTTATGTTGGTTCATGTAAGAGAGAGAGATGTTGATGAGGTTTTATTCTGATCTTTATTAAAAGCATAAAGGTTTTGCATGCTAGATCACCTTGTTTATTAGCATGGCGTATTTAATCATTATTTGAGACTGTCCTGTGCCTGGTTATTTTAACTAAATTCAGGGATATTGTATTGGGCAGGAAAGCATGCATAGAGATGTTTTTAACCACAGTTACTTAGGCATAATATGAATACATGTAGCCCAAAGGTAAGTTGCTATTTTCATCACAGTTGCCTATGCCCAGGGAATAAGATTTATAATTCTTTATAATTGACTTTTTTTTTTTTTTTTTTCCCACCTCTAACTGGAAACGAAAACAGAAGGGGTACGGTATATTTGAATAAGCGAAACGTGCTGTTCTCAACATAATCAAAAAGAGGAATTTCAGTGTGTGTGTGTGTGTGTGTGTGAGAGAGAGAGAGAGAGAGAGAGAGAGAGAGGGAGCGCAAGAGAGAGAGTGTGACAGAGCGACAGAGAGAAGGAATGAGTGTGTTTTTTAATGTCAGAATAGGTTTGCTTTTTTTTTTCTTCCCCAAGTTGGTCAGTAGAAAATGACATCAAGGTTTGAACAGATAAAGCATGGACAGCCTTATTGTGATTGAAATACTTGTAGGTTCTGTGCCAATTTTCCACCACTGTGTACTTTGTTGCTATTTAAAACTGTATCAACTCTAATGGAAGAATAAATTATTTGTGATTTTAATTTTCTCATTTGTTTGTTTAAATTAGATCTCTTTGACTCTCTTGTTTCATCTGGAGATTATGCTGTGGATTTTTATATAAGTTAGGCCAGTATAAGTAAACTAAATTTGTATTCTAGGACTTTATCAAAATTCTCTTGCCATGCCCAAGTTAATTAGAATTAACTGTTCAGTAATCAGCATGTTGTGTAGGCTGTTTGTTACTGAATTCTTTCTCTGAAAATGAAGTCCATGAGGCTATAATCAAGATGACTGAATTAGATAAATGAGTTGAGGAGACAAAATTGTACTGAACCCAACCTGGTGTAGATATGTTATCTCATTTGAAATAAGCTCAACTGACATTAAGAAATAATTTGTCTTGCCAACCCATCTTCTGTTGTCTTATTCTCCTTTTAATGGAAACTAAAATTGCAATTTTAATAAGCAGAATTTCCTCTAGGACTTTCTTCCTGGAGACTAGTGCATTTGCAGGGTTTAATTGTTTTATAACAGTCCTATTTCGTAAAAGTTTTTTATTGGCGGTGACAAAAATTACCTTACTCCTTTGATACCTAGTAAGAAAATAATTTTGCCAGTAGCTTTCTACCAAATTTGACATTTCCATACAGATTATATATTATAAAACTGAAAATTTAATTTTGTCAAAATGTATTATAATGAATAAATATACTATCACATGAAATTCAAGAAACAAAATAGTAAATTACTAAGAACAGAACAGAATGACTGTTGATCGATATTTGAATATACTGAAGTGTGTGCAAGGTTAGTTGTTTGATATTAAATTGTTAGCAGAATTCTTTAGCATTTCAGTGGCACATTATTTTTGGTTCTTTATTTTAAGTTCTTAATGGATTTTTCAAGTGTATACTAAAGTGGGGAGCCCTCATATACCAGTTAGCTAACTTAGCCACTTAGCAACTCATGGCCAATCTTGTGTCATCTAGAGACACCCACCCACAAATTGAAGCAAACAGAACATCATTTATTTTCCAAATATTTTATTAAGTATCTCAAAAAAAGGTAAATACTCCTTAAAACAGCACCTTGCATGATCTGTAAGGACTTTTCTACTCCTGAAATCCTGTATATTTGGTGTTAACATGAACTAGATACTGTTCTTGAAATCTGTTAGAGAATACTGATTATCTACCTATATTCTTTCTCCCCCTCTTTTAAAAATAAAATTTTTTTGAGGGTACATGGCTGCCTCCCTAGAGACTATATTTAACTGTCTCCTTTAATGGTAGATACGACTTTTAAGTTTGGGCCAGTAGGATGTGAGCTGAAGTGATGTGTGTAGATTCTAGATCATACCCTTAAAAATGCATAATTTTCTCTTTCTCATTCCATGAACTGGAACATGGTAAATTAGTTGGGAGTTTGACCTGAGAGATTGGAAAAATACTGTAGAAATTGGCAGTATAACTGGGTAGAGTTGGAAGTGCCCTGAGAATCTCCTCTGTAGTGTCCACCAGCTTGGACTTTGACTCGAGAGAAAAATAACCTTTTCTGTTTTATTAAGCTCCTGTATTTTGGGGACTCTTTGTTATACCAGCAAAGCCCATTTGCTAATGTAGTGTCATGTAGTAGAGAACCAGCTAATACTACTCCGTGGTATACTCTGTATAGCTTCATATTTTTCAGGAATGATAAATTAGATACTATATGTGTATGTACATTATACATTCTTTCATATTCTTAGCTAATAGTATAGAACAAGCATCTTTACTGTTTCCTTGAAGATCATTTTTTGCTTTCCATCACTTCAGGGAACAGTAATGCCATATTTAAAAACCAATTAACACAATTAGTAAATTAAAAAAAAAATTAGTATTTACAATCTTTCTGGTATCTGTATAGTTACAGATTTTATAAATGGCATGTTTTCTGAGTGCTTATTTTGAGAATTGGGTAAGTAAGACCGCATAAAATCTCTTATGTTTCTAACTTTTATTTGACTTTATATCATTTTAGAGTTTTTCTTTTGATTTTTTCCATCACACTTCCTTGCTATTTTCTTAGTTTTCTGGCTATCACTATATGATGTGTGTAATTTGATTTAGTTTCTCTCTCAACTTTTCTTTGGGGAAAAAAAAATTGATGTACTAAAAGCATTTTGATTTTACACCTGTAGTGGCTCTTATTATTCAGCTTGGATCAATATAAACCGTTTTGTTTTGTTTTGTTGTTTTTGTTTGTAGGAGCTGTAACACTATAAGCTATGGAAGACTATTTTGGAATAGTGATTATTTTTCATACATTATTACATACATGTGGGAGCCCTGGTGATGCAGTACTAACTCAGAGGTTGGTCTGAGGGAGAAAGATGTGGCAATCTGCTTCCATAAATTTTAGTCTTAGAAACCCTATGGAGGGTTTTCTGTCCTATAAGGTTGCTATGAGTTGGAATCAGTGACAGTGGATTTTGTTTTGTTTTTGGTATTGTATACATGTGGTCCAATTTTGTAACTTGTGGTCCAATTTTGTAACTTTTCAGAAGTCCTGCAGTGGATCAAAATGCTGTTATAGCTATTCATGTTTTTATCTTCTCTTTTATGAATATAGCTGTACTAGGGAATTATTTCTGTTAATTCTTAGTAAGTTAAGAACAGGGAAGTATGGTTGTGGCTGTCTTTTCAGTACTAATGTCACTCTATCCATAGAAATCCTGTTTCCTGCTCATTAATTTCAGTATTCCATTCTTTCCCAAGATCTTGCTTCACAGCAAGCTTTCATACTTCAAGCTCTACATGTTAGTGCTCAGTCCTCATTCCCACATAAACAACAACCATTTTGAAAACATGAACTGATATTAATTACCCCCTTGGCACCAAAAAGTCAGGATTTCCTGATGCGGCACGCTAATGTAAAATGCATTAGTGCAAATGCTGGCTCCAAGGGGTAATACTCTCTAAATAAACATAGCAATGCTTTTCTTTATTCACAACTTGCAGGCTATTCTGAAAGTCATTCAACCTCCACACCCCCAAAAAAGAATTTTGAGTTTTAGTACGTTATAACTGGATTTTCAGAAGAAGAAATTGCATTTCAAGCTCCAAATCAGTGACCCTTAAGTTTTTTGGTTCTGTGAAATAAAATCTATGTAAATGTTCTGGTGATTAAGTTACTAAGTTACCTTGAACCATAATTATGCAATATTCTATTGGAGGAGAATAATATTTTATGCTTAATCATTAGTATCACTAAAGATGTGTATTACACATTTTGATTTAATTTATTTGTACATAGAAAACTAACTTTTGTTCAATTTTTTTGTTCAGTCACTTAAAGCCAGAAAGTATATATGCATTTTATTTTGTTTGTCTTGATGTGTGTGTGTTCAAATACTCCATGTAGACTTCTGGTCAGGATGACTCTATTATTTCATGCTTTGATGTATCCTCTTGTCTTAGGCTAGATTCTCTAGAGAAGCAAAACTAGTGAAGAGTGTGCATGTGCTTGAGCACATACACGTACACACAGATTGATTGATCTTAAGAAGATGGCTCACATGGATGTGGAGGCTAGAAAGTCCCAAAACCATGGGTCAGGGATCAGGCTAGAGGCTTCTCCTGACTCATGTGGTTGGAGAGTCTGACACGTCCACAATCAGCAGGTCACATGACAGGCTGTTGGTTCACAGGGCTGCAGAAGTTGGTGAATCATAGAATCACTAGGTCAGATGACAGGCTGCTAGCTCAAGTTTCAAGAATCAGAGATCAGATGTTGACGAGCTGGATACAGGATCCAGATCAAGGGATAGCCTTGCCAGATCATCTATCTATCTATCTATCTATATATATATATATATTGGATGCGAGTCATGCCTGGAAACAAATCTCCCTTTAGCAAGGTTGTGGTCACTTCTTGGTCACAGCCAGCTACCCAGAGTGACCGAGTAGTTGAACCTGTGGGCTCAGGAGCATTGTCACAGGGGACATCGAGCTCAATTGGCATAAAATACTACACAGAACATTGTTCCACCTCCTACTTTGGCGAGTAGTGACTGGGATCTTAAAAGCTAGCATGCTGCCATCTAGATGCAACAATGGGTCTGTTCTCATCAAGAGCAAAGAAGAAAGAAGAAAACCAAAATTAATGGAAACAATCAATTCTAGCGACTGGTACACCATCCAATCTGCAACCTATACAGCTATGAGACCAGAAGAACTAGATGGTGCCCAGCTACCACTGTCATCCACTTGGAAGGAATGTAGGAGATCCTTGATAGAGAGGGAGAACAATGTGGAACAAAACTCAAAATCATTTGGAGGGGGAAAAAAAAAAAAAGATGGTGGGGACCAGGTTTGCTGGTCCAATAGAGCCTGATGGAACCACTGAGACTATGGCCCCTAGCTGCCCTTCAGGTCTGGAATTGAACCCACACCTGTGGTTTCCAGCCAAACAAAGTACAGGCATGTGAGTTAAACATTTACCTCAAGTAGACACACGCCCTGGAGAGAACAATCATGGGAGAAGGAAGGGCTGCTTATGCACAGGGAGACAGCTCAGGGGGCAGGAGAGTATGGAGGGATGGACACTGAGAAGAGGTAACTATGGGGAGGAAGTGGGAGGGGAGCTATTGCATTGTGGTAAACTGTGGTCAATGTCGTAAGACAAAGTATATGTGAACTGCTGTATGGAAAGTGAATTTGCTCTGTAAATCTTCACCCAAATCACAATAAATAAATAAATAAAAAGAAAAAAGATACCTCCCTTTGCATCAAAGTAAGGTTGTAAGGCTGTGTGACTCAAGATAAATCCCACACTAATCCTGCTGTATTCATACACAGAGATTAGGATTTATAGCACATAAAACAGGATAATTACATCAGATCAGAGAATGGAGGACAATCACACAATACTGGGAATCATGGCCTAGCCAAACTGACATATAATATTAACAATCTCACTTCTGTTGTTAATAGTAATGATAATAATAGATAAAACTAAGAGACGAAGTCATAGGTACATAGGCTCAAAAAAATCTAACTATCTCCAAGGACCAGAAATGGAATAAAAATCTAAATTGGTGAATAAGTCTAAAATCATGAGTCTCCAGGATTCTGAGTCAAGAAGCTGATAGGGGTACTTGAGAAGTTGGTTCCTATGGAATAATAAACCAGAAAAACAAAACTCACTGCTCTTGAGTTGGATCTAACGCAGAGTGACCCCTCCGTGGGTTTCCGAGGCAGTATCACTACAGAAGTAGATTGCCCAGTCTTCCTTCCAAGGAGTGGCTGGTGGGTTTAAACCACTAGCCTTCTGGTTAACAGTCAGATGCCTTAAGCACTACATCACTAGAGCTCCTTATGGAGTAATGGAGGCTGAAAATATTATACAATATCAGAGATGGGAGGTTGGTTTACAGCTTGAAATCAGAGGCTGGACTGAAGCTTTCCCCTATTGTTTCCATTTATAAAAAGGTTTGGAAAAAACCTTGTTGCTGCTGATGAACCTAGGACCTTGTTTTGAGAAATCTGAGTCTATTGATGCTTTTCATTGTTAGCTGTGATCGAGTTCTTTGCTGACTCATGGTGACACCATATGTAGTAGAATGAAACACTTCCCAGTCCTTCAGCATCCCTATGATTGATTGCATATTAGATCATTGTGATCCCTAGAGTCTTAATTGGCTGATTTTTGGAAGTAGATTGCCAGGCCTTCTTCCTAGTCTGTCTTAGTGTGGAAGATCTGTTGCAACCTGTTCAGCATTAAGGCAGCGTGCTGTGCACTACTGACAGAGAGTGATGGTTGTGCATGGGGTGAATTGGGTCGGAATTGAACGCAGGTCTCTTGCATGGGAGGTGAGAATTCTGTTGAACCACCAAAGCCTCCTAATGATACTATAAGATATATATTTACCTTCTTGATCAGCAGCTAAATTAAGTTATTTTGGCAACTGGTAATTCAGTCTTAAATATTCTTAAAATTACTATAGTGCTGGAAGATTGGGGTCTGGACTTGGTGGGGGTCCTGGGGCACAGGTGGAAGCACAGCGGGAAGAGTGGCTGGGGAAGAGAGAAAAACATAAACAGACAAAATCTCCTACTTTAAATAAGCTCATGAGCCAGATTTTCAAAATACACATTAACAAAATCACTTAGCAGAAAGTACATTCGTGCTAGGTAAATGTAATTTTATAGTACTGACAGGTTTTAAAATACTTGTGTTTAGGAGGGTCAGAGCAATCCATCCATCAATAGTGATCCTCACAAAGGTAAATTACAAAGCAAAAATACTGACAAAGTCAACCACGGTGTATATGCAGACCATTTAGAAATCTTGTAAATAAAAGTTACAGGCATTGAAACAATCTTAATTGTTGGTATAAACAGTAAGTTGGACTCAGTTGAAGAAGAAATTTGTGAATTAGATGATAGTATGAGAAATTATCCCAGAGCACAGAGAAAAGAATAAATATATGAAAGAAGCGAATTCAGGGAGTTAATGTGGCAACTAAGGAAGAAGGAAGAGAAGGAATTGGTGAGAAAACAATGTATAATGATTCTTTCCCACAATTGAGTCTGTAAGTAAACCCACCCTAACGCAAGTAGGACATATAAAAATGAGTCCACCTAGACAGATTATTGGTGGTGATTTAGAAATAGTTTTTAAAACAACCTAAAAGGAAAGGCACATTAATGCAGAGAAAATTCAGACAGGAAAAATCTCTACAAAAATAAAAAAACATGGGAGTTTTCAAAGTACTGAGAAAAAATGTTATATTTAGCTAAACTATAATTCTAAGGTGAGGACAAATACAAATTTTTTTTTACCTTTTTTCATTGTTTATTTTTAATTTTGTTTGGGTGAAAATTTATAGAGCAAATTCACAGCAGTTCACATAAAATGTCTCATGACATTGACTATTAATTTACCACAATGCAACAACTACCCTCCCACTTCCTCCTGATAGTTACCTCTTCCCTGTGTCCATCCTTTCGTGCACTCCTGCCCCCTGAGCTGTCTCCCTGTGCATAAACAGCCCTTCCTTCTCCCATGATTGTTCTCTCCAAGGAGTGTATCTACCTGAGGTAAATGTTCAACTCATATGCTTGTCTTTTGTTTGGCTGGAAGCCATAGGTGTGGGTTCAATTCTAGACCTGAAGGGCAGCTAGGGGCCATAGTCTCAGTGGTTCTACCAGGCTCTATCAGACCAGCAAACCTGGTCCCCCCCTCTTTTCCTCAAATGATTTTGAGTTTTGTTCCACATTTTTCTCCCTCTCTATTCAGGATGTCCTACATAGATCCCTCTCTTGAGTGGTTGACAGTGGTAGCTGAGGACCATCTAGGTCTTCTGGTCTCATAGTCATAGGCTGCGGATCGCATGGTGTACCAGTCGCTAGGACTAATCGTTTCCATGAATCTTTGGTTTTCTTCATTCTTCTTTACTCTGGATGAGGGGAGACCCATTGTTGCATCTAGATGGCTGCTTGCAAGTTTTTAAGATCCCAGTCACTACTCGCCAAAGTAGGAGGTGGAACAATGTTTTGTGTAGTATGTTATGCCAATTGAGCTTGATGTCCCCTGTGACGATGCTCCTGAGCCCACAGGTTCAACTACTCAGTCACTCTGGGTAGCTGGCTGTGACCAAGAAGTGACTGCAAACTTGTCACTTGTCACCTCAACTATACACCTGGGGATTCTTATAGATCATACAAATACACTTCTAGGACCACTGTCTGCCAACCCTATACATGGTCTTGGTATGCTCCCCACTTCATAGACATACCTAATACTCAGCCTGTCCACTCATCTATCCATCGTGTAAACATATTTGCCTTCACTGACAATGTAGTGCTGTATGTGCTAAAGGGTTCATCTTTGTTGTCTGTACCTCCCATGAACCTCTCTCTGTCTTCCTCTTTCTCAATGCCACCATGTTGATCACTCACATTTGGTACATTGCCCTTCTCTTCACCCAAATCAGTACTTACCTCTACCTATCTAACAGAGTTCCCTCCCCTCCCCTCCCACCCCTGGTAACCAACAAAGAAAATTTCCTTCATAGATAAACCTTTCCTTGACTTTTACAATAACAGACTAATACAATTTTTGTCCTTCTGTGATTGACTTACTTCACTCAGCATAATGTCCTCCAAGTTCATCCACATTATGATTCTATGTTATTCTTTAGGATTGCATAGTATTCCATTGTGTGTATGTACCACAGTTCGGTTATCTGTTCCTCAGTTGTGGACACACAGATTGTTTCCATCTTTTGCCTATTGTCAATAGTGCTGCGATGAACATGGGTGTGCATTTGTCTGTTCTTGTCATGGCTCTCAGTTCTTTAGGGTATATACCTAGTAATGGAATGGCTGGGTCAAATGGTATTTCTAATTCTAACTTTTTAAGGAACTGCTATACTGCTTTCCACAGTGTTTGTACCATTTTACAGTCTTACTAGCAATGTATGACAGTCCCTGTCTCTCCACATCCTTGCCAGCATTTATTTTGTGTCTTGTTGAAATTTGCTGCTAGTGCTGGAGCAACAAGGTATCTCATTGTTGTTTTGATTTGCATCTCTCTAATGGCTAATGATCATGAGCATTTCTTCATATGTGTGTTGGTCACCTGAATATCCTCCTTGGTGAAGTGTCTATTCATGTCTTCTGCCCATCTTTTAATTGGTCTATTTGTCTTTTTGTTATTGAGGTATTGGAGTTATCTATAAATTCTAGAGTTAAGAGCCTTTCATATATGCCATTGCCAAATATTTTTTTCCCAATCTGTAGGTTCTCTTTTGACTCTTTTGGAGAAGTCTTTGGAAGCACATAAAAATTTAATTTTCAGAGGGTCCCATTCATCTAGTTTCTCTTCTGCTGTTTGTGCATTTTGGGTTATGCTTCATAGTCTATTTATGCTATATATTAGGGCCCCTAAGTTTGTCCCTATAGTCTATTTATGCTATATATTAGGGCCCTTAAGTTTGTCCCTAGATTTTCTTTGAGGAACTTTACAGTTTTAGGTTTCACATTTAAGTCTTTGATCCATCTGGAGTTTGTTTTTGTGTATGGTGTGAGGCATGGATCTTGTTTCATTTTTCGAGAAATGGATATCCAGTTTTGCCAGCACCATTTATTATATAAACATTCTCTTTCCCATTTAATGGATTTTGGGCCTCTGTCAAAGACCAACTGACCATAGGTCGATGGATCTATTTCTGGGTTCTCAATTCTATTCCATTGGTCTATGTATCTGTCATTAAACCAATACCAGACAGTGTTGACTACTGTGGCTGTATAGTAGGTTTCACAGTCCGGCAGTGTGAGACCTCCTATCTGAGGTCTCTTTCCTTTTCATGTAAAGTCAGTGATTGGTTTTTCCATATCCTTAAAAAATGTTGCTGGGATTTGGATTGGGATTGCATTGAATATATAGATTATTTTGGGTAGAATTTACATTTTCATAATGTTCAGTCTTCCTGTCCACCAGCATGGAAGTTCTTCCATTTATGTAGATGTTTTATGGTTTCTTGAAGTAGTTTTTTATAGTTTTCTTTGTACAGGTCTTTTGTGTCCGTGGTAAGATTTATTCCCAAGTATTTTATTTTATTTTTTGGTAACTATTGTAAATGGTATTGATTTCCTTTACTACTTTTTTCAGCAATCTCTTTGCTGGTGTAGAAGAATCCAACTGATTTTTGCATGTTGATCTTATATCCTGCCACGATGCTAAATCTCTCAATTAGTTCCAATAGATTTTTGACTGAGTCTCTTGGGTTTTCTAGATATAGGATCATATCATCAGCAAATAAGGATCGTTTGACTTCTTCCTTAACAATTTGGATGCCTTTGATTTCCCTTTCTTGGCTTATGGCCCTGGCTAGGACTTCCAGTACAGTGTTGAATAAAAATGGTGATAGAGGGTATCCTTTTTTGGTTTCTGTTGGTAGGAGGAATGTTTTCAGTCTCTCTCCATTGAGAATAATGTTGTCTGTTGGTTTTGCATAGATGGCTGTTATTATGTTGAGGAATGTCCCTTCTATTCCTATTTTGCTGAGAGTTTTGATAAGGAATAGGTGTTGGATTTTATAAAATGCCTTTTCTGCATCAATTGATACGATCATGTGGTTCTCCTTTTATTTATGTTGTGAAGAACGTTGATTGTTTTTCTGATGTTGAACCGTCCTTGCATACCTGATACGAACCCCACTTGGTCATAATGAATAATTTTCTTGATATGTTGCTAGAGTCTATTGGCTAGGATCTTGTTGAAGATTTTTGCATCTATATTCATGAGGGATATTGGTCTGTAGTTTTCCTTTTGAGTGATGTCTTTGCCTGGTTTTTTTATCAAGGTTATGCTTACTTCATAAAATGAGTTAGGGAGGATTC
>NW_006921617.1:5489329-5499580 GCF_000298275.1 Orycteropus afer afer
TTGGGAGGAATGGTTGGTGAAAGGGCTGGAGGGAGGCAGCATGTCTGGCCTTGCAGTAATAGGCCTTGGGTTACTGCTGGTAATCCTGTCTTCCTCTTGTGGGATTAGAGGAGGTCAGAACATGTGGCCTCCTCGCCGTTTCTGCACTTTTCTTACCCAGTCTTTTTTAAGGAGGATGTTGTTCAGCTTTCCATGTGTTTACTCTCTTTCTGTTGATCTTCGTATTGTTGATTTCTAATTTGAATAGCATTATGATTTGAGAAGATGCTTTGCAGTATTTCATTGTTTTTAAATTTATGAAGGCTTGCTTTATGGCCCAACATACCATCTATCATGGAAAATATTTCTTGTGTACTGGAAAAGAATGTATATTGTGCTGTTGGTGGGTGAAGTGTTCTGTAAATGCCTATAAGGCCAAGTTGGTGGGTTGCATTGTTAAGCTCTGCTGCATCTTTGTTGAATTTCTTTCCAGTTGTTCTGTCTTTCATTGATAGTGGTGTATTAAGGTCTCCCACTATGACTGTGGAATCATCATTTTGACTTTTTTAAAGTCTGATTTATGTATTTTGGGGCTCTTTCATAAGTTCCATAGATATTTATTATGGTTATATCTTCATGTTCAATTGATTGTTTCATCATTATATAATGTCCTTCCTTGCCTCGTATGGTGGTTCTTGTTTTAAAGTCAATTTGATCAGAAATTAATATTACTACTTCTGGTCTTTTTTGGTTGCTATTTGCTTGATATGTCTTTTTCTAACCTTTGATTTGCAGTCTATTTTTGTTTTTTTCTCTAAGGTGTGTCTCTTTTAGATAGCATATTGATGAGTTTTGTTTTCTTATCCAGTCTGCAACTCTCTGTCTGTTGAGTGGTTCATTTAACCCATTAACATTCAGTGTAATTATTTACAAGTATGAATTGGTTGCTGTCATTTTGTTATGTGTTTTTTTTATGGTGTTCCTGGCTTCTTTGTTCCGTATTATTTTTTGTGATGAGCTCATTATGTTTATGAATCGTGTTATCATTTCCTTTGTTGCTGTTGTTTTAGTGTTTGCTGAATATTTGTGCTTGTGCTCTTTTTTTATTGTGATGTGAAAGCTTATCATTTTTCTTTGGGGTTACTCTGCGTTTTATAGTTTTCTCCCTGAGATTAGAACAGTCCATTCTGTCTTGCAACTCTCTTGACTTCCTCACTATTTAGAAGTCCTATAACTACACTGGATTTTCCCGCAATTGATGTCTCTGATTCCCTGTTTACAATCTTGTAAGCTCAGTTTACTTTGCATATGTCCATAGCTGTGGTTTCTGGGTTATTTCATTTTGTGTATTAATGGTCGGTTGTTGTTTCCTATTTTTGGTTCTCTGCTCAAAGGACTCCGTTTAGTACCTCTTATAAGCTTGGTTTGGTTTTAACAAATTCCCTTCGTTTTTGCTTATCTGGAAATCTCCTAATTTCATCATCATATTTGAGGGACAAGTTTGCCAGGTATTTGATTCTTGGTTGAAAATTTTTCTCTTTCAGGGTTTTTATACTTAGCATCCCATTGTCTTCTTGCTTGCATGGTTTCTGCTGAGAAACCAGAGTTTATTCTTACTGGTTGTCCTTTGTAAGTAACTTTTTGTTTCTCCCATGCTGCTTTCAGTATTCTTTTTTTCTTTATTTTTGATAAGCTTGATGATGATATGTCTTGGTGATTTTATTTTGGGGTCTGTCCTGTTTGGGGTTCGTTGGACTTCCTGAATGGTTATATTCTCATCTTTCATCGTTTTCTTCATTTTGTTTTAACCTTTTTTTGATTGATCTCTTTTCAAAGAAGTATTCAGGTATTTGTCTTCAATCTCCTTAATTTTGTCTTCCATTGCATCAATTCTACTCCTTTGCCCTTTCAATGTGTTATCTATTTCTGACAATTTAGTATTGATTTTGTGGATTTCTATGTGTAGATTTAGAATCATTTATAATTTTTCATTTATTTTGTCATTTTGTTGTTGTCTTTTCTTCCAAAATTCTTCCAGCGTTTTGTCTGTTTTCCTTGGTTTGTCTCACAATCCTTTGAAGATATCTAAATATAATTCTTTTGAATTCCTTATCAGAGAGTTCCAATCCTGCTTCTTCCTCAGGGATGTGTTCTGGGTCTGTATCCTGCTCCCTTGTCTACCACTTTATCTTGCTTCTTTGTGTGGACTGTGATGCTCTGTTGTCTCTGAGACATCGTGGTGTTGTTCTGTTTAGGTCTCTGTTAACTGTGAAGCCAAGGGTGAGTCAGGCTCTTCTTGGTGGTTATCTTTGGCCCGTTGGTGAAGAAAGAAGTGGTGGCTCTCAGTAAGTGAAGCTGCAGGAGTTGTGGGTGTAGTTGGTGTCATATGGGGACTGTTGCTGTCTTGCACTCAGTTAGATATAGGTAACCATTGAAAAACCATCAAAAAAGTAAAAGCAAATGGACAAAAAATACACCGTGTAATCATACAGAAACAGTAACCAAAAAAGGGAAAAATGTGGGGAAAAAAAACAAACCCTGAAATACCTGGTGAGAGGGCAGTAAGAGACAAATGGTAGAGAGGGAGAATAATGAAGAAAAAATGGGAAAAATGCAAAAAGAAAAACAAGGTACAGGTTCAACCACGAGAAAGAAAAAAAATTTGCATTCAGGAATAGGGAAAAGAAAAAAAACTGAAAACTAGAACCTGGGAGGGGAGGAATAAAGAATAATAGTAAAAGGGCTAAAAGTAATAATAATAGTAGTAGTTTTAAAACAGACAAAAACAAACAAACTAAAAAACAGATAAAAGAACAAAAATCGGGGCAAGGAAGGACAGGGTACCCAGGTTCTGTCCGAGCTCATAGACTGGGATGGAATTTCTGCTGGCCCAGAAAGTGGGTGAAAGTGAGGGATGGCTGTACCTGCATTCACCAAGAGGGTGTGGGGTTTAAGAGTAACAAGGGGAATGTTACATCTTTACAGTTATCTGGGTCCGGAATGTCCTTGGGGTTCCCTGCAAGTGAAGCCTGTTCTTAAGTCACTGGAATCTGCCAGAACATGGTTGCTTTAAGTATCCGAGATGGTCAAGGCGCTTGTAAACATTCCAAATGGCTGCGTTCCCCTGACGGAGAAAAGTCCACAGCTCAGCCCGCCTTCCTCTTAGCTGCTTTCCCTTTTATTCCCCAGCCACCAGCGCAGTCCTCCCTGCAGTCCCTGGCTAGCAGGGCTGATTTTTAGGTTAATTCTTAGGTCCTACCAACACTCAGCAATATCCAAACTGTCTCTTCTGTCAGGATCGCTACCAGACCGCAGCTCTGTATGTCTCCTTTTTTGGTGTTTTCATGTGAATTCTTTTGCTAGTTGGAGTTTAGTCCACTTCTGTATCCTTCCCTTCAAAGCTCAGGGATCCAGGATTTTCTTCTGTATCTGTGTTCATTGGTTCCCCTTTTCTTTGTTGAAGAGGGTCAGTTCAGCCACCTTACCGGAACCCATCTATAAACATTTTTTTAGGCTTAAAAACACCAAGAGAGGTCATCATCCATAGAAGATTTGCTTCAACAACAACAAAAAATAATCCAAGGAAGATGAATGGTGTCAAATTTGTCAAACATAATTATTGATTGTTGTTGTTGTTGTTTGCCGTCGAGTCAGATCCGACTCATAGCAACCCTTCCTTGGGTTTCCGAGGCGGTATCACTATGGAAGTAGATTACCCAGACTTCCTTCCGAGGAGTGACTGGTGGGTTATTGATAGAAAACATTTTAATTTGATTGAGAATAAAAGTTATATTTAAATGTGATACGTTAATTGCATTCATGGCCTCAAGTCTTTACCTTTCTATACATTCATGTTCCTTTGCCATATAATTTTTCAGTTTGCCTTACCGAAGAGGCAGACTTGATTTCTCTGCCCCTTAATTGTGAGTTTGACCATGTGATTGAGTTTAACTGTGTGACTTGCTTTGACTAGTGGAGTGTTAGCATATATGACTTGTAAAATCAGAGGCTTGTAAAATCACTCGTTCCTCTGCTTTGGAAGCCTGCCAAGGCTGCTGGAGAAATACGTGAGCTATGTGAGGCAAGCCATGGTGCTACAGCTGCCGGCAGGCAACTCGAATCAGAGTCAGCAGAGCCAACCAGGAACTGACACAGATAACATAAGCAAGCCTAGTTCAGGTCAACTGGACTCTGCAAGCTCTTTAAATAAATACTGTTGTCTGAGGAGTCCCTGGGTGGCACAAGCAATTAGGGACTGGGCTACTAATGGAAAGGCAGTTTGAACCCACCCAGAGGAGCCTCAGAAGAAAGGGCTGCTTCCAGATGGTCACAGCCTTGGAAACCCAATGGAGCACAATTGTACTCTGAAACACTTGGGGTTGCCATGAGTCAGGATTGATTGGACAGCAATAAGTTTGGGTTTGGGGTTTTGATGCAAAAATAAAAATTCTCAGTATTTATTGCAAATGTGAATGAATAAAGATGATTGAATATCCAGCAGTGCCTGTTACTCTTATTTTTACTTAATTGTTTTTTGCTGTCCATATAATTCTGACTATCAGCTTTTGATTTTTCAAGACCTTGAGAAAGTATTGCTACTTAACACAAAAGCATTCCTTTCTACTAGCTTATTTCTTGCAGTAGTGGGAACAGTCCATACTTATTTTCATTTGTATTACTCTCAGGTATTTTTTTCTCATTTTTAAAGGAGTATCTGGCTGAGTTTATTTATTTTTTTAAACTTGATAACACTTCCATTACTCCAGAGTGTTTCCTCATCCCCATTTGTAGGCAATCCCTATTCCCATCCTTGGTTCCAACAACCATGATCTTCTTTCTCTTGCTATAGTTTTGCCCTTTTTTTGAAATTTCATGTAAATGGAGTTGTACAGTATATTCTTTGCATCTGAGTTTAACTTTGCATGATGATTTTTGAGATTCAGGTTTTGTGTATCTATATTTTTCCCCCTTTTATTGCTGAGTAGCATTCTATTGTATTTTGAGTTAGCATTACTAAAAATGGGAAGAAACAGCTGCAAACATCCATTAATAATTGGAACATGGAATGTATGAAGTATGAATGTTGGAAAATTGGAAATTGTTAAAAATGAAATGGAACATATAAAGATTGATATCCTAGACATTAGTGAGCTGAAATGGACTGGTTTTGGCCATCTAGAGTCAGACAGCCATATGATCTACTCTGTTGGGAATAACAAATTGAAGAGGAATGGTGTGGCATTCATTGTCACAAAAAATGTTTGAAGATCTGTTATGAAGTGCTGTCAGGAATAGGATAATATCCATACATCTACAAAGAAGACCAGTTAAATACTACTACCATTCAAATTTATGCACCAAAGCCAAAGGTGAAGAAATTGAAGATTTTTACCAACTTTTGCAGCCTAAAATTGACCAAACATGCAATGAGGATGTATTGATATTACTGGGATTGGGATGAAGTAGTTGGAAACAAAAATCAATTACCTGTAATTGGAAAATATGTCCTTGGTGAAAGAAGTGATGGGAGATTGCATGAAATAATTTTGCCAGACCAACGATTTAGTCATTGCAAATACCTTTTTTCAACAACATAAACACGGCTATACACGTGGACTTCACCATATGGAATAACACTGGAATCAGATTGACTACATCTATGGCAAGAGGCGATGGAAAAGCTCAATATCTTCAGCTAAAACAAGGCAAGAGCTGACTGTGGAACAGACCATCAACTGCCCATATGCAAGTTCAAGTTGACACTGAGGACAATTTTAAAAAAGTCAGCAAGAGCCAATATATGACCTTGATTATATCCCACCTGAGTTTAGAGAATAGATGTGACACATTGACTACCAGTGACTGAAAACCAGATGAATTGTGAGGTAACATCAAGAACCATCATATACAAAGAAAGTTAAAAGTCATTAGAAAGACAAGAATGGAAGAAAAGACCAAAATGGATGTCAGAATAGATTCTGAAACTTGCTTTTGAAAGGAGAGTAGTTAAAGCAAATGGAAGTAATGACAAGGTAAAAGAGCTGAACAGATTTCAAAGAGCAGCTTGAGAAGAAAAAAATAAGTTATTACAACAAAATGTGCAAAGATGGTTTAGAAAGCCAAAGGGGAAGAACAGCCTTGGCATTTCTCAAGCTGAAAGAACTGAAGAAAAAAATTAAGGCTCAAATTGCAATATTTAAAGACTGTATGGGCAAAATATTGACTGATGCAGGAAACACCAAAAGAAGATGGAGGAAGTACCTAGAACCAGTGTACCAAAAAGAATTGATTGATGTTCATCTGTTTCAGAAAGTAGCATATGATCAAGAACCAATGGTATTGAAGGAAGACATTGAAGCTGCACTGAAGGAAGTGGCTAAAAGCAAGACTCCAGGAATTGGCAGACTATCCATTGAGATGTTTCAACAAATGGATGCCACGCTGGTGGCACTTACTCAACTATGCCAAGAAATTTGAAAGACAGCTACTTGGCCAAATGAATGAAAGAGATACTTATTTATTTGTATCCATTCCAATGAAAAGTGATAGAACAGGATGTGGAAATTATAGAACAATCTCAGTATCGTAACATGCAAGTAAAATCTAGTTGAAGATTATTCAAAAAATGGTTGCAGCTGTATATTGAGAAGAGGATATGGGACGAGGGATGTCATTGCTGATGGATCTTGGCTGAAAGCAAAGAATACCAGAAAGATTGCTTTCATTGACTATGCTAAAGCATTCAACTGTGTGGATCATAACAAATTATCGATAACATTGCAAAGAATGGAAATTCCAGAACACTTAATTGTGCTCATGAGGAACCTGTACATAGACCAGGCGGCTGTCATTCAAACAGAACAAGGGGATACTGCATGGTTTAAAGTCAGGAAGGGAGTGTGTCAGGGCTGTATCCTCTACCATCCTTACTCAATTTGTATGCTGAGCAAATAATCTCAGAAGCTGGACTATAGAAGAATGTGGCATCAGGATTGGAGGAAGACTCATTAACAACCTGTGATATGCAGACGACACAACTTGGTTCCTGAAAATGAAGATGACTTGAAGCATTTACTGATGAAGATTAAACACTGCAGTCTGCAGTATGGATTACATCTCAACATAGAACAAAAATTCTCACAACTAGACCAACAAGCAGCATCATGATAAATGGAGAAAAGATTGAAGTTGTCAAAAATTTTCTATTGGATCCACAATCAACACCAATGGAAGCAGCAGTCAAGAAGTCAGATGATGTATTGCCCTGGGCAAATGTACTGCAAAAGACCTCTTTCTAGTCCTGAAGAGCAAAGATGTCTCTTTCAAGACTGTCCAGTGCTGAAGAGCAAAGATGTCTCTTTCAAGACTAAGGTGTTCCTAACCCAAGCCATGATATTTTCAATCACCTCATATGCATGTGAAAGCTGGACAGTGAATAAGGAAGACTGAAGAAGAGTTGATGCTTTTGAGTTGTGATGTTGGTGAAGAATACTGAAAGTACAGTGGACTGCCATAAGAATGAACAAATCTGTCCTGAAAGAAGTGCACCTGGAATACTCCTTGGAAACGAGAATGGCCGGCCACACTTTGTCTCACCTACTTTGGTCATGTTGGCAGAAAGGACCATTCCCTGGAGAAGGATATCATGCTTGGTCAAATGGAGGGTAAGTGAAAAAGGGGAAGGCCTCATGGAGATGGATTGGCACAGTGGGTGCACTGATGGCCTCAGGCATAGCAGAGATAGTGAGGGTGGTGCAGGACTGGGCAGTGTTTAATTCTGTTGTATATAGGGTCACTGAGTCGGAGCCAACTGGACAGCACCTAACAACAGCAACCTTTCATTGTATGGACCTACCACATTTAGTATTTCCATTAATCAGTAAATGACCATTTGTGTTTGCAGTATTAGGCTATTGTAAATAATGCTGTTATGAATATGTGTTTACAAAGGCTTTGTCTAAGTTTTAATTTGGTAAGCATCTTTCAGTGGAATTGTTAGGCTTTAAGATAAATATATAAGTTTTTAAGAAACATCCACAAAGATTTTAGAGGGAATATGAAGGATTCAAGTTTGAGATATCTAACTTGGAGCTAAGCTTATTGGCAGTTGGAAATCTAAGTACAGAACCACGGAGATAAGTACAGACCAAGAGAGTTGTGAGTCATAAAGCACAGTTGTGATATTTGATGTCATGAGAGTGTATGAGACCATTGGAGGAGTTCATGTTATGTAACCAGTTGCCATCAAGTCAGTAGCAACTCATGGTGACCCTATGTGTGTCACTTTAGACCTGTGCTCCATAGGGTTTTCAAGGGCTGCTTTTTCAGTAAATGTCCAGATGTTTTTCCCAAAGTGCATTTGGATGGACTAGAACCTCCAACTTTTTGGTTAATAGCCAAGTGTGTTAACTACTTGCACCACCCAGGGACTCCTTCATGTCATATAAGGATAAGTAAACCCTTGGAAGACATAAATATTTAGGGGGAGTGGGTAGAAAAAGAGGAATTGGGCAATCTAGAAATCCAGAGATAGAAGGAGAACCGGGACAAATTGTGTCACAGAAACTAAGGGAAGAAAATTTAATACATAAAGTGGGAGACTGTCATATTCTAGTCTTGAGAATTGCATCTATTTTCTCCCCTGAATGTTTACATCCAAATATACCTCCAAACTTTCTGCAGAGGTGATCTAGCTCTCTTGAGTGAATTCCAATTTGAAGCAACCATATAGGACAGAGTAGAATGCCCCATAGGGTTTCCAAGACTGTAAAACTTTGCCTCACTTTCTCCTGCAGAGCAGATAGTGGGTTTGAACCACTGATGTTTTGGTTAGCAGCTAAATGCTTTAACCATCATGCCATCAGAGCCCCCTTTCTTACAGTTTAGGAGGCTAGACGTTTGAGCTCAGTGGCAGCTCTAGGGGAAGACTTTCTCTCTCCGGATTCTAAGTGGTGGTCCCTCAACCTTGGGTAGCAGCTCTGCCTTCCAGGCCCACAGGAGCAAGCTGGAGGTGTCTCCTGACTCGTGCCTCTGCAGAGACTGATGAACTTAAGATTCACAGGCAGTATAGCAGGGTGCTGACTGCTCAAGTTCATAAATCCAAGATTGTCAGATAAAATGGTGGATTGTTGGCTCATTGGTTGCAAAGGCAACAAGTCCAAAATCAGCAGGCAACATGGTAGGCCACTGGTCTAAGTCCAGGAACTGGAGATGGTGACAGGCCAAATGCAGCATCCAAAATGAGCAAAAAGCTAGAGACCTTTCCCAAAGCTTCTCCATATATACTGGAAGCAAGCTACACCCTCAAGGCAATTCCCCTTCAACTGATTAGCTGTTCACAACAGATTCTACCATGGAGGTAATCACCTCCAGTCTCATCATGGGCAATAATTATCACAACTGCCAAGCCATTCAGAGTCACAGCCCATTGAAATTGTCGGACAACTACCACATTATCCCACAAATGAATGGATCATTCTTGTCGTCACCTCTTGATTTCATTTTTCTGTTTTGACCACTTGCTCTTTCTTGAATCACTCTTCTCTGTTAGTTCAAAGACAGCCTCTCTCCCCTAACGCCATTCATAATTCTCTGCTATTTTTCATCTTCTCATTCTCATTTTTGACTGCCCTTTAAATGTTGGTATCTTCCAGGGGTTCATCCTCAGCTACCTTCTCTTTCTTTCTTCCTTTTTTTCCTTCCTTCTTTTCCTTTCCTTTCTTCCTTTCTTTCCCTTCCTTTCTTTCCTTTCCTTTCTTTCTTTCTTCTTTCTTTCATTGTGATTTGGGTGAAGGTTTACAGAGCAAATTCACTTTCCATACAGAGGTTCACATATACTTTGTCTCATGACATTGACTACAGTTTACCACAATGCAACAGCTCCCCTCCCACTTCCTCCCCATAGTTATCTCTTCCTGTGTCTATCCCTCCATGCACCCCTGCCCCCTGAGCTGTCTCCTCGTGCATAAGCAGCCCTTCTTTCTCCCATGATTGTTCTCTCCAAGGAGTGTATCTACTTAAGGTAAATGTTCAACTCATGCCTGTCTTTTCTTTGGCTAGAAACTACAGGTGTGGGTTTAATTCCAGATCTGAAGGGCAGCTAGGGGCCATAGTCTCAGTGGTTCTACCAGGCTCTATCGGACCAGCAAACTTGCCCCCCCCCCCTTTTTTTTCCTCCAAATGATTCTGAGTTTTGTTCCACATTGTTCTCCCTCTCTGTCAAGGGTCTCCTACATAGATCCCCTTCCAAGTGGATGACAGTGGTAGCTGGGC
>NW_006921617.1:5501175-5502807 GCF_000298275.1 Orycteropus afer afer
TTTTTTTCTGAATGATCCCTTTCCAAAGAAGTATTCAGGTATTTGTCTTCAATCTCATTGATTCTGCCTTCCATCGCATCAGTTCTTCTCCTTTGCTCTTCCAATGTGTTCTCTATTTCTGACAATTTAGTATTAATCTTCTGTATTTCTGTCTGTAGATTTAGAATCATTTCTAATTTTTCATTTATTTTGTCATTTTGTCCTTGTATTTTCTTCCGAAATTCTTCTAAGGTTTTTTCTGTGTTTTCTTTGGTCTGTCTCTCAATCCTTTGAAGATACCTAAAAATAATTCTTTTGAATTCCTTATCAGAGAGTTCTAATGCTGCTGCTTCTCAGGGATGTGTTCTGGGTCTGTATCCTGCTCCCTTGGTTCTACCACTTTATCCTACTTCTTTGTGTGGACTGTAATGGTCTGTTGTGTCCAAGGCATCATGGCATTGTTGTATTTAGATTTCTGTTAAGTATTTGTGAAGAGCAGCTAAGGATGATTCAGGCTCTTCTTGGTTGGTTTTTATTGTTGCCTTGTTGGTGGAGAAGGAGGTAGTGGCTCTCGCTCAGTAAGTGAAGTTGTAGGAGGTGTGGGTGTAGTTGTGTCTTATGGGGACTGTTGTTGTCTCCCACTCAGTTAGACACAAATTACAATTGAATAACCATCAAAAAACTAAAAGCATATGGACAAAAAACACACCATGTAATCACACAGAACAGTAACCAAAAAAAGACAAAAGGGAAATAGAAGAAGAAAAAACAAAAGAACCTGTAATATCTGTGGATAGGGCACTAAGAGAAAGAAAGTAGAGAAGGAGAATAATGAAGGAAAAAGGAAAACAAGAAACGGGGTTGACCATGAGAAAAAAGGGGGAGGGAAAAAAAAAGCACTTAAACTACCAAAAAAAAAAAAAAAAAAAAATTCAACCAGGCACAGGGAAAAGAAAAAATACTGAAAACTAGGACCTGGAAGGGGAAAATTAAGAATAATAGTATAAAGGACAAAAGTACTACTAATAATAGTTGTTTTAAAACAGACAAATACAAGCAAACTAATCACTAGAAAAAAAGAAATCGAAAAAGGGAAAAAAAAAGAAAAAAAAATTTGGTAGAGGACAGGGCACACAGACTGTGATGGAGTTCCTATGGGTCCAGAAGGTAGGTGGGAGTGGGGGATGGCCGCACTCTGTTCACCAAGTGGTTGGGGATATAAGAGTAACAAGAGGAATGAGGTACCTTTTCAGTCTTGCCGGTCCGGAGTGTCCTTGGGGTTGCTGGAAAGCAGAACGTTGTCCTTAAGCCCCAGAAATCTGCGAGAGCACTATCTCTTTAAATATGCAAAATAGTCAAGCTGCTTTTAAACCTTCAAAATGGCGGCGTCCTCCCGACGGGCAAAAGTCCACAGCTTAGCCCGCCTTTCTCTTCATCTTCTCTGTTTGTTCCCCAGCCACTGTGCACAGTCCTCTGTGCAGTCCCTGGCTAGCAGGGCTGATTTTTAGGTTAATTCTTAGGTCCTACCCCCACTTGGGAATCTCCAAGCTGTCTGTGCCATCAGGATCGTTGCCAGACCGCAGCTCTGTATGTCTCCTTCTTTGGTATTTTCATGCAAATTTTCCTGCTAGTTGGGGTTTAGTCCACTTCTAT
>NW_006921617.1:5504017-5505268 GCF_000298275.1 Orycteropus afer afer
ACGGAAGTAGGATTGCCCAACCTTCCTTCCGAGGAGTGGCTGGTGGGTTTGAACCACCAGCCTTCTGGTTAGTAGTCAAGTGCTTTTAGCCAAAAATAGTTTTCTATTATTTGTGCTCTTGAGATTATTTACGTCTGTAGTATCTAGATAGTGGAAATATTATGTAAAGATGTGCTACGCATCTCTTCTTACTGCATTTAGTGATGTCATGTGGGAAGTTTGAAATCTACCAAGGTAGGAGTATTTTCACCACTAAGAAGGAAGGTTAGGCAATCCTACTTCCATAGTGATACTGCCTCGGAAACCCAAGGAGGGGTCGCTATGAGTCGGGGCCGACTCGATGGCAAACAACAACAACAACAAAGTTGGAATCAGGGCTTGTTGTTGTTAGGTGCTGTCGAGTGATCTTCGACTCATAGCAACCCTATGCACAGCAGAACAAAACACCACCTGTGTCAGGGCTTAGTTTATTGTTTTGTTGATTGTCTAAATTTAATAAAGTAATTGAGAAAATATTAATAATGTAGATTAGATTTAACAGTGTGTGGTAACCATAAGTGTTAGGTTCTGAATAACAAAAAATTGGGGAAATATTTTTTCTAATCAAAAAATACCTGGTTCAGCAAAAGTTAATGTCTTTGATATCTTCGTTATTTCACTTTCTCTTTACTCTTTAACATTCATAAATAGCCAGCATTCATGATATCAGAACTACACTCATTTGTCAGTTGCAACTGTAGGTTGGCTATGGATAGAAGAATTGTCAATCAACAAAAGCATTCTGTGAGGATCGGTGGTATGGAATTTACAATAGAGTATTGTGTATTTTAGTATTTTCTTAATTGGATACCACACATCATTTGTATCAGTAAAATTTATGGAAAAAATAGACATACATCCCTGCCCAAGTTGGTCATTAAATATTTACCAGCACACCATCAGTTGAGACCCTCATTACGTTGCCTATTGGACATTTTAGATTCAATATGATAAGCATCTAAGACTTAACATGTCAGAAAATGGATGCTTCTTTTAAAGTCTTTACCAAAGGGTGGTGTAAATGTTCATGTGCTTAGATGCTAACTGAAAAGTTAGTGGTTCAAGTTCACCCAGCAGTCCTCCAGAAGAAAGGCCTAGGGGTCTACTTCTGAAAAATCAGCCATTGAAAACCCTGTGGAGCGCAGTTCTATTCTGACGCACATGGTCGCTGTGAGTCCTGATAATTTGACAACAACTTTTTTTTTTTTTTTT
>NW_006921617.1:5519252-5520068 GCF_000298275.1 Orycteropus afer afer
ATTCCTTATCAGAGAGTTCCAATGCTGCTTCTTCCTCAGGGATGTGTTCTGGGTCTGGATCCTGCTTCCTTGTTTCTACCACGTTATCTTGTTTCTTTGTGTGGACTGTGATGGTCTGTTGTTTCCAAGGCATCGTGGCGTTGTTGTGTTTAGATCTCTGTTAACTGTTTGTGAATAGCAGCTTAGGATGATTCAGGATTTTCTTGGTGTTTTTATATCGTTGGCCCGTTGGTGAAGAAGGAGGTAGTGGCTCTCGCTCAGTAAGTGTAGTTGCAGGAGGTGTGGGTGTAGGTGTTTCTTATGGGGACTGTTGTTGTCTCTCTCTCAGTTAGACACAAATTACAACTGAATAACCATCAAAAAACTAAAAGCCCATGGACGAAAAATACACCATGTAATCACACAGGAACAGTAACCAAAAAAGGAAAAAAAAGAAGAAAAGACAAGAAAACCTGCAATATCTAGGGATAGGGCACTAAGAAAAAAAAAAGTAGAGAAGGAAAATAATAAATGAAAAAAAATGGGAAAAATGCAAAAAGAAAATCAAGGAACAGGATTAATCATGAGAAAAAAGGGGGGAAAGAAAATAAAACCTTAAATTAAAAAAATAAAAAATCACCCAGGCACAGGGAAAAGAAAAAATGCTGAAAACTAGGACCTGGGAGGTGAAGATTAAGAATAATAATAAAAAGGACAGAAGTATTAATAATATTAGTTGTTTTAAAACAGACAAATACAAGCAAATTAATCACCAGAAAAAAGAAAGCGAAAAAGAAAGAAGTAAAAAAAGAGAAAAAATAAAAAAAGTTTTGTGCT
>NW_006921617.1:5523333-5529899 GCF_000298275.1 Orycteropus afer afer
GGTCCAGGATTATCTTCTGTGTCTGTGTTAATTGGTTTCCCTTTTCTTTGTTGAAGAGGGTCTGTGCAGTCTTTCTACCTAGTCTGTCATCTTGCCAGATCTCTCAGATTTCACATTTTTTATTATAAACAATGCAACAGTGAACATCCTTATATATACTTCTTTTAGTACTTACCTATTTATGTTAGATAAATTTCTAGAAATGGAGTTACTGGGTCAAATGAGAGGATATTTTCACCTATTAGTTAGCCAAGTGATACGCATTGCCTGACCATATCCCACAATTTTATACAGATGTACTCCCAGCCAATGGTGTAGAAAGGTGCTTCTTTCTTTGCCAACACAGCATTATCAATTTTTCTGATCAGTTAAAGTTGCGTTTTAAGAAGGCATTTTTAATAATCATGATGCTAAAAGATGAAAACTTGTACCAGGACAGTCAGTATTGCAGATGGATAATCTGTTGGAAACTGAACTCAAAAGTGTGTTCAGTAGTGAATTTTTCTGAGAGCCTCTTACGAGTTAATTGGGTTGAGGAAGATGGTATGGAAATCCTGGACCTGGTGCCTCCACTCCTCATCTACTCTGAAACTTTTCCCAAATTCATGGAGGTGTAATTCAGCTATATTGTTGGAAA
This sequence comes from Orycteropus afer afer, assembly GCF_000298275.1. Taxonomy (NCBI): domain Eukaryota; kingdom Metazoa; phylum Chordata; class Mammalia; order Tubulidentata; family Orycteropodidae; genus Orycteropus; species Orycteropus afer. The sequence continues at coordinate 5,523,971 of NW_006921617.1, forward strand.
CATTAACTTGGTACAGCTCTTTCTAAGAGTTTACTTGTGATATGCAGCAATAATACTATTAAAACCTCTTGGTATGTGGGAAATGCTTCTCAGAGTCACTAAGCTCTCCATATTAGTACAGAGCCATTATAAAGTTCTCATGTTTTAAAAAGAAAAATGCCTTAGTTTTATTTATTTAATGACTTACACTTGGGAAGTGTCCGGCATTAAAATTGTCATGTGCACAAGTGAAAATATGCACTTAGGTGGAAAGGAAATTGAAAATATCATTATAACAAATAGTCTGTTAGAAGTTTGTGTTTCTATATATCAGGTCCATCTTAATCTATCTCTGGAGTGTAAGCATCAGTGGTTCAGTGTAAAACCCTTGCGTTCCATGCTGGAGAGCTGGGTTCAGTGCCTGGCCATTGCATCTCACGTGCAATGGCCACCACCTGCCTGTCTTATCAGTGGTGGTTTGTGTGTTGCTATGATGCAAAATTGGTCAATGTTCAACTATTTCAGGAGGCAGCAAATGATCCGAAACCAATGGTATTAAAGGAAGTAGTCCAAGCTGCACTGAATAAATTGGCCAAAAACAAGGCTCCAGGAGTTGACAGAATACCCATTGAAATGTTTCAACACATGGATGCCACACTGGAGGCACCTATTGTCTAATGCCAAGAAATTTGGAAGACAGCTACCTGGTCAACTGACTGGAAGCTATCAATATTTGTGCCCATTCCAAAGAAAGGTGATCCAACAAAATGTGGGAATTATCTAACAATATCATTAATATCACAAGCAAGTAAAATTTTGCTGAAGATAATTCCAAAATGGTTGCAGCAGTCTATTTTCAGGGAGCTTCCAGAAATGCAAGCTGGATTCAGAAGAGGACATGGAATGAGGGATGTCATTCCTGATGTCAGATGGATCTTGACTGAAAGTAAAGAATAGCAAATGATTGCTTTTGCATAGTCTTACTGACTATGCGAAAGCAATTGACTGTGTGGATCATAACAAACTGTGGATAAACTATGGATAACATTGAAAATATAGGGAATTCCAGAATACTTAATTGTGCTTGAGGAACCTGTACATAGACCAGGAGGCTGTCATTCAAACAAAACAAGGAGATACTGCATGGTTTAAAATCAGGAAGGGAGTGCATTAGGGTTGTATCCTTTCACCATACTTATTCAATCTGTATGCTGAGCAAATAATCTGAGAAGCTGGACTATATGAAGAAGAACATGGCATCAATATTGGAAGAAGAATGATTAACAACTTGCAGTATGCAGATGACACAACTTTTCTTGCTGGAAGTGAAGAGGACTTGAAGCACTTAATGATGAAGACCAAAGACTACAGTCTTTAGTATCTGTATCTCAAGATAAAGAAAACAAAAATCCTCACAACTCGACCAATAAGCAACATCATGATAAATGGAGAAAAGATTGATGTTGTCAAGAATTTCATTTTACTTGGATCCACAATCAACACCCATGGAAGCAGCAGTCAAGAAATCAGACATACATTGTATTGCACTGGGCAACTCTGCTGCAAAAGAGCTTTGTAAAGTGTTAAGAAGCAAAGATATCACTTTGAAGCATAAGGTGCTCCTATCCCAAGCCATGGTGTTTTCGATCACCACATAGGCATGTGAAAGCTGGACAATGAATAAGAAAGACCAAAGAAGAGCTGATGCTTTTGAATTGTGGTACTGGTGAAGAATACTGAAAATACCATGGACTGCAGAACAAACAGATCTGTCCTAGAAGAAGTGCAGCCAGAATGCTCCTTAGAAGTGAGAATGGCCAGACTTCGTCTCACCTACTTTGGTCATGTTGTCAGAAGGAACCATTTTCTGGAGAAGGATATCATGCTTGGTAAAATAGAGGGTCAGCAAAAAAGGGGAAGACCCTCAAAGAGGTGGATTGACTCAGTGGCTACAACAATGGGCTCAGGCGTAGCAAGGATTGTAAGGATGGTGCAGGACCAGGCAGTGTTTTTTTTATGTGTTGCTATGAGTTGTTGCTGATTCGATGGTACCTTACAGCAACAACATGATGCTGAACAGGTTTCACTAGAGCTTCCAGACAAGATAGGCTAGGAAGGAAGGACCAGCAATCTACTTCTGAAAATCAGACCATGAAAATCCTATGGATCACAATGGTCTGACCTTCAGCTGATCATGGAGATATTGTAGGACGGGGCAGCATTTTGCTCCATTGTGCATAGGCTGGGCATGATTTGGAAGCTGACTCCACAGCAGCTAACAACAACAACCCAACTTTGAAACCAAATGTGGTTGACTGAATCCTTGGACTCAGTTCTTCACCTCTCCCAGCATTCGTACCTTTGCTGGATCCTCATCATGAATTGCTTGTACTTGGCTTCTCTTTGACCTTTGGCTTGGCCATGTTACTTGCTTTGGCTAACAGAAAGGAATGGAAGTTCTAATCTTGTGCCTAGACCCTTGAGGAGAACATACCTTGGCTCGCCCACTGGTACACGAAGGATAAGAGACAAATGGAATAGATCCAGTCTCACACATAAGCAGAACCATCCCAACAGATTCATAGATCTGTAAGAGTAAGCGCTTATTGTTACATTCCACTGATTTTTTTGGTTGACTGTTATGTAGCATTACTTTGGCAATAGCTAACTGCTACATAATTTTCTTAAAATTTCTTAAAGTTCTTAGTGCCCCTATAATTTTTCCGCTGATTCTAAAATTTGGCATACCTACCTCTGGTATGTTTTATATTTATCCCTTACAATGTTTATTTCTTAATCAAATCACAGTCCAAGAGCAAATCCACTGAACTTTGTCCCCTCAGATACTGGTAAAAATGAGATAGCTTGATTTTATTTTTCTCAAATTCCTATTCAGTTGTAAATAAACTTTGTCCTTTTAAATTCTACGCTACAGTCATGACAATGAAAATGAATACCAAAGTTCTTTAAATGTCTCCTTTTTGCATCCAGTTTTCAGAATTCTCTTTATGTCTGGCAGGTCTGAAAGGTTAAAAATAACTGTACCTCTGGAGAATTCTTGGGCTATATTCCTCCTTGGGATCCTACAAGTTTTTCCCCACAAAAACTGGGTCATCATCTTTGCCTAATTTAAAAATCTTCCAGATCCAATACTCTACGAAAATCAATGAGGTCTTCCCCTCCAGATAATCCCAGCAGCCACACATTATATTCTCTGGTCTGGTTCTGCATGAGTTTGATTTTATAGACTCTATTGTCATAATTTATTAACTTGATAAAATCTGCTGACTCCTCATGAAAATACTGTTTATATTTTATATTTCGTGTGGCTTTCTTTTTATAACCTTTTTATTATGAGTATTTACATGAGAATAAGGCCTTTGTTTTTTAAAAGTTCATCTGTGCCTGCTGTTCTTGTCTCCCCTGAAGTCATAGCTCTCTGTTTGTGACATACATCGTGCTTTTCATATTAAAAGCACTCAGTGAACCCTGAGTAATTAATCTTCCCATCATGCCTGTGAGTTATTTAGGAGAGTGTCATTAGCCCCATTTTACAGTTAGGGCAACTGAAAGAGATATAGAAGGTGATCACTTAAAGATGTCCACAGCCAAGTATAAAGCCTTGTGTCTCTTGTAGTAGATGGAGCTCCTTGCCCAGGTTGCAGTTAGTTCCTGTGGATTATTGGATTATTAATCTTCTTGGATTATTGTTAGGTACATTATAGCATGCTTTCTTTTTTGCTAACATTTCTGAAGGGAAGGTATATCAGTGAGTGGGGAAAGATGAGCCACTGGCCGACACAAATCTCACAAAGTATCAATCCAGATATTTTTCAGGGGAGTGGTTGCTGGTTAAGCTATTGGTAAAGTTGAGGCAAGGACCTTACCAAAGAGTGTGTTTGCATGGATTGAGAAGCAAGTTCTGGCTGAGTTCTTCAACCAATTGCTGTTGAATTGACTCAGACTTACAGTGACCCCATATGTGTACTCCATAGAGTTTTCAGAGGCTGATTTTTTTTGGAAGTAGATTGCCAGGCCTTTCATCCAAGGCAACATTGGGTGGCTTTGAACTTCCAAACTTTTGGTTAACAGTGGAGCGCTGAACTGTTTGCACCATCCAGTGACTCTTGAGTTTTATTTACACTTTTCTATTCCTGGACTGGACTACGACTTTGGGGTCAATTGGTAAATAACAAATTGAATCATGAATAGATCTTGTTTATTCACATTAGCTATTTAACTAGCTTGATTTATTCAAGTTCTTTTGATTATAACAATCAGCTTATGTGTTGCTGTTTTAGTTACTTTTGATTATAACAATCAGCTTATGTGTTGCTGTTTTAGTTAGTTACCATTAAGTGGTTGCCTCCACTCATAGTAACCTCATGTTGCCTAACAACCAACCACAGAAACCAGTGGAATGTAACGATAAGCGCTTATACTTGTGGATCTGTGAATCTGGTGCAATGTTTCTGCTTACGTGTGACACTGGATCTATGCCATTTGTCTCTTATCCTTCTTGTACCAGTGGGTGAACTGGGGTATGTTCTTCTCATGGATGTAGGCAAAAACTTCACATTCTTTTGATTGTTACGCTTAAGTGTTGCTGTTCTTGTTAGCTGTCATTAAGTGGTTGCCCGTACTCATAGCAACCTCATGAGATCCATAGGATTTGCATTGGCTTTTTTTGGAAGTAGGTTGTCAGGATTTTCTTCCTAGTTCATCTTAGTCTGGAAGCTCTGCTGAAACATGAAACTTGCTCAGCATCATTACAACGCACAAGCCTCCACAGACTAATGAGTGGTGGCTACGCTTGAGTTGGGTTAGCTGAGATCAAACCCAGGTCTACTGTGTTGAAAAATCTACTACTGAATCACAGCTTCACCCTTCATCTAGACAATATTAAAATTCTATTTACTGATTGGTGGTCAACATCAATGATGATTAAGAAAAATTATATAAGAGAAAACAAAAATCTGTAGAGGATTTTTAATACTCAGTTTGGTTTTGCAGAGAAGGATAAGTCATAGAATTCTGACAGATTGATGTTTAGCTCCATTAGCAATGGGGAGAGTGATTGGTGCTTTTCTGCCCTCTGGAATGTCTTCCAGAATGTTCTTTTCCTCTCTTCCCCATGATATCTTCTTATTAAAATCTTTCAAGGCTCTTCTCGATATGTAAGAAGTTATCACAGCCTACTGCCTTTTTTTAAAATTTTTTATTTTAAGAGTTTGTTTTACATTCAACATTACATGAACATTTAGTTTCACTCCCCATTTACCATCCCCAACCCTAACCCAGTCTCCTCCCCTCCCTGCCCAGTAACCCTCCCCCCATACCCCTCATAGTTATACACTCCGGTGTGTCCTGCATTTCCTCCGTGGGAATTTTGCCCCTCTGGTACCCCGTGGTCGATTGCTCCAAGGGATGCGTTTCCATACCGTATGTGGGTGTGTCACCCCGGGCTGAATGATCTGCATGTACATCTTTTTAACTATTGGGCTAAGAGCCAGCCCCAGGGAGTGAGTTTTATTCCAGGCCCAGAATGTATCCCAGACCATAGTATTGGGGATCTCACCAGACTCTATCCAACAAGTAATTCTGGTCATTATTGAGTTTTTGGATTTTGTTCCACATTTTTCCTCCCACTCTATCCAAGATCTCCAGATTTGATCCTTTCCTGAGTGACACTGGTAGCCAGGCACCATCTAGTTCTTCCTACTGTCTTTCTTAATTACTTATAACTAGATTATAGATTTTTGGGGAGCAAGAACTATAATCAACTCATGTTTATATTCTGTTATGGCCTAGTATACCGATATTCTTGCATTCTTTTCTGTTTGTATGGTACTTAATTACATGTGAAAGCAACTAATGACATTTAATAAATAAGAATATATATATATATATATATATATATATTTGTTGTTGTTGTGTGCCGTCGAGTCAA
>NW_006921617.1:5530186-5566719 GCF_000298275.1 Orycteropus afer afer
ATATATATATATATACACACACACACATATACACACACACATATATATACATACACACACACACACACACACCCTCTCCAGCCAGTTGGGTTACACGTGGATGGAGAATCTAGGCTAATGCTAAACCTGTTGAGAAAAAACAAAGTTACAGTTGGAACATTCTGTTACTAGAAGCTTATCCAAAACAAATCTAGGGTCATAGTTTTGGTGAATTCCACAGTTTTTGTAGCATTCATGTCACAGAGGCTCCTTTTAGTTCTAATTTTCAAGAGAATCAGGTTGCCTTAGTAAGATAACATGGTTTGTGAATAGCAGCTCTGCCTGAGTGTCATCGATAAGAAAAAACACAATGGGATAAATAGGGGAATAGCAGTGGAATTAATTCTTGAGTCCATTTGAGAATATCCTCTATTCTCGTATGGACTCAAGAATTAATTCCACTGCTATTCACCCACCTTTAGGAATCTGGAAATAATATGCCTGTTGGCTATTTGTGTTAGAGCAGATGTAAAATTAATCAGTCTAGATGACAGTACTTGGTCTGCATTGCCCAGAGAAAGATTTTTAAATAGTTGCTTCCTAAACAGAAATCATAAACAAGTCCTCCAAATTGTATTATTTGTAATCCAAAATATTGTCATTGTATCATATTTACTCGTGTTTCCTCCTCTAATGAATGATTTCTACCTTCTCCCAGAAAACACAGGGTATTTTTTTCTCTGCATAGCTCACCCTTTCTGGATGGCAGCTTTCTGCTCACTGCATTGGTGCCATCCCGGAGGGCTTGGTAAGAATAATGGGTATGACTTGAATAGCTCTTCAGCTGCTCTTCACCAACCCTTCCAAGAACTGGGAAGCTTGCCCCTGGCAAGACTGTGGATCAGGGTATGTTGTTAATTGCTGTTGAATTGATTCCAACTCATGGTGACCTTATATACAACAGAACAAAATATTGCCCAGTTCTGCACCATCTTCCTGATCTTTAATATGTTTGAGTCCATTGTTGAGGTTATTGTGTCGATCTTATTGAGAGTTTTCCTCATTTTTGCGGACCCTTTTCTAGCGATTGATCTTTCTTCATGGCGTGTCCAAAGTAAGTAAAATGAAGTCTTGGCATCCTCACTTCTAAAGAGCATCCTGGCTGTATTCTTCTAAGACTCATTTATTTGATCTCCTGGTAGTCCATGGTATTTTTAATATTCTTCACTAACACCACAATTCAAATGCATCAATTTTTCTGCTTTCTTCTCTTTTCATTCTCCAGCTTTCACATACGTATGAGGCAATTGCCACCACTCGTCAGTTAGTTTGTCGTACTGTGGTGGCTTGCATGTTGCTGTGAGACTAGAGACTATGCCACCGGTGTTTCAAATACCAGCAGGGTCACCCATGTTGGACAGGTTTTAGCAGAGCTTCCAGTCTAAGACAGACTCGGAAGAAGGAAAAGGCCATTCACTTCTCAAAGAATTGGCCAGTGAAAAACTTATGAGTAGCAGTGAAACGCTGTCTGATACATTACTGGAATAACATTTACTATGAATAACCCTGAAACATTGTCTGATATCGTGCTGGAAGATGAGCCCCTCAGGTCAGAAGGCACTCAAAATATGACTGGGGAAGAACTACTTCCTCAAAGTAGAGTCTACCTTAATGACGTGGATGGAGTAAAGCATTTGGGACCTCTGTTTCCTGAAGTGGCACGATTCAAAATGGGAAGAAATAGCTGCAAACATCCATTAATAATCGGAACATGGAATGTATGAAGTATGAGTCTAGGAAAACTGGAAGTTGTCAAAAATGAAATTGCATGTATAAATATTGATATCCTGGACATAAGTGTTTGAAATGGACCAGTTTTGGCCATTTTTAATCAGATGACCATATGAACCTCCTATGCTGGGAATGACAATTTGACAGGGAATGGCGTGGCATTCATCATCACAAAGGATGTTTCAAGATCTGTCCTGAAGTACAATCCTGTCAGTGATAGGATAATATCCATATGCCTGCAAGGAAGACCAATTAATACTATGATTATTCAAATTTATGCATGAACCACCAAAGCCAAAGATGAAGAAATTGAAGGTTTTTATCAGCTTCTGCAGTCTGAAATTGACCAAACCTGCAATTAAAATGTGTTAATTATCACTGGTGACTGGAATGCAAAAGTTGGTAACAAAAAAAGAATGACTGGTAATTGGAAAATTTGGCCTTGGTGACAGAAATAACACTGGAGACCGCATGATAGAATTTTGCAAGACCAAAGACTTATTCATTGCAAATACCTTTTTTTAACAACACAAACAGTGGTTATACACATGGACATCACCAGATGGAGTACACAGGAATGAGATTGACTACATCTGTGGCAAGAGGCGATGGAAAAACTCAATATCTTTAGCCGAAACAAGGCCAGGAGCTGATTGTGGAACAGACCATCAACTGCTCATATGCAAATTCAACTTGAAGACAATTAAAACCATTCCATTAGAGCCACAATATGACCTTGAACATATCCCTCCTGAATTTAGAGACCGTCTAAAGAATAGGTTTGACACGTTGAACACCAATGACCGAAAACCAGAAGAATTATGGGATGACATCAAGAACATCATCCATGAAGAAAGCAAGAAGTCATTAAAAAGATGAGAAAGGAAGAAAAAAACAAAATGGATGTTAGAAGACACTAAAAATTGCCCTTGAGCAGAGAGTAGCTAAAGCAAATGGAAGAAATGACAAGATAAAAGAGCTGAACAGAAAAGTTCAAAGAGCAGCTCGAGAAGACAAAGCCAATAACTATAACAAAATGTGCAAAGACCTGGAGTTAGAAAACCAGAAAGGAAGAACATGCTCAGCATTTCTCAAGCTGAAAGAACTGAGGAAAAAATATAAGCTTTGAGTTTCAATATTGAAAGATTCTATGGGCAAAATACTGAATGATGCAGGAAACACCAAAAGAAGATGGAAGAAATACACAGAGTCATTGTGCCAAAAAGACCTGGTCAATGTTCATCCATTTCAGAAGGTGGCATATGATCAAGAACAAATGGTACTGAAGGAAGAAGTCGAAGCTGCACTGAAGGAATTGGTGAAGACAAGGCACCAGGAATTGACAGAATACCTATTGAGAGGTTTCAACAAACGGATGCCCCACTGGAGGCACTCACTTGGTTATGGCAAGAGATTTGGGAAACAGCTATCTGGCCAAGTGACTGGAAGAGATCCATATTTGTACCCATTCCAAAGAAAGGTGATCCCACAGAATGTGGAGATTATTGAACAATATCATTAATATTGCATGCAAGTAAAATCTTACTGAACATAATTCAAAAATGATTGCAGCAATATATTGACAGAGAACTACCAGAAATGCAAGCTGGATTCAGAAGAGGATGCAGAATGAGGGATATTGCTGATGTCAGATGAATCTTGGCTGAAAGCAAAGAATACCAGAAAGGTATTTACTTATGTTTTAACAACTGTGCAAAGGCATTTGATTATGTGGATCATAACCAGTTATGGGTAACATTGAAAAGAATGGGAATTCCAGAACAACTTAATTGTACTTATGAGGAACCTGTAAATAGACCATGAAGCTGTCATTCAAACAGAGCAAGGGGACACTGCATGGTAAAATCAGGAAGGGAGTGCATCAAGGTTGTATCCTTTCTCCATACTTATTTAATCTATATGCTGAGCAGATAGTCTGAGGAGCTGGACTATATGAAGAAGAATGTGGCATTAGGATTGGAGGAAGAATCATTAACAGCCTGCGATATGCTGACGATACAACATTGCTTGCTGAAGTGAGGATGACTTAAAGCATTTACTGATAAAGATTAAAGAATACAATCTCCAATATGGACTACATCTCAATATAAAGAAAACAAAGATCCTCTCAACTGGACCTATAAGCAGCATCATGATAAATGGAGAAAAGATTCAAGTTGTCAAAGACTTCACGTTGCTTGGTTCTACAATCAATGCCAATGGAAGCAGCAGCCAGGCATCAGACGACTTATAACACTGGAAAATCAGCTGCAAAAGATCTCTTTCAAGTGCTGTAGAGCAAAGATATCTCCTTGATGACTAAGGTGCACCTGACACAAGCCATGGTATTTTCAGTCACCTCATATGCATGTGAGAGCTGGACAATGAATAAGGAAGACTGAAGAAGAGTTGATGCTTTTGAGTTGTGATGCTGGCAAAGAATGCTGAGAGTACCATGGACTGTTAAGAGATCTAACAAATCTATCCTGGGGGAAGTGCAGTTGGAATGCTCCTTGGAGTCGAGAATGACCAGACTTTACCTCACCTACTTTGGTCATGTTGTCAGAAGGGACCATTCCCTGGAGAAGGATGTCATGCTTGGTAAGGTAGACAGTCAACGAAGGAGGGGAAGGCCCTCAACAAGATGGATTGACACAGTGGCTGTGGCGATGGGCTCAAATATATGGAGCTGGCGTGGGACTGGGCAGTGTTTCGTTCTGCTGTGCATAGGGTTGCTATGAGTCAGAAATGACTCGAGAGCACATAACAACAACAACATTGATTTTTGAGGGTGAGGACCTCAGCTTGAGTCCTATCTGCAACATTATCAAATCAATCTACTGAACAGCCAGTTAAATCCCAGACATGTGAACTACTCTGTTGCTTTGTGGCAGTCATCTAGATTCTTCCTTGCTTAGTTTATGTCCGCCTGCTCCCTAGCATCCTGTTTTTCTTTCTAGTTCCTATTTTAACTACCAGCATTCTGTAAATGAGATTTAACCTCATTTCACTGTGATTAAAATTGTTCCAGTATTAGTCTCTGTTAGCTAAGTTATCCAGCCCTTGTGTCAACCCCTGAATACCCAGATCTCACTTTGGCTCACTCAAGTCCCTGTGAGGATGGAGGTTACATAACTTCTGAGAACCTCAATTTTCCTTATTTGTACAATGGCACTAATAATCTGTCTCACATAATTTTGTAAAATTAAAGCCCCATGGTATCTTCATATTATTCAACAACTAATTAAGCACTACACCAGGCATTGGGGCTACTGATGAATAAGTTGCAGTTTTCTGACAAACAAGAATTCAAAGCCTATAGAGGAATATACAGAAAGTTATGACAGTTGAGGGGTTGCTCAGTGGAGTGTCAGTTAATTAGTTTAGGTAGGGAGAGAAGGTGCATCTATAAAGGCTACCAAAAGAAAGTCATACTTGAGTATGAAGCACATTTTGGAGTTAAACAGCTGAAGAAATTGAGTAAGAACATTCTAGACCAAGGGAACAGAGACGTGTTAATAAGCTGTTGACATACTAGAGAGAGCTGGGCTCTGTGATCCTAGGCAGGTGGCTTAACTGTGAACTTTAGTTAACCAAAACTGTGTGTGTGTGTGTGTAAAAGAGGGAGAAAATTATTTGTGATCAAATGGAGATGACAGTGAGCAAGTAGAAATACCACTGTGAACTTGAGAGGAAGAGCTGAGCTAGAGATAAATATGTGGAACTCATCAGTTATAAGTGGTTGGTCAAGTCCTGAACACCTAGCATTTAACAGACAAGCACCAGCAGCTGGCTGAGGAGTGACCAGAGATTGAGAGAAACGAGATGACATTAATGCCTCAGGAACCAAGAGGGTAGTAAACCCCAGCAAATATGGCATATTGGAAATAAAAAGACAAAAGTGACAATCATCCATTTGGGTTTAGTGGTTGGGTGAGAAGAATTTCAGTGGTGGTGTGTGGCATGGTGGAAGCACCATGCAGACTGTAGTTGCTGTGGAGAGAGACTGTTGAGGAAATAAAGGCATGTTGTTATTAGTTGCGATCAAGTCAATTCAGACCCATGGTAACCCCTTGTGACCCATGTGTGCTGAGTAGAACTGGTCCACAGCGTTTTCAAAGCTGTGACTTTTGCTTCCATGGAGCCTCTGGGTGGATTCAAACTGCTAACTTTCTGCTAATAGTCCAGCCCTTAACCATTTGCTCCACCCAGGAAACCAGTAAAAGTATAGAGCAGTCATTTAAGAAGCTTGACCAGTTACTTGCAGTCAAATGTGGAGTTCAGGTCAATGCATTTTTCTCCCACCTCAAACCTTTCTATAAAGATAAAAGAAGGTTAAAAGAAACATTAAATAAAGGCCCAGTACTAATGAGGCAAACTCTTGGGGAAAGTGAATATGGGAGTGTCTTAAGCTAGGTTCTCTAGAGAAGCAAAACCAGTAAAACTTATATACAAACCAAAAACCAAACCCACTGCCATGGAGTCAATTCTGACTCATAGCGACCCCCACTGGGTCGCAGTAAATCTTTATGGAAGTAGATTGCCCCGTCTTCCTTCTGAAGAGTGCCTGGTGGGTTTGAACTGCCAACCTTCTGGCTAACAGTTAAATGTCTTAGGCACTGTGCCACTAGATCTCCTTTAAAGAACTGCATGTATGTGGAGCTCTGATGGTGTAGTGGTAATGCATTTGGCTGCTAACCAGAAAGTCAGTGGTTTGAACCCACCAGCTGCTCTGCAGAAGAAAGATTGGGCAGTCTGCTTCTGTAAAGATTTACACCTTGGAAACCCAATGGGAGTTGCTATGAGTTGGAATTGACTCAAGGACAGGGAGTTTTATATAAATATATATATATATAATATATATTTAATATATATATATATAATATATATTTAATATATATATATATAATATATATTATATATATATATATTATATATATATATAGAGAGAGAGAGAGAGAGAGAAATTTATATCAAGAAAACAACTCCTGCAGTTGTGGAGGCTGGCAAGTCCCAAGTCCATGGGTCAAACGTCAAGCTAGAGGCTTCTCCTGACTCATGCAGCTGCAGAAACTGATGAACCCAAGATTGGCAGGCAGTATAGCAGGCTATTGGCTTCAGAGTGAGGCTGACAGATCCATGATTGGCAGGTAAAATGGCAGATCGTTGGCTCATAGGAACTGGGGATGATGATGAGCTAGAAGTAGGATCAAGATCCAGCATAAAGCTAGAGAATTTTCCCTGGATGTCCATATGTGTGTGTGTGTGTGTGTGTGTGTGTAGGAAGCAAGGCACATCCCTGAGGAAACTCCCTTTCAACTGTTTGGCTGCTCATAGCACATCTTATGATGGAGGTTGATTACATTGTATCAGATCTTGTCAGGGGGGATGACTACATCATAACTCCTAAACCACTTAGAATCATAGCCCAGCCAAGCTGGCACTCAGCCTTAACTATCACAGGAGTGTGGGCTTTACATTGATGGTGGTGTTGTGAAAGTGTGTATAGGTATGATGTTTATGGATTTGTATCCATTTATTCAACAAATATTTACAGAGTGTCTCTCACATGCTAGGCACTATTATAGGAACTGAGGATACTGTGGTGAACAAAAAAGACAGTAATCTCTTTCCTCATGGAACCTATATTCTAGACAGAGGGAGGGGGAGGGAGGAGAACAGGAGCTATGGATAAAAATAAAGCAGCAAAAGAGGGATGGGAGTATGGAGGAGGGGTGAGCGTTACAATTTAAAAGAGTGGTTAAGGAAAGCCTCAGTGAGAAGGTGGCAATTGAGTGACCCTGAAAGAGGTGGGGAGTGAGCTATCACCGTATCTGTTCAAGGAGCTGTTTAGGCGGAGGCAACATAATCTTATGAAGAGCTCAGGGTTTTTTAAATTTTTTTTAAACATTACCAATAAAGCCATTTTTTTCTCTCTGAGTTACTCTGGAGCACCAATTCAGGGTGGGGAATGAAGCGTTCTGAAAAGAAATAGAGAAACAAGTTGCTGGGGCCACTAGTTATTGCTTCCTGAGGCAAACGTGCTGGCCTTAGGGGAGTGGTGAGGAAAGCCTAGTCACCCTGAAGGTGTTAAGGTAGCCACTGTAGAGACTGGTGAAATTTAAAATATCAATTTTCCCTTCAACCTTTATGTGTAAATTTACAATTATGTTTCACTAAGCTTAAATGAGTTCATTTTGCCTTTGCTCAGAACCAATTTATGAGAGAAATGTTACAAATCATCTTCTTGTATTTGCTAAATCTGGACTTAATTTCATTTTTCAAGAAATTGTGTTTGCAGAAATAAGGCCACATGGAAATGAACAAATAATGAAAAATTGAATATAACAAACCCCCAGTGTCCTAGAGAATTAAAACTCTGCCAGAATTATTTATAAAGTGTGCAACAGTATCCAAAAGTATTTACAGTTTGCTCCATGGCTTGTAAAATCTTGTGCAATCCAAACATTCTTGGGAGTTCCATGAGACTCAAAACATGTTTCTGAAATCCTGTGCCCAACTCCAATGCAAAGCAAAAAGCCCCAGATGGTGGGATCAGACTCCTGACAGACAAGATTCTTGGCAACTGGGGACCTTCAGGGTCACTCAAGATAGAAGTAGATTTCTGCATGTCATTCTGAGCTACTCTCTAGTATGTATATAATTACAGATGAATATCCATTTTTCTATGACTCAGTGAAGTTAGTGCAAAGTAGGGAGTTGGGAATTCTGAATTTGGGGTGGTAAGAGGGTGAAAACAGGGTCCCTGATGGGAGTTCTGGTGGTGTGGTGCCTAAGGCATTTGACTGCTAACCAGAAGCCTGGCGGTTCAAACCCACCAGCCAGTCCTCAGAAAGAAGACTAGGCAATCTACTTCCATAGAGATACTGCCTTGGAAACCCAAGGAGGGGTTGCTACAAGTCAGGTTTGACTTGATGGCAGTGAGTTTGTTTTTTTTCTTTGGGTGGTACAAATGGTTTGCATTCAACCTCTAACATAAAGGTTAGTGGTTAGAATCCCCCAAGGGAGCCATTGAAGAAAGGCCTTGTGATCTGCTTCCATGAAAGTTATTGCAAAATACAAACAAAAATCACATGGAGCAGTTCTACTCTGTAACACATGGGGTCTCCATGAGTTGACTCAATGCAATGGTTTGGTTTTGTTTTTGGTTGGGGGTGAAGGGGATGGGCTTTCACAGAAATCAGAAAGTTCTGAGAAAAGTGAATGAAGATCACAAGGCTTTTTGAAATACAAAGAGTATCCCAACATTAAACAATTGATTTATTAATGCTTGAGTGATAATAGAATCAGATCACACTTTGACAGTTCACCTGTCCATAGCAGTATTGGGACTGCAGAAGGATTTCAGTGTCCTCTCTCCTCTTCGTTGAAACACGCATTCTTGCTCCTGTCACCCATTCAGATGGTGGAAGCACAGTGCCATCCATCTGTATCTCTTTGAAACAAGAATCTCACATTCACACGTCCCTTTTAAATGGTGGAGACAAGAGCCAACTCTTGCTGCTATCACAAGGTCTCACAAGGCTGTTAATCATCAAGTACTGATAGCTACTGTTCTGCGTTGGATGAATACCAATTAGAGAGATGGGACGACCTGAGGAATGAGAGGAGAGAACAGTGGGGCACTGGCTTTGTTGTTTTGGGGAGGGGTTGCCAAAAAAATATTACCTGGGGCGCCAATGCTCTTCTCGCCAAACCTGAGGGGCAACTGATGGGAATGGCAGACTAATTTGCAAAGTATAAAGTAGAGCATACATCAGAAGCATCTCATTATTAATAAGGTTTGTTTTTGTAGTTAGCAATGACTGAATCTTACTTGTTTTCAGTTTTAGAATCAGGAAGCATTTGGGGAAACTTTGTAATTTAGTTTTTCTGCATTTTCTCTCATCATATCTCCTAAAAGAGGTTGCTTGAAGCCCCAGGTAAGCTTAGAAGGAAAGCTTAGAGGAAACAGAAAACTTACCAAATGCAAAAGAGAAAACTTACTGAGAAACAATAAAGAGTCCTTCCAAAATCAAGAAATATCTCAACTAGACATCCATTCTAAATTGGATCAGGTATCTTAAACAATTACGGCTTTCATTGTTTTTTCACGTACTCTACTCAGCCAGTGGCATGCGAAGCCAGGGTTCAGTGCAGGAATTTGCTTTCTTGAGAGCTTATGTGAATCGCTGTTGGGTATCAGAACTCCCTCAGCACCTTTGAATGCATCTGGCAGGGAATAATTCTCAATATGGTGACAAAGTTGTATGACTGGCTACTGTATCAGAGAGCCAACTAACAGACTCAGGAACAGGGAAGGAAAAACATATTTCCCCCAGTTGATGGTAGAGCTGTCTTTTCCTGTCCCAGAGTGCTGAGAGCATGGCTTGGAACTGCTCAGCAAACCTGATTAGATCCCAGAAACAGAGTTTCAAGAGGCTGGGAAATTGTTATTGTTGGAAGTAGTATGAAAAATGGCCTGTGTGTGGGGAGGGCAAAAATTAAACTGAGATGGCTAAGAAACAGATTAAAATTATGTTTGATTTGCCATCAAAAGCTCAATTCTTTTAGATGCTTGAGAGTGCCTCCATGGGGAGTTGAAAACCGTTTAAGGCCTCTCCTGAATTGATAGTGTTCCCAGGACTGATATGAACAGTTCAGGAGTGGGGAGAGCCACAGAGACCTTTAATTAGCTGGGAGGCCCTTGTGAAAGGAATGGAGAGGAATGGGCTTGAAAGAAATAAGAAAAAAATTATTTGACTGTAAGAGCTGTTCCTTTTGTTCGTTGCATATAGTAGGCGCTCAATAAATATTTATTGAATGAAGGAATGCTTATTCTAACTTTTAAACTAGCATGTAATTTGACACCAAGTGGTGCATATGGCCAGAATGTTGTTTCTCCCATGACAAGGAATACCTCACTTTGTGGGACAACAGAGTCAATTTTCTTTTCTTTATTTTTTGGTTTTGAAAGTCAAAAAATAGTAGAAATTTCCCCTGGATTGGAACTTACTGTTTATTATTTGCTCAAGTGATTAATAATCTTGAGATTGTTGAAGTTATAACAATACTAGAGTTGCCAAGTAAAAATCAAAGCAAACCCAATTTAGCAAATTCTTGTATTGAACTAATCAAAGAAGCAGCTGACTAACGAATCTGGGGAGAGGAGGGGAGGAATCTACAGTAGCTACCTTGAGTACAAAGCAGAGCTCAGCCTTTGGTTGATGTACTAGTTACCATAGTGATTGTTTGAATTTTGCCATAATTTTTTTTTTTTTTTAAATCTTTAAAAACATAATGGAATGGACCTTACGTAGCTAGTTTTATGTTTTTTTCTTAAAGATCATTAAGAAGTCTATGCCCTTCGGGTCTGACTCGATGGCACATAACAACATCAACAACAAATGCCCTCATATGTTGATGTCCTTTAAAACCTTCTAACAAGATCACAGAGAATGGGACACAGTATTTCATCTCAGTTGATGAAAAAGTGGTAGCCTGAGAAGGCCATGGCAGAAGGCCTTTGGAGTCATTCTGGAGGAAGCGCATTATGATTGCCTACATATATAAAGGAAATGTCATTTTACAAAGACTTGCCCTTTGCATAAAGGCTACCATATCAAAACTGATTAAACAGAGGCAAATGAAAAAGAGAATAGTCTCTGTAGAAGAAAAACTAGAAGAAGAATAGAAAACTTCATAAACTTGGGCTGGCAAATTGCAGTGGATTGTGAGATCAAGGGAGACATATGTCAGGTATGGAGAGAAAAGCAATTCATCCTAACAGCCATTCAGGTGCAGAAAGATCAGTCTAAGGGCCAAATTGAAAATATATGGCATCAGTATCTTGTCAACATTTCTATAAGAGGCTCAGTGAAAACAGCTCTTCTGAAAAGAAGAGAGGAGATTGAATCACTTGGATGAGTGGTGTTTGTGAAGAATTCTTGGAAGCTGCCAAAACGGAGTTTGACTTTTGGGAGATCAGCTACATAGTCAAAGTTAAAGAAGTCATTGGCAAGTGGGGAAGTGGAGAAAGGAGGCAGTACTGAGACACTACTGTGGGATGAATTTGTGAATTTAGGCCACCACCTGTTTGTCAGTGGATGCTTGCATGTTGCTATGATGCTGGAAGCTATGCGCCGGTATTTCAAATACCAGCAGTCATGGTATTTGTCCATGGAGGACAGGTTTGAGTGGAGCTTCCAGACTAAGACAGACTGGGCAAGAAGGCCTGGTGATCTACTTTTAAAAATCAGCCAAAAATCCTGTGGATCTGATTCAAAACAAAACAGGCTTACTGGTCTGAGACTTAGCCTTCAAGCCTGGAATTGAACTCACCCCATGGCTCAACTTTTATCCAAACAATAGACAGCCCTATAGGGTGAACAATAACACAAGAGAGGTATGAACTCCTTAGAATAATCAACCATATGAGATCAAAAGGACAGCATTTACCAAGGGATAAAACTCAGAAAGGAGCATTTGACTGCTAACCAGAAAGCTGGCGGTTCAAACCCACCAGCCACTCCTCGGAGGGAAGGTTGGGCAATCTACTTCCGTAGTGATACTGCCTCAGAAACCCAAGGAGGGGTCGCTATGAGTCGGATCTGACTCGACGGCAGTGAGTTGGTTTTTGGTTTAAAGCTCAGAAGGCTGGAAACAGTCAAGGTAGGGAGGAAGTAGGAAGAATGCCATTACATTGTGAGATTGCAATCGGTGTCATGAAACAAAATGTATAAATTGTTGAATGGAAAACTATTTGCTCAAAGTTTTACCCAAATCACAATAAAAAGCTAAAAAAAAGTGAAACCCCTGTGTATTACAACATAAGATTCCTGATATAGTGCTGAAGATGACCCCCTAAGTTGGAAGGCACGCAAAATACACAGTGGCCACAGCAATGGACTTGAGCATGCTAATGATGGTGAAGATGGCACAGGACTGGGCACCATTTCATTCTATTGAACGTGGGGTCTCCTTGAGTGGAGCCAACTTGAAGTCAACTAACAGCCACAGCAGGAACTTGAAAGCAGGTAGGAAGCAAAGGGTCTCCATCAGTGCTTCTCAACCTCAAACGTAATAATTGATCACCTGGTGTTCTGGTTACCTAGTGCCGCTCTGACGAGAAATGTACCACAAATGGGATGGCCTTAACAAACAGGAGTTTATTCTTACAATTTGGAGGCTTTAAGTCCAAGTTCAAAGTGCCAGGCTCTAGGAGTTGGGTGAAAGCCCCTCAGCCTTGGGGTCCAGCTCTGCCTCCTGCTCCCGGCCCACTGGAGCTAGAGGCATTTCTTCACTCAGACAGCTGCTGGCTGCTGAGGCTGAGAAGCCCCAAGGTTGGCAAGGAAAAAGCCATAGTCCCGATGTTACCAATCCACATGGCAGGCCATTAACTGTAAGTCCCAAGGTCAGCAGATCATAGCAGGCTGCTGAGCAACAACACAGCTACACGCAGGGTCCAAGCACGCCAAAGGCTAGAGACCATTACCAAGTCTTCTCCTTAAATACAGGAAGCAGACCACATTCCCAAAGGCAGCTACTCAGTTGCTTGTGGTAGATCCCACCATGGAGCTGATTGCCAGTCCCATCATGGGGAATAACTACCACCAGCTGCCCAGCCACTCAACCAGACCCAGCCAAGTTGACACACAAACATAACTACCACACCTGGGGATCTTGTTAAATGTAGACTCTTTCAGTAGAGTTTGGGTGGGGTCTTAGATTCTGCATTTCCAACAAGCACTCAGATAATGCTCATGATACTGTTTCAAAGATCATACTTTGAATAGCAATGTTCAAGATTATGTCTTTTAATTTTATTAGGTTATTTCTTAACATGTTTTTAATTGTTAATAAAGTGAGTATATTAGATTATATAGGTTGCTTAAGCTGCCTCTGGCAACAAGTATTGTATCAATGTCCTATTCAGATTACTGCCAATTTATATTTTTGGTTGTTGGGATTTGATCCTCTCTCCAGATGGTATTACATAGGAAGAACGCCGAGAAGTGGTATTACCTTTATCTAACTGCAACAGGATGTATTAGGACTCCTTTTTCCCCCTTTCTTTCTCTTGATTTCCCTTTTTTTAAAAACCACTACAGAGTCAATGGAAGCCAGCCAAATCCCTGGAAATAATCCAAACGTACACATTTCTCTTGCCCATTACAACTAAAACAGTAGTAGCAAAATAGAAATAGCTCTATTTACAAAAACATTTTCTCCATACAAGTTAAGATTACAACTGGCATGCCAAATCAATATCAGGGACATGTTTAATATACTGATATATTTTGGGGGTGGGGAATAGAAATAACACCTTTTATTTCAGAATCAATTTGAAGGGAGCTGACTTCATACACTGAATAGAGATCTCAGCCCATAATCTTGGGTTCCTGAGCACACGGCACCAGTTTAGCTTCTAATTTACTCTTGGGTGACTTAATGGTATTGCTTAATTATAACACTTGCAAATTCCATCCTCCAAAATATATCACAGGCAGCCAAACATCTGCAGAGTTGTGTAGTAGGGACGATGCCAAATGAAATGCTCATTTTTTGCATTATTTTGCTTTTATTAGTTTTTAATACATATATGTAATAAACAAGATGAGCAAGACAACACTTAAATATGCACCAATGGTAATCAAATGTAAGATATTAAGTTGCAAAAATGCCCATTCTATGGAAAGGAATATGCTCCTCGGGAGAATCTGGGCTGTGACAGGGGACATTTAAAAATAACATTAACTTTTCAGTGATAGAATGGAAGTAGGAAGACTTCTCAACATGGGAGGCGCAGATCGGAGTCAGAAAAAAACTCTGGAACATACTGAATGCCAATGGGAAGTTTTGTTTTTCTGTGAAGACGAGGGTTAACTGCTACTAACTCCACCACCTCCCTTTCGGAATACTGAGGCTTCAGCATAGCTTACCACAATGCAAACTGGTGTCATCAAACTAGAAATTTAAAAATGAAGTTAGCTCTGGTTGGTTTCAAGCTTGTGACTGACAAACAATAATTTTAAAAGACTTTTTTTTTCCCTCAATAAGTGGAAAAATGTTTTTAGATAAACAGAAAATATATATCAAGAAATTATATTTTATTTGGCAAAGTAATGAATGAATGATATAATTTTACATGTACAATTGTTTTTGAAAACTATTTTTTGAGCTAGTTTTTCTTTATTTTGTTACACAGAATATCTCCCATCATTTAAAAAAAAATATGTATTTTTAGTTGACTAGGTCTGAAAGGAGAATATTCTTTACCAAAATACCTTAACAATGTCCAAACAAAACTTGACAGATGACTCATCATCTCCGTTGTGGAATATTATTTGTGTAAATTTAAAAAAAGGAGAAGAAGAAAAAATAAAAGTACAAAATATATATATATAAAAATTGCCAATTAAAAAAATTGCTTCTGTGTCTACTCAGCAGGGATCTGGTAAAAATTAAGCTGAGGCTAATGAAGCTCCAAGCCCCTGCATACCGCCACAGAGGGAGGAAGACCGAATATTGCCTGCTATGAGGCAAACTGCTTAAGGAGCTTTGTGAAAGTCTCACTGAAAGCAACTTAGCAAATACTCCTGTCCCTTGGTCTTTATGAAGATCGTCTCCAATCCAATAATATTGCCACTGCCATGGAGCTAGGTGTGACTCAAGTGCATGCTTACAGCTTAGTCACCTCAGCAAGGTGCTCACGTCAAAGCCAAGGGAGCCTGCTAAGTGTATCTCATTAAACAATCCAGGACTCTAGGCTCATATTGATACCCAGGCGAGTGCTTGGCATATGGATGGTTGATTATTAGACTCACCCATTGCCTTCACTGAACCTAGCTAGGTATTCATTTATTTCATTAGGGCAACTTCTAGGCAAACAGAATTTTTGGTGCCCTGTCTTTACTGTGGAGTCCCTAGAAGGTACAAATTGTTAATATACTTGGCTGCTAACTGAAAGATTGGTGGTTTGAGTTCACCCAGAGGTGCCTCAGAAGAAAGGCCTGGAGATCCACTTCTGAAAACTCAGTCATTGAAAACACCCTATGGAGACTGGTTGTTGTACCTTGGGTGGCCACTTGTGAGCTTTTAAGATACTGAACTAGGACGTAGAACGAGACACTAAACGTATTATCAGGCCAATTAACTGGGATGTCCCACAAAACCATGACTTTAAACTTCCAAACCAAGAACTCAATTCCCATGTTTTTTTTTTCTTTTTGTACATAATCAGCTTCAGCAGCCATTCTATCCCTTTTCTTTTGTTGTTGTTTTAAATAAATCTATCACATAACTCTTCCCAATTCAACTTTTTACAGGTATACAAATTATTGCCAGCAATTACAATCAGTTGTACAAACTTACCCTTAATCAACATGATATTTCCATTACTGTTGACCTCCCTTTCCCCCTCCTGCCCATGATAACGACTAGTAAGCTTTCTTCTCTATACATTTGTCTTTCTTTGTCTTTGCATATAAGTGAGGTCATACAAGATTTGTCCTTTTGTGATTGACTTATTTCACTCAGCATAATGTCTTCCAGCTCCATTCATATTGCAGTATGTATCAAGACTTCATTTCTCCTACTGAATAGTATTCCACTGAATGTATGTACCACATTTTGTTTATGAATTCTTTTGATGGACATCATGATTGTTTCCAGCTGTAGCTATTGTGAATAGTGCTGCTGTGAACATTGGTGTACAAGTCTCTTGTTGCTCTGCTTTCAAGCTTTTGGAAACAATAGAAGAAAATGGAGAGTCAAGAATAGGAGGAAGATATGGAATGTGTGGCTAGTTGCCTCCATAAACTGCCTGCTTTGCCTTGAGGCCAGAAGAACTGGATGCTGCCTGGCTACCATTAGTGAACGTTTTGATCAAAGATTCTATAGATGAGTCCTGATCAAAAGGGGGAAAATGCATAACTGAATTTCAAATTCTCAAAGACTCCAGACTTTCTGGAGCCCTGAAGGTTAGGTGAACCCCTGAAACTATTGCCTTGAGATGATCTTTAAATTTTATACCAAAAATATCCGCTGACATCTTAAGCAACAATTTAGCTTAACTAGTAAAAACTGTCTGCCTTGAGCATTATGCTCTTTCAAGAACTATATATATACATCATATTGACATGAACAACTTGAAAGGTTAGATAGAAACCTTAAGGGGCAATGAATTTATGTTAATAAGGGAGGAACAACTTAGAAAAGGAAGATGAGAATGGTTGCACAACTTGAAGAGTGTAATCAGTGTCACTAAATGGAACGTGAAGATATTGTTGAATTGGTATGTGTTTTGCTGTGTGTATTCTCAATAACAACAACAAAATAAGCAAAATTGTATGTATTAGAAAAAAAAAAAAGCCTATGGAGCATAGTTCTACTCTGACACACATGACAACACCACGAGTTGGAACCAACTCCATGGCAATCGATTTGGTTCATCTTTTCTGTGGCTCCTGACCACATTCAGGCCCTTCCTATAGGATTTTCAGAACCTCCTACCTAGGAGCCCCTCAAGACCTGGCTTCTCTTAGTATAGAACTCATGCTAAAGCATCAGTCACCCCAAACTTCTGCCTCATGTGCTGTAGTCCCTCTAGGTCTTTTCTGGAGGCTTATTTGCTAATATCAGATAGACTACTCAAAGTGTGGTTCATAGACCAGAAACATGGACGGTGCCTGAGAGCTGTTAGAAATGCAGAAACTTGGGATCTGCCTGAGAACTCCTGAATCAGAAGCTGCATGTTAACAAGAGACCAAGGTAATGGATCTGCATAATTTTATGAAACACTAGTTTAACTCACTTTGGAGGTTTTCAGTCTGAATGAATTGGCCTACTTAGAACACTTGCATGAGAAAAAGGGATTTCTGATAATGCAAAAGGAGAAAAAGTCTGTGGCAGACAGGAATTGCTATAAAAAGACTTTTGAAAATTGAGTCCTCTTGTGTGTTGCTTTAGCCACTGCTAAATTTCATCACCTGTGGGCCTTCTAGCCCTTCTCAGCTCAAGGCTAGTTTTAGGCAAAGCCAGGACAGTCAACCATGATCAACCATGACCATAGAACTCAGTGTATTTCCTGTGGAATGTGCATCTATTTTTCCACAGAGCAGGAGATTCAAGCAATTATTCAGCAAATATATATATAAATTTTGAGTCATATGAACCGTAAGCAATGTGCCAGTGACCTAGTAACCCTGGTGGAGGAATCAGTCCCTGCTTGGCCACCAACCAGCTGTCTTGGACAAATGACTTAATTTAGCCAACGTTTACAGGTTCCAACTACATGCCAAGACAATGAGGGGTGATAAGAAAGTGAAGACAATTTTTCTTTTTTTTTCAATCTTTTTATTGTGATTTGGGTGAAAGTTTAGAGAGCAAATTCATTTTCCATTCAACAGTTCATACACATTTTGTTTTGTGACATTGATTGCAATCCCCACAGTGTAGCAGTTCTCTTCCCACTTCCTCCCTGTGTTACCTTTGCCCTGTATCCTTCTTTCCCATGCATTCCTGCCCTCTGAGCTTTCTCCCTGCACAAAAGATGCCCTTCTGGTCTCCCATGGTTGATCGTTCTAAGGAGTGCACCTCCATGGTAATTGTTCATCTCTTAGACCTGTCTAGTGTTTGGCTGAAAGTTAGGCCATGAAGGGTGACTAGGGGCCATAGTTTTGGAGGTTTCACCACTTTTTATCAGATCAGTAAGCCTGATCTTTTTTATGATTTTGAGTTTTGTTCCATGTTTATCTCCTACTGTATCCAGGATCTCCACTTTTGATCCCTTTCTGAGTGGTTGGCAGTGGTAACCAGGCACCATCAAATTCTTCTATTCTCAGGGTTGTGTAGACTGAGGTATATGCATGGTCTACTAGTCCTTTGGACTAATTGTTTTCATGTATCTTTTATTTTCTTCACTCTTCTTTGCTTCAAATGAGGAGAGACCAATTGTTGCATTTTAGAATGCCACTCGCAAGCTTTTAAGGCCCCAGTTGCTGCCCACCAAAGTACGATGCAGAACAGTGTTTTTGTATAGTATGTTATGGCAGTTGAACTTGATGTCCCCTGTGACCATGGTCTGAAGCCTGATGGCCCAGTTATTCACTCCCTCAAGGCATTTGGTTGTGGCTAAGAAATGACCATAAGGTTGTCCCATGTTAGCTCTGGACATTTTTATACATACAGATATATATGTAGAAATAGTGTCTGCCTAACATATATACCTCATCATTTTTCCTGTCTACCTATGTATCCACCCATGTATTAATGCTTGTTCTTACTGATAATGCACTATTGTGTATGTAAAAATACTTACCTTTGTTGTCTATATCTCTTGTGCACCTCTCCATGTCTAAGAAAGTAAAGACAAACTTGTGTTTTTTGTAACTAAAGTTATTACTCTTGATCAGGTTTTTGCTCCCTTGCTGGCTGGCTGTCAATGCCGTCAAGTCGGATCCGACTCATAGCAACCCCTCTTTGGGTTTCTGAGGTGGTATCACTATGGAAGCAGGTTGTCCAACTTTCCTTCCGAGGAGTGGCTGGTGGATTTGAACTGCCAGCCTTCTGGTTAGCAGTCTAATGCCTTAGGCACAATGCCGTCAAAGCTAGAAATTTTTTTTTTTAAATGAAACATTTTTTTGAAGCCCAATAAAGACACAGGTAAAATTTGAGCTATTCTGTTTGAGGCTGAAGTACAGGGTCCTGAGCTGTCTGTTCAGACTCCTCCTTGTTCCTGGTGGAGACCCTGAGGCACTTCTTTGGAATTACATATTTCCAAAGTTTAAAAACCATTGAACATGAGGATATTTACAGTCAGCTTTGACACTGTTAGCTTTAACATTCCTTCATTGTCCTTTTGTCTTGCCACTAAGGAATTATTTTGGTTGTGCCAAAGCCAGCTCTTCCCTTTGGTTCCCCAAACACATCACGTCACTCTCTTTTAAGGACTGTAGGCACTAAAAGCAGATACTCTTCAGGGAAATGAAGACAAATTAGACTAAAAAACAATTTAAAACTTCATAGCAAAAGAAAATGCAATACAAAAAATATTAGTAAAAAACAAAAACAGATAAACCAGAAAAAAACAAACACTTGTCATATATATGACTGAGGGTTGATATATTTAATATATAAAGAGCTCTTGCAAATCAATATTAAAAAGATAAGTTTCAATAGAGAAATAGACAAAAGAGTAAGTAGACAATACATCAAATAATAAATACAAATGGTTGAAGATGATTTAACCTCAACTTAAAACTACACTAAGATAGCATTTTTAATTTTTCAGATAAAGTTTGAAAAGATTGCTAACTTTTGTTGTTGGTAAAGATATTAGGTAAAGAGAACTCATGCTGATTGTAAATGTTTGTTCTTTCTGGAGGGCAGTTTGTTTTACAACCTCAAAAATACACATGTGACTGGACAATTTTTTGCCATTAGAAATCAATCAGAAATGAATATAAAGATACAAAGATTTAGGCACAAGAATATTCATTGGCAAAACAAATAAACTGGAAACAATCTAAATTACAATATGAGAATGGTAAAATATATTTTGCTAAATGAGTACAATGGAATATTTTATAGTGATTAAAAATAAAATGGAAGAATAATTGACATGGAAAGATGTTTATGGAAAAATAATACATACATTATTATGCCAGTTTTGAAAACAAATTTGTAAATACATAAATAAATTTTAAAAATATAGATAGATAAGAGAGATAGGAGGTAGGAGACAATGACTGGAAGGGTAAGAGAGCTTTGCTGGGTTGTGACACTAAGAGTGATTTAATTTTTTTTCTTGCTTATGAGTATTTTAAAATAACATGTATTTTTCAATTAAAAAAAAAAAAATCATGGAGGCCTTGTAATGAGAGGGGCTACTCAGGACATTTGTGTTCTTAGGATGGCCTTTTGTTATGTGCCGTCGACTCAGACCTGACTCATAGTGACCCCTCCTTGAGTTTCCGAGGTGGTATCACTACGGAAGTAGATTGCCCAACCTTCCTTCCGAGGAGTGGCTGGTGGGTTTGAACCACCAGCCTTCTGGTTAGCAATCAAGTGCCTTAGGCACTATGCTACCGGAGTTCCTTAGGATGGCCTTACTTCTAACAAACTGCACAACTTCGGGGAAATTATCTTCTCTTGGTCTGGTTTCCTCATTTGTAAAATGGACATTGTGGAGTAAATTATTCCTAAGACTATATTTAGTTCTAAAAGTATTGGAATCATATAAATTTGCTTTGTGAGACAGAGAAATTAAGAGAAAAAAATTTCCATACAATAGTTTGGAACTAACATCATTCTCATCATGTACTTTCCCTTGCTTTCAAAATAGAAATGAAAGATATTAAATATTACAAGGTAGAAAGATATCTGTAATGTGGAGAAATTGAAATTCCCACCCATTGCTGGTGGGAGTGTAACATGATGCAGCCACTGTGGAAAACAGTTTGGTGGTTCCTCAAAAGTTAAACATAAACATTGTCATATGATCCAGAACTTCCACTCCTAGGTATTGACCCAAAAGAATTGAAAGCAAGAATGTAAACACATACTTGTACAGCAGTGTAGAAATAGTGTCTGCCTAACCTACTATGGTCATGGGTATATTCCCTTTTGCTTTCCCATACCTGATCATCTTGCCTGTCTACCTATGTATCCACCCATGGATTAATGCGTGTTATTACTGATAATGCACTATTATGTATGTAAAAATATTTACCTTTGTTGTCTGTATGTCTTGTGCACCATTCCATGGCTAAGGAAGTGAGGACAATCTTGTGTTTTTTTGTAAATAAAGGTATTGCTCTTGATCAGGTTTTTGTTCCCCCAAGGAACCTTTTTTAAAAAAATGAAACATATTTTTGGAAGCCCAATAAAGACATAGGTAAAATTTGAGCTGTTCTGTTTGAAGCTGAAGTACAGGGTCCAGAGCCCCACCCGAAAGGCAGGAAGGATGGAAAGCCGGGAATGATAAAGCGGCAGGATCCAGGTAAGGGAAGGATGGAGAGGTTTTGAACAGCTAAGGGAGACGAACTTGTCTGTCAGTTTGTTGTGCTGTGGTGGCTTGCATGTTGCTGTGAGGCTTGAGGCTGTGCCACTGGTGTTTCAAACACCAGCAGGGTTGCACATGGTGCACAGGTTTCAACACAGCTTACAGACTGAGACAGACTAGGAAGAAGGAAGAGGCCATCCACTTCACAAATAATTGGCCAGGGAAAACCTTATGAATAGCAGAGAAACACTGTCTGATATATTACTGGGCAACTTTACGAATAGCCCGGAAACATTGTCTGATACAGTGCAGGAAGATAAGCCTCTCAAGTCGGAAGGCACTCAAAATACAACTGAAAAAGAGCTGCCTCATCAGAGTAGAGCTGACCTTAATCCTATGGATAAAATAAAGCTTTCAGGACCTCCGTTTGCTGATGTGGCATGACTCAATTTGAGGAGTAACAGCTGCAAACATCCATTAATAATCAGAACATGGAATATATGAAGTATGAATCTAGGAAAATTGGAAGTTGTCAAAAATGAAATGGAATACATAAAGACTGATATCCTAGGTATTAGTGAGCTGAAATGGACTGGTTTTGGACATTTTGAATCAGACAACCTTATGATCTGCTATGCCGGGAATGACAATTTGAAGAGGAATGGCATAGCATCCATCATCACAAAGGTTTCAAGATCTGTCCTGAAGTACAATGCTGTCAGTGATAGGCTAATATCCATATGCCTACAAGGAAGACTAGTCAATACTATTATTCAAATCTGTGCACCAACCACCAAAGCCAAAGATGAGGAAATTGAAGATTTTTTTTTCAACTTCTGCATTCTGAAATTGACCGAACATGCAATCAAGATGTGTTAATTATCACTGGTGACTGGAATGCAAAAGTTGGAAACAAAGAAGAATCACCAGTAGTTGGGAAATGTGGCCTTGGTGGCAGAAATAACGTTGGAGATCACATGATAGAATTTTGCAAGACCAACGACTTATTCATTGCAAATACCTTTTTTCAACAACACAAACGGTGGCTATACACATGGACTCTGCCAGATGGAGTACACAGGAATCAGATTAAATACATCTGTGGCAAGAGGGGATAGAAAAGCTCAATATTTTCAGCCAAAACAAGGCCAGGAGCTGATTGTAGGACAGACCATCAAGTGCTCATATGCAAGTTCAACCTGAACTTGAAGACAATTAAAACAAGTCCACAAAAGCCAAAATATGACCTTGATAATATCCCTTCTGAATTTAGAGACCATCTAAAGAATAGATTTGACATATTGAACACCAGTGACCAAAAACCAGAAGAATTGTGGGATGACAACAAGAACATCATCCGTGAAGAAAGCAAACGGTCATTAAAAAGACAAAAAGGGAAGAAAAGACCAAAATGGATGTCACAAGAAACTGAAAATTGCCCTTGAACTGAGAGTAGCTAAAGCAAATGGAAGAAATGACAAGATAAAGAGCTGAACAGAAGATTTCAATGAGCCACTTGAGCAGACAAAGCCAATTACTATAATGAAATGTGCAAAGATCTGGAGTTAGAGAACCAAAAGGGGAGAACAGGCTCAGCATTTCTCAAGCTGAAAGAACTGAAGAAAAAAATTAAGCCTCGAGTTGCAATATTGAAAGATTCTGTGGGAAAATATTGAATGATGCAGGAAGCATCAAAAGAAGATGGAAGGAATATACAGAGTCACTGTACCAAAAATAACTGGTTGATCTCCATCCATTTCAGGAGGTGACATATGTTCAAGAACCAATGATATTGAAGGAAGAAGTTGAAGCTACACTGAAGGAATTGGCAAAGGACAAGACTCCAGGAATTGATGGAATACCCTTTGAGATGTTTTAACAAATGGATGCCCCACAGGAGGCACTCACTTGGCTATGCCAAGAGATTTGGAAGACAGCTACCTGGCCAACTGACTGGAAGAGATCCATATTTGTACCCATTCCAAAGAAAGGTGATCCCACAGAATGTGGAAATTATTGAACAATATCATTAATATCACATGCAAGTAAAATCTTACTGAAGATAATTCAAAAACAGTTGCAGCAGTATATTGACAGAGAGCTTCCAGAAATGCAAGCTGTATTCAGAAGAGGACGTGGAATAAAGGGTATCATTGCTGATGTCAGATGGATCTTGGCTCAAAACAAAGAATACCAGAAAGATGTTTATTTGTGTTTTATTGACTATGCGAAAGCATTTGATTATGTGGATCATAACAAATTGTGGATAACATTGAGAAGAATGGGAATTCCAGAACACTTCATTGTACTCATGTGGCACCTGTACATAGACCAGGAGGCTGTTGCTTGAACAGAACAAGGTTTAAAATCAAGAAGGGAGTGCAGCAGGGTTGTATCCTTACACCATACTTATTCAATCTCTATGCTGAGCAAATAATCTGATAAGCTGGACTATATGAAGAAGAACATGGCATCAGGATTGGAGGAAGAATCATTAACAACCTGTGATATGCTGACGACACAGTTTTGCTTGCTGAAAGTGAGGATGACTTGAAGCACTTACTGATGAAGATTGAA
Organism: Orycteropus afer afer; assembly: GCF_000298275.1. Lineage (NCBI taxonomy): Eukaryota > Metazoa > Chordata > Mammalia > Tubulidentata > Orycteropodidae > Orycteropus > Orycteropus afer. The sequence goes on from NW_006921617.1 coordinate 5,554,539, forward strand.
GACTATAGTCTGCAGTATGGATTACATCCCAATATAAAGAAAACAAAAATCCTCACAACTGGACCTATAAGTAGCATCACGATAAATGGAGAAAAGATTGAAGTTGTCAAAGACTTCACATTGCTTGGTTCTACAATTTATGCCAATGAAAGCAGCAGTCAGGACATAGACATCGTATGTTGTTGTTGTTGTTACGTGCTGTCGAGTCAAACCTGATTCATAGTGACCCCTCCTTGGGTTTCCGAGGCAGTATCACTACAGAAGTAGGATTGCCCAACCTTCCTTCCGAGGAGTGGCTGGTGGGTAGACATCGTATAGCACTGGGCAAATCAGCTGCAAAGGACCTCTTTCAAGTGCTGAAGAGCAAAGATGTCTCCTTGAAGACTAAGGTGTGCCTGACACAAGCCATGGTATTTTCAGTCACTTCCTATGCATGTGAGAGTTGGACAGTGAATAAAGAAGACAAAAGAAGAGTTGATGCTTTTGAGTTGTGGTGCTGGCAAAGAATGCTGAAAGTACCATGGACTGATGAAAGACCTAACAAATCTGTCCTGGAGGAAGTACAGCCGGAATGCTCTGTGGGAGTGAGAATGGCCAGATTTTGTCTCACTTACTTTCGTCATGTTGTCAGAAGGGACCTTTTCCTGGAAAATGATGTCATGCTTGGTAAGGTGGAGGGTTGACAAAAGAGGGGAAGGCCCTTAATGAGATGGATTGACATGTTGGCTGCAGCAATGGGCTCAAGTATAGTAAAGATTGTGGAGCTGGTGTGGGACCGAGCTGTGTATAGGGTGGTTATGAGTCGGAGACAACTTGATGGCACCTAACAAAAACAATATTCATTGCGTTATTCATAATAGCTAGAAGTGAAAACAACTCAGGTGTCCATCAACAGATGAATAGATAAAAAAAAAATGTGATATATCCCTACAATGGAATGTTAGCTATAAACAGAAACAAAACTCTCTGACTCATGCTACAACATGTATGAAGCTTGAAAACTTTGTACTGTATAAAATAAGTCACATAAGGACATATGTTTTATGATTCCACTTGTGCAATATCTGTTGTTGTTAGGTGTCCTCGAGTTGGACCTGACTCATAGCAACCCCTCCTTGGGTTTCCAAGACAGTATCATTATGGAAGTAGATTGCCCAACCTTCCTTCCAAGGAGTGGCTGGTGGGTTTGAACCTCCAGCCTTCTGATTAGCAGTCAAGTGTCTTAGGCACTAGGCTACCAGAGCTCTATGCAAATGCATAGAGATGAAATTGTATTAGTGGTTACCAGGGGTGGAAGGCAGGGAGAACGAGGAAGTCATTGCTTAGAGGGCCCTGAGTTTCTCTTGAGGGTGATAGAAAAATTTGGAAACAGATAATAGTGATGGTTGCACTGCACAATGAACGTAATGAATGCCACTGAATTGTACATGTAAAAATGTTGAAATGACAAATGTTTTATATATTTTAGCACAATAAAAAATATCTGTGAAAGGGAGAGAATAGCTTTTTGTTATTTTATAGAGTAACAAATTGTGCCTGTGGTTATTATAATGAATCTTAGGGCCAACTTTTTTTTAAAATAATTTTATTATGATTTGAGTGAAAGTTTACAAAACAAATTCATTTTCCATATACCAGTTCATACATACATTGTTTCATGACATTGACTACAATTCCCACAATGTAACAGCTCTCTTTGCTATATTTACCTCTTCCCTGTGTCCTTCTTTCCTATGCATTCCTGCTCCCTGAACTAGCTCCCTGTGCAAACACTGCCCTTCTGTTCTTCCGTGATTGATTGTTCTAAGGAATGTATCTACCTGGTGTAAGTGTTCACCCTATATGCCTGTCTTTGTTTGGCTGGAAGCCATGGGAGTGAGTTCAATTCCAGACCTGAAGGGTAACTAGAGACCATGGTTTTGGGAGTTTCACCAGGCTCTATCAGACCAGTAAACCTGGTCGTTTTTATGATTTTGAGTTTTGTTCCACATTGTTCCCCCCTCTATCCAGGATCTCCTGCACTGATCGCTTTCTGAGTACTTGACAGTGGTAACTGGGCACCAGCATCTAGTTCTTCTTGTCTCATTATCATATAGGCTGAGGTTCCCATGGTCCACTAGTCCCTTGGAATAATTGTTTCCATGTGTCTTTGGCTTTGTTCATTTTTCATTGGTCCAGATGAGGAGAGACTAATTGTTGCATCTAGATGGCTGTTTGTAAACTTTTAAGACCCCAGTCTCTACTCACCAAACTAGGATGTAGAACAATGCTTTTGTGTAGTATGTTATGCCAAATTGAGCTTGTTGTCCCCTGCAACCATGATCCCAAGCCTTCAGGTCCATGCCATCAGGGTGGTTGGTTGACTGTGCCTAAGAAGTTTTTGTAACTTTGCTCCCTGTTAGTTGTATTTATATGGACATTCTCACAGGACACACTAGTATATATGTGCAAATATCGTCTGCCAACCTTATGTTGGTCATGGGTATATTCTCTTTTGCCTAGGCATACCTGACCATTCAGCCTGTCTACCCATCTATTTTCATGGCCAACTTTTAGTTGCAGTTAGTTGTAGACCATATTTAGGTACTTAGAGAGCAAGTGGAGAAGGTAACAAAAAGCATAGAGGAGAACAGTTCTCTGAGATCTATATTCATCGTCCAAATCTCTGGGGACAAGAAAGTTCTTCATTCAGTATCATGTTAGAGCCTCTGAATCCTTCTGAAATAATTACATGGAACTCTGTGCAGGGATGTAAAAGTATTTGGTCACCAAGGAATTTGAAGATGGAAGTTATACACCTGGATGTGCTACTTTTAATAGTTTTACTAGAATTCTGTGTTAGGATGGAACACTCGGGCATATTAATATTGATGTGCCAATGTAATATGTATTTCTTCCTCCTTTTAGATTTATTTGTATATTATAATACATCTAAAAATATTGTATTAAGACAGTATAAACTGAATGCTTACTGTGGCATTCTTCCAACTGTGGCTTTGTTACATTGCAATGTTTTAAATTATTATCTCAGCAGATATTGCCAAAGTATTAAGAACAAGATATTAAAAATATAACCATCTCTGGCTCAGGTCACAAGAAAAAATAGGTGCCAACTACTCCCAAGTTCCTGTCCATAATGGTGGGAATTATAAGTGTTGTCTGAGACTTTATCAGGTCACCTAACAGCCTGTGAGAGCTGTTGGAGAGGCCAAGAAGAGAAATCAGAAAATGAACTTGGGAGAAAGCTTGTCAAATATTCTCTAATTCCCAAGAGGGAAATCAATGTTTACTCTCATCTCATGTCTACAGACAGATACTCCAACAGGGTTAAGACTGGTTGTTTGCTTTGACGGAAGAGGAAATATTGGTTACCAGGTAGGGGACAGCCTGCATATTTAGGATTTGAGGGGCAATGAATGCCTGTTGGTTTCTTTGGAACTAGGTGTGGGCAAGACAGAGAGAATAAGTGTGGTGTTGTCCAAGATTCTGCCCTGAAGATCCACTTGGAGCCATGAGAGGGCCTCAGCAGGAAGATGTTGGTGAAGTACAGCCAGATCCCAGAGAATGAAGGAAGAGGTTATAAGCTCCTTTCAGCAGGATAAGGGATTGCAGGTAAGAGATTCCCCAGCATGGGAGAGAAGTGTTGCCCAAGAACTTATTGAGGAGCCCATGGGAGAAAAAATCAGCTATAAAAGTCTTTCAGATGGTATCACACCCTGTTGTTACTTTAACCCCTTCTACTTTCTCACTCCCCTCAAACCCTGAGAACTTGAAGGCTTAGTTAGAATTAAGTTGGGGATGGAGGATGGGGAGAATGGTGTGGGTAGAGTAAATAAAGAAGCCAGTCAAGGTCATCTTTCCTACTGTAGGTGTCTACAGGCTGAGCTGTGCAAGGGAAGAAAACTTAACTTTATACATGGTTGGAATACATGTCTATGGAATCTGCCCTAATTTTCATCTAAGAGTTGAGGAAAATATAGCACCAGATAGAGCTGATTTTAAGGACAGTGAGAGTGTCTGGGTGGTTAACGCATTCACCTGCTAACCAAAAGGTGTGCATCCACCCAGAGGTGCCTTGAAGGGGAATACTGGCAATCTACTTCCAAAAAATCAGCCACTGAAAACCTAATGGAGTACAGTTCTCCTTTGACACATACAAGGTTGTCAGCAGTTGTGACTGACTCCACAGCAATTGGTGGAAGACCAGTATAGAACCCAGTGGCATTATGACTACTAGTCCTACTTGTTCAAATTAACTCTTACACTTAAAAATTTAATTTATTAATCCATTAATAGATTCCTTTTTTCAAAGCTTAAAAGAGTATTGCAAAATCAAATGAACAGTAATACTATCAAATTCTTAAAATGATGGACTTGTAAGTTTAATAAATGGTCATGCAATCAAGGTAATTGGCCAATACACTGTTGAAAAGTCTTGTCTTAGCTTATAGATTACATCCTCTTAGGTTAAAGCTTCCCACAGCAACTGGTAGGTGATTTTCTAAAGCATCACCTGAGTTACTTTAGCCATATTTGAGTCATGTGATAGTGAAAAACACACTTTCTTCTTTAAAAGAAGTGCTCTGACCTTTTTGGGCTTATTATATAATTCAAGGAGCTGAGGCCATAAACTTCAAACTGAATGTGAGTAGAGTCCTCACTGAGAAAGGAAAATGAAATCAAATGAGAAGAAAAATGGTTTCATATTTTTTGAATGGGAATATTAAAGATTTAAGCCTGTGTTCAGACAGCTAGATAATTCATGTGGCTGAAATAAAGCACTGTTTACATTGACTTCTAACTTTGCTTTCTTTTCTACTGAGGATTTTTCTTCCTTAAAAATTAAATGCAAATATGTATGTTAATAAATGTTTGGGTTGAAAAATTAAGCACTTTGGTTGGAAATTTTATTAAAATTGAAAATAAAAATAGAATCACTAATATGGCCATATTGCTTGTATTTATGATGACTTCCTCTTATTTTACTCTGGGAAGTTTCTCTAAAGAGGATGAAGAGACTAGCCCACTCTCCTAGATGTTAATGTGAAAACTAGTGACATTTTAAAAGTCATGTTATTGAAAGCTTTTGACCAAGTTACTAATATTAAATAAATAAAACCCCAAAGCACAGGAGAGAGACCTTGCTCTCTTGGTTGGGCCAGCGGATTTTTTTGAAAAAAAAATTGCTTTAAAATATACACAACCTAAAATTTGCCATTTTAACCATTTGCAAGTATGCAATCCAGTGGCATTAATCACAGTCACAGTGTTGTGGAACCATCGCCACTATGTGTCCAAATGTTGGCCATCACCCTAAACAGAAACTCTGTACTCAGTAAGCATTAACTTCCCAATCTCCCCTCCCCACAACCCATGGTTACCACTAATCTATATTCTGTTTCTATGCATTTATCTGTTTTAGATATTTCATACGAGTAGGATCATAAAATATTTGTCTTTTTGGGTCAGGCTTATTTCACTTAGCATCATGTTGTAGCATACTTTAGGGGCCAGTAGCTTTTGGACACTGTCTTGGTTGTTGTTTGACTTCTTTGTTCCAGCCATTCTTCTGCACTGAGGTTTTCCTCAATCTTGCAGTATGGAGTCAGGAAGGGAGAGTGAATCTCATCCTTCAGAGGCAGAGATCCATTGATTGGTGCAAAGGAGGTTAAAGAACTCTTAAGCAGCACCTAGAGAACCATTGGTTAAAGCCATCCCCTAGTGAATTCAAACCCAGGACCCAGTTTGGTGGTATTTTTGTGCTGGAACTCCTAATAGTGGTGGGTGTTGCTGCTGCCATTCCCATTAGTTTCCTCTTCCCAAACTGATACTGTTTATCTAGCCTACCAGGGAGTAAGGAGAAATCTTGCTCTTTGAAATGGTATTGCTATATATTGTGGGGAGTCTCTGGGTAGTGCAAATGGTTAACACAATCAGCTACTAACCAAAAGGTTAGCCTTTCAAGTCTACTTAGAAGCACCTTAGAAGAAAGGCCTGGAAATCTACTTCTGAAAAATCAGTCTTTGAAATCCTATAGAGCACAGTTCCCTTCTGAAATACCTGGGGTCACCCTGAGTTGAAATCAACTTGATCGCAGCTGTGGTAGTTAAGTTATGTGTCAACTTGGCTGGGCCTGGCTTTGAGTGGATGAGCAGCTGGATGTCGTTATTCCCCATGATGTGACTAGTAATCAATTCCATGGTGGAGTCTACTGGAGCAGCTGAGTAGCTGGCTTAGGGATGTGGTCTGCTGCCAGTACGTAAGGAGAAACATTGAGAAAGGTCTTTGCAGATTTTTTTTTTTTTTTTTTTTGGATACTTGGACCCTGCATGTAGCTGAGTCTTCATTCAGCAGCCTGCCATGTTTCCTGCTGATCTTGGGACTGTCTCTGAACTTGAACTAGTGGCCTGCCATGTTGCTTGGTAATCTTGGGACTGTGTCATTTTGTCAACCTTGGGATTGTCAGCCTCAGCAGCCAGCAGCTGCCTGAATGAAGAGACACCTCCAGTGCCAGTGGGCCAGGAGCAAGAGGCAGAGCAAAAGCCCAAGGTGGAGGGGCCTTCACCCAGCCCATAGAGTGGCACTTTGAACTCAGACTCCTAGCCTTCTAAACTATAAGAGAATTTCTATTTGTTTAAAACCAGCCACTTGTGGTACTTCCTGTTAGAGCAGCACTAGAGGTAACCAAAACAGCAACTGTTACTTATTATTTTGGGAATAATTCTTTCCTATAATAATGGAAGGAGCTCTGGTAGCGTAGTGCCTAGGGCACTTGACTGCTAACCAGAAGGCTGGAGGTTCAAACCCACCAGCCACTCCTCGGAAGGAAGGTTGGGCATTCCTACTTCCGTAGTGATACTGCCTCGGAAACCCAAGGAGGGGTCGCTATGAGTCGGGGATGACTCGATGGCAAATAACAACAATAACAACATAATAATGGAAGAACAGTCTTGGAAGAAGTAATGGAACTGTCTTATGGTAATGGGACTATTTTAAAAGTAGTGCAGCTGGAATGCTCCTTAGGAGAGAGAATGGCCAGACGTTATCTCTCATACTTTGGTCATATTTTCAGAAGGGACCAGCCCCTGGAGAAGGATATATGCTTGGTAAAATCAAAGGTCAGTGACAAAGCACAATGAGATGGATTGACACAGTGACTACAAATATGGGCTCAAGTGTAGCAATGATTTTGAGGGTGGAAAAGGACTGGGCAGTGTTTCTTTTTATTGTAGCTATGGATACACGAGTAGCTATGAGTTGGAATTGATTCAACTGCACAGCCACATGGTAATGACCAGACCAGACCTATAGAGTTCCATTCTGTCCTATAGAGTCGCTGTGAATTAGAATCAACTAGGTGACAGCGGTAGCGTAGTGCCTAAGGCACTTGACTGCTAACCAGAAGGCTGGCTGTTCAAACTCATCAGCCAGTCCTCAGAAGGAAGGTTGGGCAATCTACTTCTGTAGTGATGCCGCCTGGGAAACCCAAGGAGGGGTCTCTATGAGTCGGGTCCTACTCGACAGCAAATAACAACAACAACAACAGGTGACAGTAAGTTTGGCTTTTATTTTTTGGATGGTAATAAAATTTTGCTTTTTTTGGAAGTAAGTAAGCCTCTGCTTTGAAAATATGCCTATTGCTAACCTGTAAGAAATCTATCCACATTCTAAGTTGCTTCCTGGGTTTCAAGCATGAAAGTAATGATCCTTGATTTTTTTTTTTTTTTTTAATTTATTGTTGTTAACTATTTCCTTCTGGAAAAGTGCACCCTTGCACTCTTTTTTTTTTTTTTTAGGGTGAAACACGCTAATAGACCTCTTCCCCTTCAATGTGTTCCTCTTGCTAAGTACTGCTAAGCGCTATGTAGGATGGCATGAAGTAAAAATTTAACCTTACATATTTTTATTTAAAACTATTTTTAAATTTATTCTTATTTTTACATAATTTCAGATTTATAGAGAACCTGAAATTGTAATACAAAGAATTACCATATACCCTTCACTCACATTCTCCAGATGTTATTATATTACATTTGCGTAACATCTCACATTTTATTTTAATTAAAATATATGTTTTACGCACACACATAAGTACATTTTATTTATTTATTTTTCCTGAAGTGATAGAGAGTAAACTGTTGATGCCCTTAAATACTTCAATATATATTTCCTAAAGCCAAGGCATTCTCTCATGTAACCATAGTATAATCATCGAAATAAGAAAATTAACATTGACATAATTCTATTATTTAATCTATAGACCTTATTAAAATTTTTCTAATTTTCCCAGTAATGTCTTTTATAGCTAAAGAAAATCCCAGATCATACATTAATTCACCTTCAAGTCTCTTTACTCTCCTTTTATCTGGAACTGTCTTTAGAATGTCTTTGTATGACATTGGCATTTTTGAAGAGCACAGACCAGTTATTTTGTAGAATGTCATCCAATGTGGGTTTGCCTATATATTTTTAAAAGTATAAAATAGTCACTCTGGGAGAATTGGGGAACTCTCGTTGCTGTAGAAACCCATAACGTCAAAATTCACTGACTTATGTGAATAAGCCTATGTTTCCAGCTCAAATTCATGGAACGTTACCAAGATTGCATCTCTGAACTTACACTTTTTGAGTCCTGAGCCATTTGCATATGCATGTGCATTCTTCAGATTCTGTACACTTTGTTCTTGAAGAAAAATAATAGCTGATCAAAGTTATGGTTTGCAAATTTTATAATTAGTTTTTGAGGAAAAAGTTCTGAAGTTCTTGATTTTAGTAAGTGCTGCTGTAGAGTTGTTTTTTTTTTTCCTTCTCCCCCGCTCCTGTTTGGGCTATTTGTCTCACTTTGTCCTGAGTAACAGAAAAGAGTGAAGAGTTGCTAGTGGAAGTTCAGGAGAGGTTTAATAGATAATTAAACCAGTTTACCAGAAAATCCGCGAAGACGTGCCATCGACTGAAGGCGTCTTTTGAAGGACAGTAAGCCCATTACTCTCCAGGGATTCTTTGTTTCCGTATTCCAAGATTTCTCTTCTTCGATCATTTCTTTGTTTTTGTGAGTTTATAACGTTCATGCCTGTTAGATACACATAACTTTCCACATACAACATTATATAATTATTTTTTATCATCAGACTAAGTTTTGGAATCTCATGCTCCCTCAGAAATACAGTGGAGTGCGTGAGAGATCAATGTTCTTTCTCCTCTCCCACAATAAATAAGCTGAAACATGATGACTGTCTCAGGAATCAAGTCTCTCCTTGAAGAACAGATTTTTATTGTAGAGCTGAGGAGGGGGCTGCTTGCGTAACAGAAGTGCTATTAGCGTTGGGACAATGTATGAACATAACTTTTTCTCACTGAGATACAAATTTATCTCCATAGGATATAATAAATTCAGTTTTTTCTTTCTGTATTTTTTTCAGAATACCAAAAATAAATGATAAAAAATAAATAGATTAATTTAAAAAGCACATAAGTAGCAGGTAACAGTCAAGCCCCAGGTGGCCGTTTATTTGGTAAAACTGTCAAGTAGCCATAGGAACGTTTTTGCGCTGGCACTTCTGCAGGTCTTGTGCCTTTACTACCATCAATTCCCTCTTTCCAAAGATTTTCTCTGTAACAGCAAACAGTTAGTGTAAGAATTATTGAATAACTGTCTTGGAAAAACAATTGTAGCCCTGTCCACCATTAAAAAATGTGACTGGACACTTTAAAGGCTGTACTTCTGATTAAAAAAAACAATAACCTATTGTACACACCTTTCTTTGGCACATTCTTCTTTGCAAGTGGTGTGATTAATATTAGGATTCTTTTAATTGGACACAAACATTGCAGTAGCTCTCATCCAGAAAATCAATACAAAAACCAAACCAAACCAAACAACCCTCAGTGTTCTCCTGTTAATTTTTGCTTCTACTTGCCTTCTGTAGGGAGGGGCCTGAGTTACTTTTTTGGTGGCTTTCATTTTTCCCTGATACTGAGCCATAGCAGATAAGTTTGCCACTTATTTACTTCTCACCACCTCTTGTCTTCTGGAATTTTCTTGCTGAATCAACTTTTCAAGCTCTCAACTTTCTTTTCAACTGTCTCACCCCTGTTGCTGATCTGTCAGGCCTAGGGATTTGGCTTTGTTGCACCAATGCACACTTCAAAGATGTTTCAGAATTGACACTTCAAAATTAGAATATACATTTTCTTTTCAGTGACTGTGCTATGAAACACAATCACATGGGATAAGGAAGTGGTAGAGTAGAACAGAAAAAAACTGTAACACAGAAGCAAGTACTTCCCAGGGAATTAACTTTTTCTACCATGTGTTTCCCAGAACTCAAGAAACACTAATTTCTGTGTTGTTGGTATTGTTTCTTTGTTCTGCTCTGCCACTTCCTTATCCCACATGATTCCAATTCACGTCTCAGTCACCAGGTAAGAAAATGTATATTTTCGCTTAGATTTTAACTTTAAGCACATGTTTGAAGTGAGCCCCCAGTACTAAAAATGTTAGCACTTGCGGTATGAGCTAGAAGCAGGAGAATGTGATCTGAAGGACCCCTTGCAATCAGAAGAATGCAGATAACTACATCACCTGGGGATAGAGACTCCAGGCTCCAGTCTCAAGCCATAGATCATTAACTTGAGTCCTGTAGGGACCAGTAACACCCCAGTAACTGAGTTGGCTGATATCTAATATGGGAAGGTTCCATATTTCACGGAAGTCCCTGGGTGGTACAAATGGTTAATGTGCTGAGCTGCTGACCAAAAAGTTGGAGGTTTGAGCCCACCAAGAGATACCTCAGAAGAAAGGCCTTGTGATCTGCTTTCGGAAAACCAGCCATTGGAAACCCTGTAGAGCACAGTTCTACTCAGACTCAAGTGGGGTTGCCATGAGTTGGAGCTGACTTGATGACACCTGGTGGTGGTGGAGAAGATTTCAGGGTGAGACATGGATTCTACATGCTCCAGAAAACTCTTGGGAAACAAAGTTGGAGAGTCGAGCTCCAGAAGGTCCACTTTTGGTCTTTAAAGCTCTGCTCTTGGATGATTGGGTGTTGACCACTGCTGGGTTTTTTTTTTTTTTTTTTTTTCCCTTCTGAGGGATGAGGAGCTAGGAAGCTCCTGGGAAGAAGACTGGTGAACAGGATGGGACAGAACCTGAGGACAAACCAGCGTCTATCTAGGAGCTAGAGGAATTCATACTCTTGAACTTTGGAAGAGAGAATGAAGACACACCACCTGCCGCTGGTCTGTTTTCTGGTACTGCAGAAGTACACTTGGTCCACTTGGGAAGGTTGATCGGTGCTGTCAATGGCTCTCAGTGGAGCTGAGTCAGTGTTCTCTGAGCTGAAGATGAGCCAGCCAAGAATCCTTTGTGGCCCTGCATGATAGTATTTGACAGACTGAGCTTTTCTTATCTTGTCCAGGTGGTCAACATGTGTTTACTGAGAATTCACTGAAAGTCCTACACAGTCTATTGCAGAGTTCTAGGTAACATAGAGCTATATCTGTGCAAAGTGTCAGCTTGGCTGGGCTTGCAGTTGATTGAGTTTAGAACATTCAGTTTTACAAAAGAGTCTCTAGGAAACGATCTTTACTCCTTCTAAAGTAGGTTTCTGTAGTTAGCAGTAAATTGCATGATGTAGTCCTATATAGATTATCATTTGATTCTATGCTTTGGTGTTTATTTAAGAATTGATTCAAGGTATATTGAAATGACTAAAGAGCTGTGGTGGTGCAGTAGATAAAGCACCGCCTGCAAAGCAAAAGGTCAGTGGTTCAAACCCACCAGCTGCTCTATGGGAGGAAGATGAGGCAGTCTGCTTCTGTTAAAATTTACAGCCTTGGAAACACTCTGGGGGCAGTTCTACTTTGCCCTGGAGGGTCTCAATGAGTCAGAATTGACTCAATAACAGTGGGTTAGGGTTTTTTTGTTTGTTTGTTTGTTTTTTAATTCTATTTAATGTGACTAATAAGAAACCCTGGGTGGTGCAAACAGTTAATGTGAGTGACTGCTAATGAAAGATTAGAGGCTTGAGTCCACCTATAGGCTCCTTGGAAGAAAGACCTGGTGATCTCCTTTAGAAAAACCAGTCACTGAAAACCCTGTTGTTGTTGTTGTTGTTATGTGCCGTCGAGTCGGACCCGACTCATAGCGACCCCTCCTTGGGTTTCCGAGGCAGTATCACTA
>NW_006921617.1:5566819-5600790 GCF_000298275.1 Orycteropus afer afer
GAGTCGGACCCGACTCATAGCGACCCCTCCTTGGGTTTCCGAGGCAGTATCACTACGGAAGTAGATTGCCCCATCTTCCTTCCGAGGAGTGGCTGGTGGATTTGAACCGCCAGCCTTCTGGTTAGCAGTCAAGTGCCTTAGCCACTATGCTACCAGAGCTCCCTAGGGAGCACAATTCTACCCTGACACACATGGGGTCCCCAGGAGTCAGAACTGACTTGACAGCAAGTAGTAGTGGTTAATGTGAACAATACTATATCACATTTTGTAAATCTCCCATTGAACATATTCTTCTCTGATTGTATAATATCACTTTCATAAATATCTATGCAACAAATTCTCCTCATAATGTAAAAAGAGATTCTGATAAACTTGTTGCCTTCTTTTTATCAATGAATGGGAAGTACGTAACCCAGGTTGATTAGCACTTTGTCTTAGCTACTAGGAACCTCAGAGGTAAATATTCTCCTCAAGGTAGTGATTCGGATTCAGTTTTCTGTTATAAACCTCTTGCCCTCTTATCCTTTACAAAATCCTCCTATTGCGTAGGTATATCTCATTATACATGATTTCAAATTCATTTTTTAAAAGTAGATGGGGAAGTAGAAAATAAATATGTACAATAAAACCATAACATTTTATTATATAACAGTGTCTTGTTTTCTGGTGAAACATATGTGGAAATTCCTTAGCATTAACCACAAGTTAGGATTCTGGTTGTGGTTGTTATCCATGGTGAAATATTACCATCAGTGAAGCCCTCACATTCCAAATGGAATGCCTGAGTGGGTAGTTCCTTTGTTAAACCCTCCTAGATTAACTCACTCATCTCTAGACACTCCTATCACTCTAAGCACCTCTCAGAACTCATGTATTTGTGTCTGGGTAGCCATAACTGTCATTAGTTATGTATTTCATAGAACACAGAAATTTAGAGCTAGAAGGAATGTAATCACCCAAATCCCATTTAGCTAAAACGATAGATGGGCATTTTGCGATCACTAAGAGATTACAACAGAAGTTAGCGTGCTGTAGGTTATTACATAGGCTCTATGGGACTCTCTTGAAAATGTGTGGACTGGGCCTAAGAGACTCTGGGTGGTGTTTGCATTGTTCTTCTTTGAATGGCAAACATAAACTTGGCTTTGGGACTTTCCTCTTGAAATAAATTTTCATCTAGTTATTTGTTTCTGGTTTTTATTTATGTCTGTCTGTCTTCTCCTCTGGATGAGGTGGTATTTAAGGGCAGGGGTCATGCTTTAGTCAATTTTCTCTCTCTGTCACCAGCTTAGTGCCTAGCACACAACACATTCATAATAAAAGTTGGCTGAGAGAATGAATGAATGACATCCTGCCTCATTGGTAGAACTGTATGTTCATTGGAGGAGGCCCTACCTCTGCCATTTCTTTCAGCCTTGGCAGGTGCACTGCCCCTAGAGAACACAAGAAACAATGACTGACAAAAGCAAAGGATACAGCAAAGGCAGCAAGCAAAGTGTCACCTTATGAGATCAGCAAGTAGTTTTAGTTGCTGCTGTCACTGTCACTACCAATCAGGTAGCTGCTCAAGCAGAGCCAGGCTGGCAGGGAAGAGTTGAAGGAGGTGGTGATGATGATGAAAGACTCAGAAAGACTCGGCCAAGGGTTTAATGTCTGATGACAGAAATAAGGCTGCTGGAGATGATGCCAAAGTTAGGAGTTGTTTCACGTCTGGGAGGTAGTAATGTTGCACCTGAACATTGTGGAAAGCAAGAAGAAGAAAAATTAGGGTAGAAAAATCATATGTAGGCTCTTGTGCAAAGTAGTTGGGACCCTAGTTTCCTTTCACCTTTAGGTGTGGCCCTTGTCTGGCCCAAAGTGGTTGCTGGAACTCTGGCTATCATAGTGGCATTCTGGCATTAGAATGGAGGAAGGGTAGGAAGAGGGAAGAAAAGGGCTAAGGGTGAATGGCAACTTATAAAGAGGTTTCCTGGAAGTCACACACTTCTGCTTAAATCTTGTGGATCAGAACTTTGTTACCTGGCTACATGTACTGCTTAAATCTTATGGGCCAGAACTTTGTTACCTGGCTACATGTAGCTCTGTAAGGAGGTTGGAAATGCATTGCATTACCTAAGAACATGCCCTAAATAAATATGGGAGTTCTTTCACTATGGAATGCCAGCATAGTGCAAATTGTGAATGCACTTAGCTGCTAACTGAAATGTTGGAGGTTTGAGTTTACCCAGAGTCACCTCAGAAGAAAGGCCTGGCAATCTACTTCTGAAAAGTCAAAATATTGAAAACCCTATGGAGCAAAGTTCTAGTCTGACGCATAGGGAATTACGATGAGTTGGAAAAGGTCAGACTAGATATTAGGGAGCCACTAGCAGTCTATATTACATAAAGCTAGACATGGAAGTTGGTCTTTGACTCCTAATCCAGTGCTCTATTATTTCGACTATTCCACTGAAGATGTGAACTCTGTATTATAGAGGCAGAATGGGGGCCTGAGAATTTCCTGACGCTTAGTCATCACCATCCTGGTTCTGCCATTTACTGTGTGCAATTTTATTTGAATAGCAGTCAACAATTTGTGGTAGCTTGACTCCAAAGATGGGTGCCATGTATTCCTTCCCTCCTTGTACATGTATGCTACTACCCCACTGGGAAGCACAGTGTCTCAAAATTGAGATTGGTCTGTGACTGGTTTAATCAGTAGAATACAGCAGAAGAATATGGATAATAGAAAATAGCTAGTTACAGGCTTGGCCTTTAAGAGGACTGGTAGCTTCTGTTTCTGGGCTCTCGGAGTCCTAAGCTGCCATGTAAGAAATGCAGGCTGCTCTGCTGGAGAGAGCCCACATGGGAGAGTAGTGAAGGATTGACCAGATGTGTGAACAAAGACGCCATCTTGGAGGACATCCCAGCCTGGTTGAGCCTTCACAAGACTCCAGCCCCAATCATTATCTGACAGCATCCACATGATAGAACCCAGAACTACTGAGCTGAGCCCAATCAACTTACAAAACTATGAGAGATAATGGTAAATTATTATTTTAAGCTACAAACATTTGTTGGATGGTTTGTTGTGCAATAATAGATAACCGTAACAAATGTCCTCAGGAAATGGCCCTCCCTCAGTCCCAGGAAGTCAATCTTGGTAATTCCATTCTTTTGCCAAACTCTTAGGGGAACACATGTGACTCAATTACAGTCAGTGACATGCTGAATGACTTTTCCTTACAGATAAAAAGAGATTCAAGGGAGGAAGTGCCTGTGTTTTTCAGCCTGACACATTTGATCTTTGGAACTATGGCAGCTATCTTGTGACCCTAAGGGGACAACTTTAAGGACCAAGCCAGTAAACTGAGGATTATAGAACAAAAAGATGGAGAGAACCTGTGTCCTTGAATCAATACTGACACCTCTCAATCTCCAGACTTCTTGTTATGTGACATAATGAAACCTTTTCTGTTAGAATTAGGTTTTCTATTATTTACAGCTGAAATAATCCCAATTGATAGAGTGAGAAAATGAATTCTTTCTCACTGATGGGAGAAATACAAAACTTAAACTAAACAAAACTAAAACTAAAACTAAAAACACAAAAACTATTCCCTTTCTTTCATGCTATTAGAGTGGGACCCAGTGTATACCAATAATAATTGCCTTGTAAACCATTTGCACCTTATTCAGTGGGGGATGATGGTGCCCCTGCTCCTGAATAAAAGCTCTGGGAGTCCCACAGTTCTGATCACTCTTAGGTAATAAAAAGTCTTTACTTTAAGTTGCAAATATAGCATCAGTTCAGAAAACAGAATGTCCAGGACTATGTGAGAAACAAAATTTCAAAGTTGATTTAAAACTAAACCTTGAATTGTCTCCCTTGTAGGAAGTCTACTCCTGGGAAATATGGAATAACTTAAAGTTCTTCTGTCTCCTCCCTCTTGTCCTTCTATTCCTCTTCTGGAATCTTCTAACTATGGTGTTTGACACTTACGGGGTTGAAACGGGGAAGGAGTAGTATCAAGGGGCAGGCAAATTATTCCAGGATTGGATGTTTCTGTGCTTTCTGAATCTGGCAGCTTTTAAAAATGGACTCTCTTTCCTAACAATGTTTTCACAGGTTGTTTTGGGATCACCTCCAGCCACTAGGAACTTCTCACCAGTATTTCTCTTGATATGAATTGATGAATTCACGGCAACTGACTGCTTTCTCATTATGCAGTCCCTAGGAATACATTAAGGAGCTCTGGTGGCACAGTGCCTAAGGCATTTGGCTGCTAATCAGAAGGTTGGAGGTTCAAACCACCAGCTGCTCCGCAGAAAGAACATGGGGAAATCTACTTTGGTAAAGATTTACAGCCTCGGAAACCCAATGGGGGTCGCTATGAGTCAGGATCAACTCGATGATGGTGAGTTTTTGGTTTGAGGAGTACATTGCAACCTTTAACTTCTCTCTGCTGAGGCTGTCCACCTTGTCAGTTGGCCCAGTCAGACAGACCCCAAGACCCCATTGTCTAATGGGCTGGTTGTCTCTCCTCCAAGGTCTACATATGATCCATGGAAATCACTCAGGTTTTTTTTTTTTTTTTTTTTATTGCCATAAACTCTGGGCATGCAGGCTCAGACAGCTGCCAACAACTCCCAACACAGCTGCCTTTCCTTCAACCCACCCATCAGTAGCTGGGCAGCTCAGCTCTTCTCTTAGATTTCTCAGATGAGGTTGTTACACTAGTCCCCTGTATTCTACTCCCCACCTCCAACTCCAAGGGATGCTTATTTTATTCTTTGAGTAGTCTCCACGTAGTTCTTCCTGGAGTCCCACTCTCTTAACTTGAGATATGCAGAAAGCTCCCCAAACTCTGTGAAGCTCTCCAAATCAGCCATTGAAAACCCTAAGGAACACGGTTCTACTCACCATGAATTGGAATTGACTTAATGGCAACTGAAACTTGAAACGGAAACTCAGTGTCCCTTAACTTCTCATTCCCTTCTCACCTCAACCCTTGATAATTAGTTTATTACTTTATGCATTTGCCTAGTCTGAGTATTTTATATAAGTGGAGTTATACAGTATTTTTTGTGTCTGACTTGTTTCACTCAGTATGTTTTTAAGTTTCATTTGTGTCATAGCATGTATCAGAATGATCTATATTTCACTCTAAACTTTCCAATCTTGAAAACACACATATCTATTAGAACATTTACTATGGTGGGTGAGTTGGGGTTGATTACTGGCTTGACAATTTAGGACCAAGATGTCAGAAATTGGAAGATAGGATAAGGGTTTGATGGCTGCGTGTTTCAATGATGATTCTGCCTGAAAGACAGATCAACAGGCTCAGCTAATCTTTCAATATCAAGGGGAGAACTCTAAATCCACATCTTGACCCAATACTGTCATCTGATGTAAGTCTTCACCTCTGTCCAGGTTGCAGTTAATTTCATTCAGCGAGTTTCTTTACTACTCAGTCAGCATTCTTTTCATCCAGACCTAGGTTAACACCATCCAATAGAAAGGATGTGAGCTATAAATATGAACACATATGTAATAAAATTTTCCTACTAATTACATTAAAAAGTAAAAACTCCACCGCCATCAAGTTGCTTCTCACTCATAGTGACCCTGTATGACAGAGTAGAAGTGTCCCATAGGCTTCCCAAGGCTGTAAATCCTTACAGAACCAGACTGTCTCATCTTTCTCCTGAATAGTGGCTGGTGGGTTTGAACCACTGACCTTTTGGTTAATAGTTGAATGTGTTAACCACAATGCCACCAGAGTTCCTTTAAAAAAAAAAAGTAAAAAGAAAAGGTGAAATTAATTTTAATAATTCGTTTTATTTAACCTAATATATTAAAAATTTCAACATAAAAATTATTTGTGTTCTGAATTACTTTTACTTTACTTCCAAAGCCACGAGAAATGAAAGTAAGATCCAGATAGAGGTTGGAGTTTTGATATTTGGACTCTTAAGCAAATCCCGGATCCAATAATCAACATCATGATAAAAGAAGAAAGATTGAAGTTGTAAGGGTTTCATTTTATTTGGATCCACAATCAAAGCCCACAGAAGCAGCAGTCAAGATATCAACCCCATATGGGCAAATCGACTGTAAAAGACCCCTTAAAGTGTTAAAAAAAAAAGCAAAGATGTTAATTTGAGACTAAGGTGTGCCTGACTCAAGCCATGGTATTTTCAATTACCTCATATGGATATGAAACTGGACAATGAATAAAGAAGACTGAAACCTTGAATTTGATGCCTTTGAGTTATGATGTTGGTGAAAAATATTAAATATACCGGGGACTGCCAGAAGAATGAACAAATCTGTCTTAGAAGAAGTACAGCTAGAATATTTCTTAGAAGCGAGGATGGCAAGACTTCATCTCATATACTTTGGACATGTTATCAGGAGGGACCAGTCCCTGGAGAAGGACATCATGCTTGGTAAAGAAGAGGGTCACCGGAAAAGAGAAAGACCCACAGAGATGGATTGACACTGTGGCTACGATAATGAGCTCAAACATAGCAATGATTGTGAGAATGGTACAGGACTGGGCAGTGTATTGTTCTGTTGTACATAGGGTCATTCTGAGTCAGAACCAACTTTGATGGCACCTAACAACAACAACAAGAAAATCTTGGCACGGGGCTCTCCTTTAGCCCAATGACATCTCAAATGTCTGTTCAGGCTCACTGAAGACAAGAATCTTGGAAGACTGTGGGAACTACTTGGATGATGGCTACATAATCCATCCTTGGGGCCACTAATGTTGAGAAGGTGTGTTCTTTATCATAACTTATTGTTACTGAATGCAATAATTAAAGAATAGTCAATGTTCTTGCCTTTGGGCTAGTAAATGAATTCCTGGGAAAAAGCCTATGTTAGTTAGCATTTGCTGTCTAATAAACCACTCCAAAACAAAGCCGCTTAAAACAGTAATTTGGCTCTTGACCCTGTACACCACTGAACATTTCTTCTCATTTGGTCTAGTGCAGCCCATTCTAGCCAGGCTTTCTCAAATCTCTGCTCAGATGGTGAGTTGGGTGGTCACTGGATAATCTAGGATGGCTTCACTCACATGTCTGGTGGTTGGCAGATATGCAGAGGTGATGGGAACAACGAGGCCATGTTCCTCATCATCTGGAAAGTTGGCCTATGCTTGCACATATGGTGACAGTTTCTGCAGCAGTGAGGAGCAGGCTCCACTGCCTACATCAGTTTGCTTATATCTCATTTGCCAAGCAAGTCACATGGCTGACTCAGAGTCAGAGTGAGAGGGCACATACAGCTACATGGCAACGGGGCGTGGACGTAGGAAGGGGAAAG
Source organism: Orycteropus afer afer (assembly GCF_000298275.1). NCBI lineage: Eukaryota > Metazoa > Chordata > Mammalia > Tubulidentata > Orycteropodidae > Orycteropus > Orycteropus afer. The sequence goes on from NW_006921617.1 coordinate 5,574,138, forward strand.
ATTGCTGGCCGCTTTAGAATCGATCTGTCTCAAAACGTGCATTAAGATATGTTCACCACAGTGGTTTTTGTAGTGTAGCAATATATAAATATAACTGAAACATCCAATAGAAATGATAAAAAATTATTGCACACTGGATGGGCTCTTCGGTAGATATCATGCAATAATAGTAACACTGCTTCTGGTATTCTGTTAAATGAAAAAAGCATATATAATTTTATATACCCTGTGATCATAGCTATATAATAAACATTAATTTGAATTTAAAATATTAGAAGGGATATACAAAAGTTATAATAATTGTATTTTATGAGTTCATGGTTCATTCTCTTCATTATTCAAACCTTCTGAAGTACTATACTACATGCATATTTATAAAATTTATTTAAAATTTTATTCATAATCAGATTTCCATATTAAGAAAATAATTTTGTACATCTCCAAATTATTAATGTGTCATACTTAAAACACTTGGAAAATGGATTTTAGCAACATTTTTGCTCAGATAAAGGAGAATTTTACAGTTTCTTCTTATGAAAGAGTCACATAAGACTGTAAGAGCAAGAAGTAATTTAAATATGTTCAGGGACCATTTTCATCTTCAGAATTAAGGATTATTTTAATTTTACATCATTGCCTTCTCTCTTTTACTTTCCTTTTTAGTTTTATCATTTTAGGATTCCCTATTTTTAATTTTCATACAGAGATTTCTTTAATTGATCATTATAATTAAGCATAAAGTCATAAGTTACAAAGCCATATTTTGCTGGATCTTGGAGTTCTAAATTATTCATTTCACTTACTGTTTTTAGATTAGTTTATCTGAAAATATCCAGTTTATTGTTACTGTTTGTTATTTTGTACAAATAAGAAGGCAGGAAAAAAAGGAGGGCAAATGTTATAAAACAGATCTTAAAGTTTATTTATCTTAAAGTTTATTTTGTTTGATGCTCTTGTTTCCTTACCAGACATCAATTTTCTCCCAGAAGCTCTTGATTTTATTTCCTGTAAACCTTTATATACTAGATATGTTACAGCAAACCCTAACTGTTTCTTCCTGGACCTTAACTTCTTAACTAAAGCCATTTATTGATATATAACTTTGTTTTCAGTGAGGTAACAAATCAATAAATTAAAGATTGGTTCAGTGTGTCAGCATTCCCTCAGCATTCTGGGACTCATTGACTGCTTCGGTCAGCATGGAGGCCAGGTGGCAGCCTCACACAGCAATGATGCTGAGACACTTACGTTCTTGTCCAATGACACTTTTCTTGTCAAACATTTCCAACAGTTACCTCTCGTTCTAATTATTGAGTTCCAAAGTGGTTTAGATGAGAAATGAGGTGTGGATTTTAACTGTATATGTGCTAGCATTACTAGTCTATAGAATAATTTTCACTGCATGCCCCATTTTCTCTTACCAGGCTCAGATCTGGTTTCATGAAGATTCTTTAGAGAGATTGTTTGTTGTTACATAAAACAAGCCCAATGCCATGGCCTGACGTAGCCTGTATTATAATTACTTTTTGCACATGTTTCCGTAAGCTTTCTTCTAGAATCCTATTTATATAACCATGTGGGTGGGATATATTAGCCCTACACTGGATTTCATCAATCTTATCTCTTGGAATCGGTACAGTCTATTTACTCTGATATTGTCCTGCTCACTCCTGCTAGCTCTTACCCAGGCTCTCATTCTTCAGAGACCCGTTCAGGGATCTGAGCTGTTTACACTTTAGATCTTCCTGTTCGTATCACAGGCATTGCAGAAAACGCTCCCCTCAACTGAGAATTTTACAATTCAAAACCTCATTACATGCTATACAATCATATTTGGAACCCCTATCCCCAACTATTTGAAATTGCCTTTATTTTTACTTAAGAGCATTTAGGTATCTGATCAGAAACATTACATGTGGGTGAGAAAGAACAGACTAGCTGTAGAAAGTGAGAACATGGAAGCCACATTAGAACAGTGCTCAGTGGTCATATTTAATATGTTGACGGCTAGTTTTGCCTGTCTGGTTTAACTCTAATCATACCGTTCATTCACTGGCTTAGAGAGAATGGTCAGAACAAGTTCTATGCCAAAAAGAACTAGAAAGCCAAAAATAATGGGAAGCTTAGCATTGGCAAGGGTCTGGGGAAATATGCAGTCTGACATACTGCTGGTGATAGTGTAAATTGGTATAATCTGTCTGAAAGGCAATTTTACAATATATAGAAAGCTTTAATAATTGTCTAATCCCAATGACTCAGCAATTCGACTTATAAGATTTTACCCTAAGGAAATAATTTTGGATTTAAGCAAAGATAAAAGGATATTCAATGTAATTAGGCCAATGATAACAAAATATTGGAAACTATCTAAACATTTGATAGTAGAGGAGAGTTAAGCAACTTTGGGTCTATCAATTGTATGCCATATTATTTAATGATTGAAAATTATGCTTGGAGAAATATTTAATGAGATAGAAAAAAATATGTGTGAAATTTTTTTTTTCACGTATTAAGCGAAAAAAAGCTGGTTATAATAGAATACACAGTATAATACTATTTTGGAGGAGAAAAAACCAAACCAAACCAAACCCACTGCCATAAAGTCGGATCAGACTCATAGCGACCCCTCCTTGGGTTTCTGAGGTGGTATCACTATAGAAGTAGATTGCCCAATCTTCCTTCTGAGGAGTGGCTGATGGCTTTGAACCACCAGCCTTCTGGTTAGCAGTCAAATGCCTTAGGCACTAGGCTACCAGAGCTCCTTTTGGAGAAGAAAACAAAGTGTATTTATGCATAGAAAACTAGATGGGAAATATATCTACCAAAAAAAGAGTAGTTATCTCTGGGTAGAGGCTTATATGTGATTTTTCTTTTCTTTCTTTGTGCTTTCCATTACTACCCAACTTTCCTATAATAAACATGTATTCCATTTGCAATTAAGGAAAAAGTTATTTTATAAGATGGTGGGCACTGAGACAGCAAAATAACTCAAAAACTGCAGATAGTGCATGCATATACACTCACTACAAAAATTTCCCTTAACACAGAGACATTAGCATTTGAGGAGTAGTTATGCAGGCTGCTAAATGTGATGTGTGTGTGTCTGTGCAGAACCAGTGGTGTGAAAACCCAATGATCTTTATGCAAAAAGGCATACGCAGAATTAATAATCCATATAATTTTCTCTTCCCACAGGAAGACTGACAAAAATATTTTTTAAAAGCAGAATTTGGAGGTTGATAAAACAAGCAATCTAATAAATGTGGAGCTTTAGACTTCCCCAAAATTCTGTTTTATTCTGCCCAAGTCCTTCCCATCCAGCCATTCACGGAGAAGAGCTGTCGGGGTTTCTGGGCATTTAGGTATGTATGGTGGGTGGCCTCAGGGCCACGAGCTGGTTGACGCTGCCCCTGTAGTGTTTACTGGCTCAACCGCACAGCCCTGTGTCATAACAGTGGAGAGTGAGCAGGAAAACTTGATAAGCACTGACCCATGTCAATACATAAAATAAAAGCAAATCAAATAACTGGAAAAGTAATTGGAAACTTTTCCTATTTCAATCCATGACAGGTGACTATCAGCCCAGATAGGAGGGCATGTCAGCAGTTCCCTTTTTTCTGCTCTGCTCTCCCCAAGACACATTGGGTGACTTTCTTAAGAGGTCAAATAGGGTAAAATGCTCTCCCCTATCCCCCGCATAGCCTTTATTTCACTTAGTAAACCTATTATCATTGAACGGTGGGCTGAACATGCTACTCGCCCAGCTGCTTTGGGACCAAGGCATTGGGGCCGCTTCTGTTCCTAACCACCTATTTTCAAATCTGGTTCATTGACAGGAATTGGGATTAACCTTCTAATGGGCAAAGCCAAGATGCCCTAGGATAATGTGAAGAGCCTCTCTGTAGACCTCTCCTGAGTCTTTTCAGTATAAGCTTGCTGCATGGTCTATGGGGAGACATTCTTTGGGAGACCGTAGCAATTCAACAAACAGTCAACTTCATGAACAAACAGTAAATTTCCTTCATGTGAGAGATCTGCATTTCTTTTAGCAAAATATTGGGGAGCATTTTTCAAGGAATTTACTTGAAATCATTTGCATAATGTGCTCAATTTTACTTGCACATTCTAACTAATTTTCCTGTACTTAATTCATTAAAATGCCATCAAGAATTATACCAATTTGGCCAAGGGTAGGTGAGCAGAGGCAGCCTCCCTCTACTGCTTTTTTTTTTTTAGTTGTTTTTTTTTGTTGTTGAGAATATAGACAGTAAAACACACCATTTCTACATGTACAATTCTGTGACATTGATTACATTCTTTTGTGTGACCATTCCCATTCTCCTTTTCTGAATTGCTCCTCCCCTATTAACATAAACTCACTGCCCTCTAAGTTTTCTAATCTTTTGAGTTGCTCTTATCAATTTGATCCTGTATAGAAAGGTCTTAAAAGAGTGTATTGCTCAAGGAAGACATTTTTTACTAGTTAAGCTAAATTATTGTTTGATTTTAAGAAGACTTAAGGGGACATTTTTGGTTTAAGTTTTAAAGATTATCTCTGGGCAATGGTTCAGGGGTTCATCCAGACCCCATGGCTCCAGAAAGGCAGGAGTTCATGAGAATTTGAAATTCTGTTCTGCATTTTCCCCCTTTTAATCCTTATAGAAACCCTATAGAATCTTTGATCAAAATGTCCAATAATGGTAGCCAGGCATTATTCTGATTTAATGGCAAAGGAGGTAGTTGTTCATGGAGACAATTTGCCATGCATCCCATATCCTTTTCCTATTTCCATCTCCCCCTTTTCCTCATTTGCTCCTGGTGAATAGAGAGCAATTGGATGGCTGCTGGCAAGCTTTCTTCCATTCCTTTTTTGGTACATAGGCACTGTAATGGTTAGGGTTGGATGTCAACTTAGCTGAGCCATGATTCTCAGTGGTTTGGCAGTTATGTAATAATGTAATCATCCTCCATAATGTGATCTGATGTGATTAGCCAATCAGTTGTATGGGGAATTACCTTGAGGATGTGGCCTGCATTATTGCTCTCTATTCACCAGGAGCAAATGAGGAAAAGGGGGAGATGGAAATAGGAAAAGGATATGGGATGCATGGCAAATTGTCTCCATGAACAACTACCTCCTTTGCCATTAAACCAGAATAATGCCTGGCTACCATTATTGGACATTTTGATCAAAGATTCTATAGGGTTTCTATAAGGATTAAAAGGGGGAAAATGCAGAACAGAATTTCAAATTCTCATGAACTCCTGCCTTTCTGGAGCCATGGGGTCTGGATGAACCCCTGAACCATTGCCCAGAGATAATCTTTAAAACTTAAACCAAAAATGTCCCCTTATATATATTTTCTGATAAAACTTGCTTGCTCTGCATGCTGTATCTGGCTAGTCATCATCTGATCCCTGGTTCTTGGGATTGGTCAGCCTCCACAGCCCATGAAGTTGAAGTTGAAGTTGGAGACAATTAAAGTAAGTTCACAAAAGCCAAAATATAACCTTGATAATATCCCTCCTGAATTTTGAGACCATTTAAAGAATAAATTTGATGTTCTGAACACCAATGACCAAAAACCAGAAGAATTGTGGGTTGACATCAAGAACATCATCCATGAAGAAAGTAAAAGATTATTAAAAAGACAAGAAAAGAAGAAAAGACCAAAATAGATGTCAGAAGAGACTCAAACTTGCCCTTGAGTGGAGAGTAGCTAAAGCAAATAGAAGAAATGACAAGATAAAACAGCTGAACAGAAGTGTCCAAACAGCAGCTTGAGCAGACAAAGCCAATAACTATAACAAAATGTGCAAACACTTGGAGTTGGAAAAACAAAAGGAAAGAACACACTGGGCGTTTCTCAAGCTGAAAGAACTGAAGAAAAAAATTTAAGCTTAGAGTTGCAATATTGAAAAATTCTATGGGCAAAATATTGAATGATGCAGGAAACAACAAAAGAAGATGGAAGGAATATACAGAGTCACTGTACCAAAAAGAATTGGTTGATGTTCATCCATTTCAGGAGGTAGCATATGATCAAGAACCAATGGTATTGATGGAAGGAGTTGAAGCTGCACTGAAGGAATTGGCAAAGAACAAGGCTCCAGGAATTGACAGAATACCCACTGAGATGTTTCAACAAACAGATGTTCGCTGGAGGAACTCATTTGGTTATGCCAAGAGATTTGGAGGACAGCTACCTGGCCAACTGACTGGAAAAGATCCATATTTGTACCCATTCTAAAGAAAGGTGATCCCACAGAATGTGGAAATTATTGAACAATATCATTAATATCACATGCAAGTAAAATATTACTGAAGATAATTCAAAAACGGTTGTAGCTGTATATTGACAGAGCTTCCAGAAACGCAAGCTGGATTTAGTAGAGGATGTAAAGTGAGGGATTCATTGCTGATGTCAGATGGACCTTAGCTGAAAGCAAAGAATGTGTACTTATGTTTTATTGACTATGCCAAAGCATTTGATTGTGTGGATCATAACAAATTGTGGATAACATTGAGAAGAATGGGAATTCCAGAAAACTTAATTGTACCCTTGAGGAACCTGTGCATAGATCAGGAGGCAGTCATTCGAACAGAACAAGAGGATAGTGCATGGTTCAAAGTCAAGAAAGGAGTGTGTCAAGGTTGTATCCTTACAGCAAACTTATTCATCTTGTATGCTGAGCAAATAATCCCAGAAGCTGGATTATAGGAAGAAGAACATGGCATCAGGATTGGAGAAATACTCCTTAACAATCTGTGATACGCAGATGACACAACTTTGCTTGCTGAAAGTGAGGATGACTTGAAGCACTTACTGCTGAAGATTAAAGACTACAGTCTGCAGTATGGATTATACCTCCATATAAAGAAAACAAAAATCCTCACAACTAGTCCAATAAACAGCTTCACAGTGGATGAAGACAAGATTGAAGTTGTCAAGGATTTCATATTACTTGGTTCTACCAAGTAATTCCAACACCAATGGAAGCAGCAGTCAAGACATCAGACGACGTATTGCATTGGGTAAATCTGCTGCAAAAGGCCTCTTTCAAGTGCTGATGAGCAAAGATGTTTCCTAGAAGACTAAGGTGCACCTAACCCAAACACACCATTTTCAGTCACCTCATATGCATGTGAGAGCTGGACAACGAATAAGGAAGACCAAAGAAGAGTTGATGCTTTTGAGTTGTGGCATTGGAGAAGAAGGCTAAGAACTATGGTCTGCTAAAAAGACTAACCAATCTGTCCTGGATGAAAGGAAGCCAGAATGGTCCTTGGAAGCAAAAATGGCCAGACTACATCTCACCTTCTTTGGTCATGTTGTCAAAGGAACCATTCCCTGGAGAAGGATATCATGTTTGGTAAAGTGGAGGGTCAACGAAGAAGGCAAAGGTCTTCAATGAGATGGATAAACACAGTGGCTGCAATGATGGGCTCAGGTATAGCAAGGATCATGAGCTAGCATAAGACCAGGCAGTGTTTCGTTCTGCTGTGCAGAGGTCATAGCATAGGGTTGCTATGAATTGGAGACAACTCAACAGCACATGAACCAGCAGCTGTCTTACTTGCTTATCTTGGATTTGTCAGTACCTGCAGCTATGTGAATCAAGAAAAGCCTCCAGCCTGATGCTTGACCCATGGATTTGGAACTTGGCAGCCTCTACAACTGTGTAAACCATTGTTGCTCTAATACCTTGTTTTGGTTATCTATTGGTGCTATAACAGAAATACCACAAGTAGATGACTTTAACAAACAGGGATTTATCCTCTCACAGTTTGTTGTTGTTGTTGTTATGTGCCGTTGAATCAGACCCGACTCATAGAGACCCCTCCTTGGATTCCCGAGGCAGTATCACTACGGAAGTAAATTGCCCCATCTTCCTTCTGAGGAGTGGCTGGTGGGTTTGAACCACCAACCTGCTGGTTAGCAGTCAAGTACCTTAGGCACTATGCTAAAATTCCAAATTCAAATTGCTAGCTCTAAGGGCTGGATGAAGGCCTCTTGACCTTGGGCTTCAGCTCTGTCTCTTGCTCCTAGCCCACTGGAGCTGAAGGTGTCTCTTAACTCAGGCAGCTGCTGGCTGCTCAGGCTGACAAACTCAAGGTCAACAAGTAAAATGGAACAGTCCTAAGATTATCAAACAACATGGCAGGCCACTAGTTCAAGTCCAGAAACAGTCCCAAGATTGGCAGACAACATGGCAGGCTGTTGAACAACAAAAGGCAGGATCCAAGCATGCCAAAAACTCAAGACCTTTCTCAAAGCTGCTTCTTGTGTACTGGAAGCAGACCACATCCCTAAGGCAACTATTCAGCTGCTCACAGCAGATTCCGTCATGGAGTTGATTAACAGTCTCATCATGGGGAATCACTACATCCAGCTGCCCAGCCACTCAAAACCAGGCCCAGCCAAGTTGACACATAACCTTAACTACCACATACCTATAATGTGGAAGTGGTTTTGGAATTGGGTAATGGATAGAGGCTGGAAGAGTTTTAAGGTACCTAATAGTAAAACCTGGATTACCTTGAGAACGTTGGTGAAAATTTGAATGTCTAAGGCAATTCTAGTAAGGACCCAGTAGGAAGTGAGTAGTGTTGTAACATCAGAGATGGTGCAGAGGGCAAGAAGCAGCAGCACAGAAATGGCATCAGCAGAATCAGAAAACAGGCCTAAGTTGGCATGGGAGCCGACCCATGGAGCAAGAGAGCTGGATGCATTTGGCTTGAGGTTTATATTGGCAGAGTAGGGTGTCTTAGGCACTTGATTGGTAGTGCTAAAGAGATTTGGAACACTCACCTTTGCAGGGCAGAGGCCATGGCAACTCAAGAGGCCTAAAAGGCCAAGAGGGCAAGAACCAAGAAGCAGAAGCTGAAGAGATAAGGAGCATGGGAAAAAAAGTTGCCTCAGTCTCAAAACATGGGCCACGACCTTTGGAGTCTCAAAGAGTTGGGCCATGGCCTCCTACGTTTCAAAGAATCAAATCTTCACCAACTTGGTTCCAGTGTGTGGGGCTGCTGTTCAAGAGGGCCTGGAGGATGTGGCTGAATTCATTGCATGAAACTGAGAAGGCAGGGCTGCCATGCTCAAGGGATGGAATGAGGCCTGCTGGGGCTGACGCAGCAAGGTCAGCACTCAGATGGACTAGGGGAATGAGGCCACCCACAGCTGAGGGAGCAGAATTTCTATTCCAGTGGGTCTGGAAGGTGGAGCCAAGGCCCAGGGCCAAGGGAACTCCACCCGGAATCCAGAGAGCCTGGCTGACACGTAGAGTCTGGAGGGCAGGGTCACTGCCTAAATGGTTTCAGAGAACAGAGGTTTATTTTCAAACCTTGAGAGATAATGTAAACTGCTCTGCTGGATTTTTGTTTATATCCGTTTTCCTTCTTTCCCTCTAATTTCTTCCATTTGTCATGGGAATGTCTACCTTGTGGCTCTTCCGCCATTGTACTTTGAAAGTACATAAATTGTATTCTAGGTTTCACAGTTTCACAGATGAAGAGGAATTTTGCCTGAGGATGGAATTTGGACTTGGGGTTGATTTAAGACTTTTTGGGATGATATCATGGGGTGAAAATGTTTTGCCTGTGGCAAGGACATGAATGTTTCAGGACAGAACAGTAGAATGTCATAGGTTGAATTGTTTCCCCTCAAAATATGTGTCAACTTGGCTAGGCCACGATTCCCTGTAGTGTGTGGTTGTCCTTCATTTTGTGATCTGACGTAATAATCCTCTATTTTGTGATGTGTTGTAAATCCTGACCTGCTATGTGTTGATGAGGCAGGATTAGATTATGTTCATGAGAATTAGGTTATGTTGTTATGTTAATGAGGCAGGATTAAAGTGGGGTACAGCATCCATACTCAGGTCATGGCTGATATAAGATGAGTTTCCATGGGGTATAGCCTGCATCATCTTTTATCTTACAAGACATAAAAGGAGAGTGAAGTCAATATAGAGGGAGGGATCACAGTACCCCCAAGAAAGAAGAGCCAGGAGCAGAGCACATCCTTTGGACCAGCGGTCCCTGCACTGAGAACTTCCTGACCCAGGGGAAAGTTGATGCCAAGACATATGTATCTTTCCAAGGAATGCCAGACCCACAGCTGTTGAAAGGAAATTAAAACCTTCCCAGAACTGGTACCGAGAGGAAGCCTTCCCCTGTAGCCAGTGCTCTGAATTTGGACTTCTAGCTTCCTAAACTGTGAGAAAATAAATTTCTGTTTGTTAAAGCCATCCACTTGTGGTATTTCTATTATAGCAGCACCAGATTACTAAGACAGACACCTTTCTTCATTCTTCTCAGTACTTCCCCTAACTTGCTAAATCATCAGACCTACGGCCAGGAAATTACTCCTGCCATTTCCAAGGGAGCAGCTATAAGCATAAGTCTTTGAAAAAAGTCCACCTCCAGATGGACACAGGGAAGAGGTAACTATCGGAAGGAAGTGAGAGGGCAATTGCATTGTGGTGAATTGTGGTCAAAGTCATGAGACAAAGTGTATGTGAACTGCTGTATGGAAAGTGAATTTGCTCTGCAAATTTTCACCCAAATCACAATTAAAAAAAAAAAAAAAGTCCACCTCCAAACGCACATTATTGTTGGGTAATGATTTGGCAGTAGAGGCAATCAGGGTGCACAGACATCAAACTGGACCGTTCTTCAGACCACACAGGTGAGGTTCTCATCACTCTACTCTAGACAACTGTTTCATTTCTTATATTCCTGGCTCAGATTGGAGTGTCTTATTTTTGTTTCTTTGTCTTTTTTTCCCTATTACCACATTGATGTTGTGCATGACTCCAGTGGTGAGTTTCAGATGTGGGAGTCAAAAGACATTTACTTTTTTACTTATTATTCCTTATAAAGGGAGCAGTGATGGTGCGGTGCTTAAGGCATTTGAATGCTAATCAGAAGGTTAGAGGTTCAAACCCACCAGCTGTTCTGTGGAAGGAAGATGGGGCAATCGACTTCCTTAAAGATTTATGGCCTTGGAAACCCAATGGGGGTTGCTTTGAGTCAGAATAAACTCAATGGCAGTGAGTTATTATTATTTTTACTCCTTGTAATGCATATATTTTTTTTTCCTCTTCAACTTTTTATTTTGGGTGAAAGTTTACAGAGAAAATCAGTTTTCCATTAAAAAATTTATACACATTTGGTTTCATGTCATTGATTGCAGTCCTCTCAATGTAACATCACTCATCCCACTTTCTCCCTGTGTTTCTTGTTTCCATTCCTCCTCTTTTTTTAACCCTTCCTGCCTTCTGAACTTTGTCTTTGAGCAACTCCTGTCCTTTTGATCTCAAATAGTTGATTGTTCTAAAGAGTGCATACCTCCTTAGTGTTATTGTTCACCTTGTAGACCTATGTATTGTTTGGCTGAAAATTGAGCAGAGGAGGTTATTTGAGTTCCAGGTCCAAAGGGTAACTAAGGGCTATAGTCTCAGGGATTCCCCAATTTCTATTAGACTAGTAAATCTGGTCTTTTTTTTTTTTTTAATTTTGAGTTTTGTTCCACATTTTTCTCCCACTTTATCCAGGACTTTCTAATATGATCCCTTTCAGAGCATTTGGTAGTTGTAGTGAGGCACCATCTAATTCTTCTGGTCTAAGCGTTGTGGAGGTTGAGGTTCATGTGGTCCATTAGTTCTTTGAACTAATTATTTCCATGCTACCCATGATTGGTTATAGATGGGACCATTGTGATCCATAGGATTTTCATTCACTAATTTTTGGAAGTAGATGACCAGGCCTTTCTTCCTTCCGGTCTTAGTCTAAAAGCTCCACTGAAACCTGTAATTTTCTTTTTTATTTTATTTATTTATTGTAGTGAAAACATGTTGTTGTTAGGTGCCATCGAGTCATCTCCAACTCATAGCGACCCTATGTACAGCAGAACAAAAAACTGCCAGGTCCCACTCCAGCTCCGTGATCCTTGCTATACTTGAGTCCATCACCGCTGCCTCTATGTCAAGCCATCTCGTTGAGGAACTTCCCTTCCTTCCTCAACACTCCACCTCACCAAGCATGACATCCTTCTCCAGGGAGTGGTCCCCTCTGACAACATGACCAAAGTATGTCTGGCCATTCTCACTTCCATGGAGCATTCCGGCTGTACTTCCTCCAGGGCAGACCTGTTAGTTCTTTCAGCGGTCCACGGTACTTTCAGCATTCTTCATCAGCACCACAACTCAATAGCATCAACTCTTCTTCGGTCTTCTTTATTCATTGTCCAGCTCTCACATGCATATGAGGTGATTGAAAATATCATAGCTTGTGTCAGGCACACCTTAGTCCTCAAGGAGACATCTTTGCTCCTCAGCACTTGAAAGAGGTCCTTTGGAGCCTATTTGTCCAGTGCTGTACATTGTCTGATGTCTTGACTGTTGCTTCCATTGGTGTTGATTGTACAACCAAGCAATGTGAAGTCTTTGACAACTTCAATCTTTTCTCCATTTATCGTGATGCTGCTTATAGGTCCAGTTGTGAGGATTTTTACCACAAGATACTCACAAACATAACAACAACAACTTCTCCATTTACAGCTCATTGATGATATTTTTGTTTTTTGACTTTTTTTAAAATATTTTTTTATTGTGATTTGGATGAAAGTTTACAGAGCAAATTTATTTTCCATATAGCAGTTTATACCCATTTTTTCTCATGACATTGACTGCAATTTCCCACAATGTAACAGCTCTCTTCCCATTTCCTCCCTGTAGTTACCTCTTCCCTGTGTCCTTCCATCCTATGCACTCTCACCCCTTGAGCTCTCTCCTTATGAAAACACTACCCTTCTGTTCTCCAATGATTGATTGCTCCAAGTAGTGTATCTACCTGATGTAAATGTTCACCCCATATGCCTGTTGTTCTGCTGGAAACAGCAGAAATGAGTTCAATTCCGGACCTGAATAGTAGCTAGGGGCCATAGTTTCAGGGGTTTCACCAGGGTCTATCAGACCAGCAAACCTGGTCCTTTTTTTTTTTTTTTAAATGAGAAACATGTAATTTTCAACCTGATCTACCACTTCAACACTCTTGGTCATAATCTGTCATTTCTAACTCAACAGCAGATTACTCTAATATATTTGGCTAACAGAGTTTTAATACAGTTAAAAGTATATGGTCAGATTAATTTCAGCGATAAAAATAATATTTGAATGCTATAAGCATGGTTATTAAAAATTGTTAACAATCTCAGGATCATTTGATCCTGTATTAATATATATATAGTTGTGGCATGTGTTAAACTTATTTGCCTCTATCACATGAACTACTGAACAGGGTTCTTTTCTACTTAGTATTGAGACACATTTCTAAAAGTCTTTGGGTTAACTATATCCTCAAATTGTGCATGTAATTGTTCTGCATGCCAGCAGCGACTTGGTCTGAATTCATAGATGCAAAATGAGATCCATTGTCTGTCTGCAGTTGTAGGCCTGCTGTGGACGTAAGACACTTTGGAGGGTATGCTATCATGATTTCTTTTTTAAATCTTGGATTTTAGCTAGATTTCTGCTGGCCACTCACACAGACAAACCTGCCAATGAGCAGGCCACTTGTGTAATTTTTTTTTTTTTTTACTTGAAGTTAAATATAAAATGTCAGGCAACTATCCATTCCATGACTTACTCTAGGGAAAGGGAGCAGCTAATGATTAGTTTTTGTTTACAATTAAAGTGTGAATTCTTTTCCTAATTTTGGTTGACTTGCTATTTGTCCTCTAGACTCATAATAGACATTGTGGATTCAAAATAGATGTTGTTTTGAGCACCAATTACCATGCAATTAAAGGACCTCCAAATGTTGTCCTTTAATTTTGTTTATGTTCATTTTCTCTAGGCTTTTGTTCTATAAGATATGTTTAGTTACTGTTATGGATTGAATTGTGTCCCCCTCAAGATGTGGATTATAAATCCTAACCTCTATGCTGTGGTTGTAATCTCATTTAAGAGAGTTTTCTGTTATGTCAGTGAGGCAGGATTAGTGTAGGCTGTGTCCTGAGTTATTTTCTTGCAAGAGGTAAAAAGAGGAGATTAGGCAAGCAGAGATGGGGGAAGAGAGATGTCAAGCCACATGAAGACTGCTTGGGAGCAGAAGTTCAGAGACAAAGACCTTCTTCCAGAGCTGACACAGAGAGAAAGTCTTCCCCTAGAGCTAACACCTTGAATTTGGACTTCTAAGCCTCCTGAAATGTGAGAAAATAAATTTCTGTTTGTTAAAGCCACCCACTTGTATTTCTGTTTTAGGCAGCACTAGATAACTAAGACAGTGAACGTATTTATGATTTATAGTTTTGTATTTATTTTTTAATGATACACTACCCCAATTTTTCAATATAGCCCTTCTTTATTTAAAAAAGAGAGTTGCTGACGGGTGCAGACAGTTAACACTGTTAGCTGCTAACTGGAGGTCAGAGGTTTGAGTTCACTCAAAGGCACCTTGTAAGAAATGCTTGGAGATCTACTTTTGAAAAATCAGCCATTGAAAACCTTATGGAACACTTTTCTACTCTGACGCTAATGGGTTGCCATGAGTTGGAGTCAACCCTATGCTAAGTAGTTATTTAAGAAAGAGAAAAAACTTAAAGTGGTCAAAATACCTGCATAAAGTTTGTATGGCAATGAGAGGTATGAATATGAATACCTTTAGAAAAATGGTTTTAATAATTAACTCCAAACCTGGAACAGAGGGGTGAATAACTTGATACTTTTGCTCTTAGATCCCTAAGATTAATGAAAGAGAGAGTAATTTTGTTTGTTTTCTAAAGTAAGGGAATGTTTTGTACATTTTTTTCTGGGGTCCCTGTGTGCATGTACTGGCCAGTTGCTTAATAATGGACAGTTGCTCCCCATCCTTCCACTATTAAGGAGACGGTCCTGAGGTTATTTATAAAAATCCTCTTCTTCAGCTCCCAACTCTCTGAACTCATTTCAGTGATGGTTAGCTAAACTGATAATAGGAGAAAATTTTGGAAGATTCCCCAGGGCGGGCAGGCCACAACTGTACCCTCAAAGAGTCACTGTAATGATGACTAAGACTTTTTCTGAAAGGAGCCTATAAGTGACTTCAATATCAGAGATTTCAGGAGGGTAGATCAACTGATATCTGGTGGGGCCTCTCAAACCACACATGGTCTCTTCTAGCTCCATAGAGTGGTGGCCCTAAACCCAAAGATCTTCAAAGGTCTGAAAGGCTACAGTAAGAAACCAAGGTACAGAGCTCTTCATGAAGGTGAGTTCAGCACAGTAAGCAGTAATCACCATCAGGCCCTGCAAAAAGTGCTGAGTTACTTTTCCTTCTACTTTCTCTTGATGATTCAAGAGAGTAAAGGGGAGAAGTCACTGATATGGGTTACCCCAAACCATAAATAATTGAAAGAATATGTAATGCAAATTCCAATTCATTTCATTTCATAACAACTCCACTTAAACAGCTCACTCAACTGTGGATGCCAGTAAATGGAGTGGAATTGAAATTGACAGGAGAGGTTTCTCTGGACTGTACTTGAATATGCCAACTGAGTTGGAGAAATGCTTTCTGGTGCAAAACAAAGAAATCAGCAAATGAAGGCAGTAATTTTGAACTACCCCACTTCTTCTTCCCTTCCTGATGAAGCACCTAATGAAATGTGAAGTGGTCTAAGGGGGTGGGTGCAGAAAAACACATAATGGAGAGGTGATTGCTGTAAAAATGGGTCCAGGCTTCTTAGTGAAGTTGTAAAACATACTTCCATGCTGAGGATTGGGAAAAAGTCAGGCTCATGATCTGAGAGCAGAGGAGAATAGCCTTCAGGGAAGGAATCTTTCAATCACCAGTGTCTTCTGAGATTTAAGAGCAAAATTCCCTACCAAATAATAGCAGATGCAAATAGGATAGTATTTTAAAACATTAACTGCTGTTTGTTCTCTCTCCAGCTATTATTTCCCCTTTCCCTCTATTACCATTAAGGGGATTATCATTAAGTAATCCCCTCTAAGATTATTGTCTCAAGGGAGGAACTTGACAAGGTGTCAAAGAGAAGTAGGAATTGACATAGGAGTCTCTGAGAGGTGTGAATGTTAACATTCTTGTTGCTAATTGAAAGGGTGTAGTAAGTTCTAGTCCACCCAGAGGTACCTTGAAAGAAAGGCCTAGTGTTCTATTTTCAAAAAATCAGTGATTGACCAAGAAGAAGTAAAACTATCTCTATTTGCAGATGATATGATCCTCTAAATAGAAAATCCTAGAGACTCAACAAGAAAACTACTAGTACTAATAGAAGGATCCAGCAAAGTGGCAGGGTACGAGATCAACACACAAAAATCAGTTGGATTCCTTTATGCTAACAAAGAGATCTCTGAACAGAAAATCAAGAAAGAATACCATTTACAATAATAATAATAATAAAAATCCCAAACCCACTACCATAGAGTCAATTCTGACTCATAGCAACACTGGGTTTTCAAGGTGGTAAATTTTTACAGAAGTAGATTGCCCTGTCTTCCTTTCACAGAGTGGCTGTCAGGTTTGAACCTTCTGGTTAGCAGTCAAATGCCTTAGGCACTGTGTTACTAGAGCTTCTTCCATTTACAATAGCTACCCAAAAGATGAAGTACTTAAGAATAAATCAAACCACAGACACAAAAGACCTATAGAAAGAAAACTACAAATCACTACTATAAGAAATAAAGAGACATACATAAATGGAAGAATATACCATGCTCATGGATAAGAAGACTTAGCATTGTGAAAATGATAATACTACCTGAAGTGATAAACAGATATAATACAATCCTGATTCAGATTCCAGCATCATTCTTAAAGAGATGGAAAAACTGACCATCAACTTTATATGGAAAGGAAAGAGATCTCAGATAAGCAAAGCAATATTAAAGAAGAGCAAAGAGGTCTCATACTCCCCAGTCTCAAAACGTACTGTATAGCTATGTCAAAACAGCCTGATATTGGTACAATGACAGATAGGCACCAATGGAATGGAACTGAGAGGCCAGAAGTAAATCCATCCATCTATGGATAGCTGATCTTTGACAAAAGTTGAAATCCACTAAACAGGGAAGAGATAGCCTCTTTAACAAATGGTACTGGCAAAACTAGATATCCATTTGCAGAAAAATAAAATAGGGTCCATATCTCTCACCACATACAAAAACTAACTATAGATGAGTTAGAGACCTAAGTATAAAAACTAAAATCATAAAGATCATCAAAGAAAAAATAGGAGCAAATATAGGGGCCCTAACACATGGCATAAATACCCTATCAAACATAACAGAAAAATGCACAAACAGTGGAAGACAAACTAGAGAACTGGAACTGCCTAAAAATTAAACATTTATGTGCACCAGAAGACTCCAACAAAAGAATAAAAAGAGAACCTACAGCCTAGGAAAAAGTTTTGGCAACAACATATCAGACAAGAAACTAATCTCTAAAATTTACAGAAAATTTCAACACCTCAACAACAAAAAGACAAACAACCCAACTGAAAAATGGGCCTAGGACATGAGCAGACATTTTATAAAAGAAGGCATTCAGGTGGCTAACGAATACATGAAAAAATGATTGTGAATCATTAGCCATTGTTGTTGTTGTTGTTATGTGCCGTTGACCCGACTCATAGCGACCCCTCCTTGGGTTTCCAAGGCAGTATCACTACGGAAGTAGATTGCCCTATCTTCCTTCCGAGGAGTGGCTGGTGGGTTTGAACCTTCAGCCTTCTGGTTAGCAGTCAAGTGCCTTAGGCACTATGCTACCAGCCTGCTATGCTCTGCCAATCTTGGGACTTACTTCCCGTTAGAGAGATGCAAATCAAGACAACAATGAGATATCATCACATCCCAGCATTATTAGCACAGTTCAACAAGACAAAGAACAACAAATGCTGGCAAGGGTATGGAGAGACAGGACCTCTCATATGCTACTGATGGGACTGTACAATGGTACTTCCTTAAAACACTGGAGATAGAAATACCATATGATCCAGCAATCCCACTAGTAGGTATATCCTAGAGAAGTAAGAAGCATGACATGAACAGATATATGCACACTAATGTTTATTGCAGTGTTATTCATAATAACAAAAAGAAACAACCTAAGTGCCCATCAAAGGATGAATGGATAAACAAACTATGGTACGTACACATAATGGAATACTTACTATGCAGTGTTAGAGAATGATGATGAATCTGCAGAACACCTCATAACATGGATGAATCTAGAGAACCTTATGCTAAGTGGAATTAGTCAATCACAAAAGGACAAATATTGTATGAGTTTACTATTATAAAAAGTCAAAAAAAGGTTTACCCACAGAGTCATTCTTTGAAGGTTACCAGGAGTGGGAGGGGTAGGGAAGATAAATCACTAATTAGAGGGTAGACAAGTATTAACTTGGGTGAAGGGAAAGGCAGCCTACAAAAAGGGGGAGGTCAGGCCAGAATGATCAAGGCACAGGAAGACACTGGGAGGAGCACAAGAGTTAAAGGCAACAAAGGTGAAAACTATTAGATACACAATTTTGTAATAACCGTAATCTATGAGTGGGTACGTAGACACTCAAGCTGAACAGGGGTCAGAAGCCAACTAGGACTACACTCACAAATATATATAGGTTTAACAGAGGATATTTTTATGTATGTATTTATATGAGCTGCAAATATATCCAAGAATATAGTAGGGCACACTCACTGCCGTCAAGTTGGATCCGACTCATAGTGACCCTTCCTTGGGTTTCCAAGGTGGTATCATACGGAAGTAGGTTGTCCAACCTTCCTTCTGAGGAGTGGCTGGTGCATTTGAACCACCAGGCTTCTGGTTAGCAGTCAAATGCCTTACGCACTACACCACCAGAGCTTATGAACTCCTTAGTCATAATCAAACACCTTGAGAGAATGAGTTGCTGGGCATGGGGGCTCAGGACCATGGTCTTGGGGGACACTAAAGGCAAATGGCATAACATGGTTCTACATAATAGACAGTGTTCCACATCCTACTTTGATGAGTAACGGGGTCTTGAAAGTTTGTGAGCTGCCATCTAAAGTGCAACTATTGGTCTCTCCCTGCCTGGAGCAAAGAAGGGTGAAGAAAATGAAAGATGCAAATAAATAATCAAAGGTACAAAGACTAATGGACCATGTGAATCCCAGCCTCCATGAACCTGAGATAAGATGAACTATATGGTGCCCAGCTACCACTGCTAATTACTCTGAAAGTGATCAAAATAGGAGGTCTGTGGTGGTTATGTTTTTGTGTCAACTTGGCTGGGCCTGGTTGAGTGGTTGGGCAGCTGGTGGTAGTTATTCCCCATGATGAGACTGGCAATCAACTCCATGGTGGGCTCTACCACAAGCAGCTGAGTAGCTGCCTTTGGGATGTGGTCTGCTTCCTATATATAAGGAGAAGTCTTGGGAATGGTCTCTAGCCTTTGGCATGCTTGGACCCTGCATGTAGCCATGTCATTGCTCAGCAGCCTGCTATGCTCTGCCAACCTTGGGACTTACAGTGGACTTAAGTTAATGGCCTGCCATGTGGTTTGGTAACATCAGGACTGTGCCTTTTTACTTGTCAACCTTGGGGCTTTTCAGCCTCAGCAGCCAGCAGCTGTCTGAGTGAAGAAATGCCTCTAGCTCCAATGGGCCGGGAGCAGGAGGCAGAGCTGGACCCCAAGGTTGAGGGGCTTTCACCCAACCCCTAGAGCCTGGCACTTTGAACTTGGACTTAAAGCTTCCAAACTCTAAGAGAACAAAGTCCTGTTTGTTAAGGCCATCCCATTTGTGGTATGTTTCCTGTCAGACTGGCACTAGGTAACCAGAACAAGGTCCCAGGTAGAGAGGAAGAAAAATGTGGTACAAACTCAAAATCATAAAAAAGACCAGGCTTCCTGGTCTAATAGAGACAAGTGGAACCCCCAAGACTATGGCCCTTTGATACACTTCAGGCCTAGAACTGAACTCACTCCTATAGCTCAACTTTCAGCCAAACAATAGACAGGCCTATAAAGTGAGTAATAATACCAGAAAGGTATGCACTCCTTGGAACAATCAACTGTTGGAGGTCAAAAGGGCAGCATTTGCCCAGAGATAAATCTAAGAAGGCAGGAAGGGATAGAAAAGAAGGACAAAGGGAAATGGAAAACAAAGGGATGAAGTAAGAAGAGTGCTGTTACATTTTGGGGATTACAATAAATGTCATAAAACAAAACATGTCTGAATTATGCTATGGAAAAACAATTTGCTTTATAAACTTTCACCCAAATCTCATCTCATCTCTCTCTCTCTCTCTCTCTCTCTCTGTCTCTCTCTCTCACACACACAACACATACACACACACGCTTCAGCCATTGAAAACCCTATGGAATGCAATTCTTCCTTGAAACACCTGGACTGGAATTGACTTGATGGCAAGTTGGTTTCCAAAATGTAAGCCCTTGGGACAACTAAGAACATTTGAGATGTAAGTAGTTTGGTGAAATAAAGTTTGGGAAGAGAAGGCGTTTCTCTTGGATTAGGAAAAGATTTCCTTGGGCAAGGGAGTGGAAGGATGGCAAAGGGATAAGATGACAGCAGAGATGTTGGTGGCTCTGTGCCCTGCTTCTGGGGCAATACCAGGGAGAGGTGGCACAGTGCTTGGCTGTGGTGACCAGTGACAGCTGTGTGCAGATTGCTGGGCCGTAAGTGGATACCTAAAGAGCAAAAGAGTTGTGTGCCCCTGAGGGTACCCTGGTACTCTCGGAGGGAGCAAGTAGGCACAAGGGGACATGAAGGAATAGAGAACCCCTCATGGCTTCCTATGAGAACCAAATTTTAGCACTGTCTCTATTATTCATGCATTCAAATAACAATTTTTGAGGCCTCCCTGAATATCAGGCTTTTGTTTGTTGCTAGAAGTCAGATGGCAGACAGCTCACTGCCTAGAGGAGAAGATAGCCACAAAACCTGAAAATCACAAGACAGGGTGAGAAGGTGGGTGCATTGGGTTCAGCCTTAGGGGTGTGGAGGGGCTGCCCAGCTGGAGAGTTTCTCCTTCCCTTTGTGAGGAGGTGATTCTCACAGCAGAATCATAGAGATATTGACTTGACAAGCTGGCATCAGTGACAGACTGAATCAGTGCCTAGAATTTCCTGTCACAGACTTCTTGTTATTTGAAGTAATTAAATTTATTGCTTAGACAATGTTAGGTTTTTTGTAACTTTCAGCCAAAAGCAATCCTGCCTGATACAATGTTCCTTGCCAATTTTTGTATTAAGGCAAGTGGAGGAAAAAGTTGAAATTCTGCATTGTTTTGGCTATAATTACCATTCTTTTTTACTTGCACTGTAATTTATACAAGGAGAAAAAAAAAGGTGGTTTTCTAACTCCAGGGAAGTTAGACCAGATTTTCTTTCTTGATTGTTCACTCTTCCCTTCCTCCCTCCCTTCCTCACTCTCTCCCTTCTTACGTGTCCGTCCTTCCATCTTTCTGTTCCCTGGTTGAGTTAATTAAAATAATATCAATAAAGAAATAATCAGTGGGTTCAAGAATACATTGTTGAATTAATTTAAATCCATCTTTATATAACAAATGAACAATGAATAAATGATGTTTCCAGACAAATAAGCGTAATGTATTAATCTCAAGGTTAAAGGTTATATAACAATAAAATACTGTTTATAAAGTAGAACCTCACAAGATAGCTTCTGGCAAACAATAGGGCTCAGTTTTACACCAAGATACTGATGAAATATAAAGACGATAAGAAAGAATCTTCACACCAACCTGGACAGTATTTATATTCTTAGGTTCTTTGAGCTATCTGAGTTTTAAATGTTCTTCAGTCTTCTTTCTTATCTTTATAACGAAATGTTAAAGCCTTGCTCAGTGCTTTGTTTTCTGAATTCCCTGCTATTAAAAATGTATGAACTCAGATTTTAGCTTTAATTTTAATTAAGGTTAAATTAAAGAAATTACAGCTACTGGTGGTCATCTTTTTCCCAGTGATTTTGCAAGAGTGCTTTACTGATTAAGGTATCAGCCTTTGTTACATTATGTTGCAAACATTTCCCTTTCTTGTGTAGTTTGTATTTTAACCTTGTGATTTTTGCTTTAAAGAATTTTTATGTTTGTCAGATATATGGCCTTTGAGTTTATGGATTGTGACATATATAAGCTTAAAAAGACTTTCTTCAAACCAAGATTATAAAAATAGCCCTCCACATTTTCTTGTATTATTTTCATGGCTTTTTGGTTAACTTTCAGATCTTTGGTCCATCTGAAGTTCATTTTGGTATAGGAATGAATTAGGAACCCAGCTTATTTATTTAGGAAATAGCTAATCTATTTTATAATAAAATTTATTGAGTTTATCTTTCTCCAGTAGTTTGAAATGTACAATAAATTTTCTTATTTCTTTGCTTCTATCTGTGGACTTTCTATTCCGTTTCATTCATCTGTCTGTCTATACACCCATGCCACTAACTCACTTTAAAAGTTACTATGGCTTAAAAAAAAAAAGTTACTGTGGCTTTAAACACATTATAATAATCGGTAGCACAAGTTCTCACATCTTATTCTGCTTCATCAGAAATGTTTTGGCTCTCCTTGCATTTTTATTCTTTCAGATAGATTTTAAAATATAGTGCTTACTATACCAGGCATTTTATTTATTTATTGGTTCTTTCTGTATTGATTTTTAAAAAAACAAATTACAAAAGTAACGTATGCTTGCTATAACAAATTCAAACAACACAGGCATGTAGAAAATGGGTCTTGAAAGCTTCCACCTCTGAGCTACATCCCAGAAGTAGCTGCTGCTAGCTGTTTGTTGAGCATCCTTTTAGACCCCCATTCTTAGGCATACATTTTATGAAATGCTCCCAAAACACAAACAATATTTTGACTAGGGTTTCCCAATAAATATTTGGAAAGAAATATTTTTCCTCAATTTCTGCCTTCCAAGCCATGTAATGCCTCAGCATTTCAGTCTTTGTATATGTAAATTGGAATAACAGTACTCATCCATATCATAGGAAATTAAATGAGGCAATTCATGATGGCAAAATACACTTCAAAGATACCTTCTCATGGCATTTCTCAACGTATATTTTATAATACATAGATCCTGCAAGATACTCTACAAAAAAAAGATACCTGAGCAAATGAGTTTGGGAAACACTCATTTTCCTTGTGGATATTTGCAAAGGAGGACAAGTCGCATAATAAAGAAACTGGTTTAACTTTACCTGACGTACTATTTTCCAAACCTGTTTGATCAGGTAAATTGTTTTGCCTATTGATGGCATGTTCATAGAACACAATTTGGGAAATGCACAGTTGGAGAGATTGACCCCACTCTTGGCTGGGTGTGGGTAGTAAGGAACTAGAATAACTTCCAGATCTCTGGCTTTGATAAGTGGATGGTTGCTGGTGTCACTGACAGAGATAAAGAATAGAAGTGGAGGATCAATTTTGGACATATTGAGATTCAATACCTTTGGGAGGCTAGAGTGAACATGTTCAGTAAGCCGAGAATATACAGTTCTGGAAATAAGGTGAGAGGTGAGAGCTAGAGACCAAGGGATTAGAGGCTTGCTTTGGATTAAAATGTGTTGTCTAAAAAGACTCATTTTTAAAATGCACATATATTACCTAGGCAGGATAAGCATTAAATTATTAATACATATTATATTATCATATTAGCTTACTATCATTTTAGAGTAGAGATCGGATCCCTGAAGGAATGGAAATTAGAATTGGTGAATTTAGAGTAGAGGGACAGAAAAGACATAGCCTGAAGTGGTGATTTCCAATCTTTTAGAATCTGAGGACTCTTTTGCCATGGTAAAAAAAGGTTGCCAACTTCCCACTGCCTCACACATTCTACTTTTAAATATTCTTTGAGAAAATATAGTCTGACTAAAACTACTCTGAATTCACCTAGAAAGGAATCAGTAGAAATTTAGTAAGTGTCATAAGTAAACGTTTAAATTGAATTAAAAGATGTTTAAATTCAGCTTACTGACAGTGCCGCTGAAAACAGATTTGCCGTTGTCCTGTCTCTCCCATGTTTGTAGGCTAAGATGGATTTATGCAACGTGACTTTCATTCTTGAGCAAACACTGAGTTCTCCCACTAACTCAGGCTCCTGTCAGGTACAAAGGAAAAGCTGAGGGAGAGGAAGATGATACTACAATTTTAAGTCTGTCATCTGGTTTGTATTAGACCTGGGTCCATTTTCAGTAAAACAATGAGATGTGGGAAGAACAAGACTGGTTGTTCACTTGATTTTACCTCTATTGCCAACTAGATGATCTTAGAGAAACCTTACTGCCTCTTTTGCCTAAACTATCAATAATAGCAATAGCCTTTTTTCACCTCCCAGGTCCCTTGGGCAGAAGTCAGTAAGATAAATACTTGAGAAAGTGAGTGGGAAGGTTGAAAGTGCTCTAAAAAGTGGGGCATCTTCAAGGCTGCATTTTAATATAGCTCACCACCAGGTATCAGGGAGGTAGAAATACCCTCGCAAGGGAGTTTAATCATATAATCATACAGGCTTGCCAAGGGGTGGGCTCCATATAACCTATAAGTTCTAGTTGATTAGGTTATTGTGTGTAGATTGCAGGAATTTGAAGCTGTGCTCCGTCTTTCTCCATTTGATATACATTTAATGAGGTTTTCCCTGTTCTTTTATTGTATGGCAAGCTAGCACTAGAATAAATATAAAGACGTTTTGAAAAATACAGAAAACAGGAGGGCTGGGGAGATGGAATAATGCAGGAAGTAAGGCAGGGGATGGGGTGGAAAGGCTATTTTCAGATCTGCATGGATTTCCTGATGACTTCAGAGTTCCCAGGACTGTGTGCCAGGTACTTTGAAAGATAAGAGAGCAGATCTGCTAAGGCTGCTGAGAGAAACTTCTTTCTTCAGTCACTTAGAGAGTGCCAAAGTAGCCCTGGTGGTGCAGTGCTTAAGTGCTCGACTGCTAACCAAAAAGTCGATGGTTTGAACCCACCAGGTCTTTTGCTAAAGAGAGATATGGCAGTCTGCTGCCATAAAGATTACAGGCTTGGAAACCCAACAGGGGCAGCTCTAGTGTGCCCTATAGGGTTGCTGTGAGTCAGAATTGACTCAATGGCAATGGGTTTACACAGTGTCACATTCCTTCCAAGAAGCTTCATTACCAAGCCCTGGAATCCAATGGCTTTTCTTGTATTGGACAAGCAGTGTCATTGGCATAGCCAGACTTTCCCACACAATGGTCTCTAGGGTATTTCCCTGAATAGGCAGTGGGTTGGGATACAAGGGGACATTTAAAATGATGTGGGAGCACTGGAAGAGCATATATTTTTTTTTTATTAGACTAATTCAGGTATTAGAAGTTGTTAATATTCATTAATTGGATGCTCTTCATTGAGTACTCATAACTCTGTCACTGGCTAGTGTGTCACTAGCTAAACAGTCATTTCATTCCTTAGGGCATCATTCATTTTGCTCTCCTCTGAAGGTGTGCGCGCGTGCGCGCGCGCGCGTGTGTGTGTGCATGTATTTTGAAGGTGAGGAGTAAGACAAGCATAAACCCAGCTCACAGAGATTCCAACTCATAGAGAACCCCCATTGGATTTTTAAGGCTGTAGATCTTTATGGAAGTAGATTGCTTCAACTTCCTCCCATGGAGCAGCTGATAGGTTTGAACCACCAACCTTCTGGTTAGCATCCAAATGCCTTACCCACTACACCATTAGAGCTCCTTAGGAGAAGCACAAGTATTTGACATATTCCAGGGACTGTGAGGTGGATCATCAAGATTATTTAATCCAATAACCCCAGTAGGCATTAGTCCTCCCATTTAACCGATAAGACTCAGAGAGATAGAATAACTTGTTAAGATCAACAGCTTAAATTCTTTAGGCTAGAGTTTGACCCTAATTCTGATTCTGGGTCAGACTCTCTACTGTACCAAATTATCTTGGCTTTGATTCAGAGGTAGTAATGAATTTCAAGTCATGTTTCAATGCTGGAGTGGCTTCCTGGAGGTGAGTCCCCAAGAGAAAGCATTGTGGATCAGTCAACAGTATTTGCTAACAATAAAAACTAGGGAGTGGGTCACATAAGTCACTTATTTGCCTGTCTTGTTTAGAAGATCTCCACCAAACTTTTTAATTTTACTGTTCTATGCTTCATTGTGGATGAATCCCGAGGTCTCTGAAAGAAGGAAGGGAGGGAACTCTGTGTGTGTGTGTGTGTGTGTGTGTATAATTGTTGTTAGGTGCCATCAAGTCATCTCCAACTTATACCAACCCTACATACAGCAGAATGAAACACTGCCCAGTCCTGTGCCAGCCCCACGATCCTTGCTATACCTGAGCCCATCCTTGTAGCCACTGTGTCAATCCATTTTTCTGAGGGCCTTCCCCTTTTTCGTTGACCCTCCACTTTACCAAGCATGATATCCTTCTCCAGGGAGTGGTCCCATCTGACAACATGACCAAAGTATGTGAGATGAAGTCTAGCCATTCTTGCTTCTAAGGAGCATTCTGGCTGCACTTTCTCCAGGACAGATTTGTTAGTTCTTTTTGAAGTCCATGGTACTCTTAGCATTCTTCTCTAACACCACAACTCAAAAGCATTGACTCTTCTTTGGTCGTCCTTTTTCATTGT
>NW_006921617.1:5603820-5607502 GCF_000298275.1 Orycteropus afer afer
CGATTGTCTTAAGACAATCTACCTACCTGGTGTAAATGTTCACCTTATATGCCTGTCTATGTTTTGGCTAGAAGCCACAGGAATGAGTTTAATTTTAAGCCTGAAGGGTGACTAGGGGCATAGTCTTAGGATTTTCACCAGTGTCTATCAGACCAATAAGTCTGGTCTTTTTTATTATGAGGGAATAAGATATTTATGAAGCCCAGAGGGAACTCCATGCAAATCTGTGCATCCAAGGTAAAGACAAGTGGTTGAAGAAATGACCTAGAGAACCCTGAAATTTCATAAATTTTCTCATAATTTTTTTTTCTCCTAGTGATTTTTTTCCTACCCAGTTGTAGGGAGTATTTTTTGGGCAGAACATTCTGAAAACTAAATAGAGTCCTTTTTATTAATGCACAACAATTTGTCCTTAGGATGAAGGCACTGTATTCCCTAGCACTTGGGAATTAATTTCTCTGTGAAAACAGCCTCTGGTTCTGTCTGTGCCAGGAATAGCATGGTCTAAAGTGTGGCCAAAAGAGTGGTCAAAGTCAGCCACATAAACGTCATGATGACACAAAGGGACATAACAGACCAGGCTCGGGTTAGCCATATCAATTAGGACTGACACTGAGAGATGTGGAAACTATGTTTACAGTGACACTGTCTATTTTTGTTACTAATTTGGGACAATTTTGTGATTTTTATTCAGGACAGGAATTACTTACTGTAATTTGACTTTGCTCTGCCTATTTTACTCACTATTTATTTAGAGCACCTTTCAGCTGCCAGCACTTGAACTCCATCATCACCTTATTTCTTCTTTAGGTATCTGAGTACAAAGAACCCCATTCTCCTGGCTCCAGGCTCTAGATCAGTGATTCTTAATCCTCTAAGGGCCTGTTAAAAGTACTGATAGCTGGACCCCCTCCCCAGAGAGTCTGATTTAATTGGTCTAGGTGGGACCCAAGCACTGGTACTTTTCAACAGCTCCCCAAGTGATCCTAATGGGCAGCCAAGATTGGGAACCACTTCTCTGGATGGTTGACTTATCCTACATAACCCATCAGCTGGAGTGCCTGTGGCTTCTGGGGCTGTGCAAGGATATCAATGCCTTTGTGTGACTTAGAAAAGAATCTCCTCTTCTTATACACATTAAGAAAAAAAAAAGTAGTACTTTTTTTTTGTGTGTGTTGACACAGTTCTATGGGCACCCAACTTGGTGAGCAGAGAACATAGTCACAACTGTGCAGTTCAGTCCTGGTGGCTTCCAACCTTAGTTTCCTTTCTAGTCTCCTGGTTCAGCACAGTTTCTCTCATTGAGGTCTCTCCTAAGCTTTGGTAAATCTCCTCTTTTAAAGAAATATAGAAAGAACACTTTCAGCATGGTAGTGTGAGGAGCTCTGCTGTGCCTCGTCTCAGGCAAACAACTATCCCAAACCCAAATCTAATGCAACTGAATTGATTCGGACTCATAACATCCCTGTAAGGATAAGTGGAACTGCCCCATAGGCTTTCCAAGTTATTAATCCTTACAGAAGCAGACTGTCATGTTTTCTCCCATGGAGTAGCAAGTGGGTTTGAACCACTGACTTTCTGGTTAGCAGCCAGAAGTTTTAACCACTATATCACCAGAGTTCCTTCCCAACAAGTATGAAACAAAAACCAAACTCACTGCCATTGAGTCAGATCCAACTCATAGCGACCTCCCCTCAGGTTTCTGAGAAGGTATCTCTATGGACACAGATTGTCCAATCTTTCTTCTGAGGAGTGGCTGGTGGGTTTGAACCACCATCCTTCTGGTTAGTAGTCAAATGCCTTAGGCATTACAGTACCAGAGTTCCTCCCAACAAGTATACCAAACCAAACCAAATGAAATAAAACACCCAAACACACTGCCATCAAGTCAGATCCAACTCATAGAGACCTCTCCTTGGGTTTCTGAGACAGTATCACTATGGAAGTACATTGCGCAACCTTCCTTGCAAGGAGTGGCTGGTGGGTTTGAACTTCCAGGCTTATGATTAGCAGTTAAAATGCCTTAAGCACTACGCTACCAGCACTCCTAACAAGTATAGTGGTGAAAATTATTAAAAAGAATCACCCTTTAAAATTTCTGGAAATTGTCCAAAGGGCTCTCAGTCTAGGAGTATAGTTTATTCCAGCATTTCTCATCCCCACCCTCCTCAATTTCATGTTGCAGAATCTCTAATCCAGGCAAGTCCTGCTGAGAGGTCTGGGGCTTCATTTCTCCCCCAAGCCCTACTTGTAGGTGGAAGTTCTACCTCAGACACACAGACTGAGACTACTGGGACCTGACTGCTCTCTTGCCAGCTTGTTTATAAGATGTAGGTATTGTGCCAGCATAGTAAGCTACGAAGAGTAGGTTTAGCACCTCCCTCCTAATGCCCCACCAAGAGAAGCAGATCACCATCCCTGCCCCAGCTAGAGTAGTGGCACAGAGGCTCTGCCCAGGGGGAGATGCAAGCTGTCAGAACAAAGAGTTTCATTGCTCTCTCTAAGGAGACTGATTTTATTTGGAACAGAGTGTGGTGAAGTTCAGGCCTAAGGGTGCTTTCAAAAACAATGTACAAATTGGTAGCAAGCAATTATGAGGAGGCTAGTAGCTTCATGATAGGAACAAGCTTAACTGTAGAACAGCTAGAGGTATAACAGGAAAGAGAAGACTAGGAAGAGCCCTCCTGGGATTGGAACAAGTCTCAAAGACTAGCATCAGAGACTGTCCCTGCAAAGAGGTTTGGATTTAACAGAACTGGACTGCGAAGCAATTTGTGGCCCAGGGCATTGTTGAAAACAATAGAGTAATCAACTAGCAATTTGTGATGGCTAGAAGCTGGATATGATACCAATGAAGGCAGAACAGTAGAAGCTAAAAGAGAGATCAAGGAAAGAGACAATCAAAGGAGTTCAGTTAAAATAACTTTCATCTGGTGGTGATTGTGTGCATGACCAAGGCATGTCACTTTTCAGAGGGACATTAGTTTTCACAGTGCATTTGGAATGAATGTCACAAAAACGATCCAGTTTAAGGAAACCTCGTACTCTGCTGGTGGGACTGTAAAATGGTACAACCACTGTGGAAAATGGTATGGTGCTTCCTTAAAAAGTTGCAAATAGAAATGCCATATGATCCAGCAATTCACTATTATACATACATACATATATGTATATATATGTGTGTGTACACACACACACACACACACACACATATATATATAACCAAACTCACTGCCAACGAGTCAAATCTGACTCATAGTGACCCCTCCTTGGGTTTCTAAGGTAGTATCTCTACAGAAGAATATTGCCCAATCTTCCTTCTTGGGAGTGGCTGGTGGGTTTGAACCGCCAGCCTTCTGGTTAGCAGTCAAATGCCTTAGGCACTACGCCAACAGAGCACCCTATTAGGTATATATCCTAGAAAAATAAGAGCCATGACACCTATACATATATGCACATCTGTTTTCATTGTAAGGAGTTCTGGTGGCACAGTGCCTAAGGCATTTGACTGCTAACTAGAAGGTTGGTGGTTCAAACCCACCAGCAGCTCTGTGGAATGAAGGTGGGGCAATCTACTTCTGTAAAGATTTACCATCTTGGAAACCCAATGGGAGTCACTATGAGTTGGAATCAACTTGATGGTAGTGAGTTTGGTTTTGGTTATGTTCATTGTAGCATTATT
>NW_006921617.1:5608107-5611527 GCF_000298275.1 Orycteropus afer afer
GTATGGAGGGATGGACACTGGGAAGAGGTAACTATGGGGAGGAAGTGGGAGGGGAGCTGTTGCATTGTGGTAAACTGTGGTCAATGACATGAGACTGCTGTATGAAAAGTGAATTTGCTCTGTAAATCTTCACCCAAATCACACACACACACACACACACACACAAAGATGACCAAAGCAAAGGAACATACTGGGAGGTGCAAAAGAGTTAAAGGCAAAAAAGTAAATACTATTACATGTACAAGCCTGTAATAACAGTGATAGCAATAATCTACAAGTGGATATATAGATAGACATGCAAGCTGAACACTGAACAGGTGTGAGAAGGCTAGTACAACTAAACCCACAAATGCATATAGGTTTGGCAGAGGATATTTCAACATATGTGCTGCAAATATATCCATGAATGTAGTAAAGCATACGGAGGGCAAAATTATGAAAACTTCTTAGTGATAATCAAACACCTTCAGGGAAAGAGTCACTGGGCTTAAGGACTTAGAACCATCATCCAGGGGACCTCTAAATCAATTAGCATAACATGGTCCACACAACAAATGTTCTACATCCTATTTTGGCAAGTAGTACTTGGATCTTAAAAGCTTGTGCATAGCCATCTAAGATGTAACTATTATTCTCCCCCAGTCTGGACCAAAGGCAAGTGCATGAAATCAAAGACATATGGAAAACTTAGTCCAAAGTACTAACAGACCATGTGAACCTCAGCCTCCATGACCCTGAGACCAAAAGAACCTGATGGTGCCAGGTTCCACTTCTGATGGCTCTGAGTAGGATCACAATCGAAGGTCCTGGAGATAGTGGGAGAAAAATATAGAACAAAACTCAAAAACATAAAAACATAAAAAATACCAGACTTACTGGTCCGATAGAGACTGGTGGAATCCCTAAGACTATGGCCGTTAGATAACCTTAAGCACAATCAACCATATGAGACCGAAAATGGCAATATTTTCCCAAAAACAAAATTCAGAAGGCAAGAAAGGGCAGAAAAAGAAGGATAAATAGAAATGGGAAACACAGGGAGGAAGAGGGAAACATGCTATTATACTGTTGGGGTTACAATCAATGTCATGAAACAAAATGTGTATAACTTGTTGAATGGAAAACTAATTTGTTCTGTAAATGTTCACCCAGAGTTCACAACAGTTTTTAAAAACAAATTCAGTAAAGTCACTAAATAAACGAAAGTGTAAACAATAATAAAAACAAGACATGGAGAGTTGGGCCTGTAGGGGATCAGTATGCAGGTCTGCTATAATCTGCTATCTAAAACATCCAGTTTTCAACAAAAAATTACAAGACATGCAAAGAAAAAAAAAAGTGTGACACATACACAGGAAAAAGAGCAGGCAACAGAAATAGCTTTTGAGAAGGCCCAGATATTAGATATATCAGACAAAGACTTTAGAACTAATTATTAATATGTTTAAAGAGCAAAAGGAAACCACACTTAAAAGTAAAGGAAGATATGATGACAATGTCTTATGGAGAATTTCAGTAAAGAGATAGAAATTATTTTTTAAAAAGAGAATGAAGTGGAAATTCTGGAGTTGAGAAGTATGATAATCAAAATGAAAAAATTCACCAGATAGGCTCAATAGGAGATATGAGCTGGCAGAAGAAAGAATCAGTGAATTTGAAGACAGATTCTTCAGATTATACAATCTGAAGAACAGCGACAAAAGAAAGAATAATAATGAACTGAATCTCAGACACGTGTAGGATACCATTAAGTACATCAATACATGTGTAATGGTAGTACCAGAAGAAGAGTGAGAGCAAGGAGCAGCTAAAAACTCCCCAAATTTGATGAAAAACCTTACTTGCCATCAACACACACCATATTAAAAATGTTGAAAGGCAAGATAAAAAGAAAATCTTGAAAGCACAAGAAGAAAATGACTTTTCATGAACAAGGAGGCCCAATGAGATCAACAGGTGACTTCTCATCAGAAACAATGGATGTGAGAAGACAGTGGGGGAACATACTCAATGTGCTGAAAGAAAAACTTCAACCAAGAATCTTAAATCCAGTAAATCTGTTATTCAAATATTAAGGCAAGGCAAAGGCATTTCCAAATAAACAAAACTCACTGCTAGTAGATATGCCCTAAAATAAATGCTAAATCAAGTTCTTTAGGTTGGAGGCAAGTGGCAGCAGACAGTAGTTTGATACTGCATGAAAAAACAGAGTTCCAGACAAAATAATTACAATGGAACCTGTGAGACATGGAACTCAATGGGACTGCCTTGTTTTTACAAGTCTAGCCAGATTTCCACCTTTGATAGAATGTGGTATTATCACTTTTCTATCATTCTCTTTTACTGGAAAATATTTGAGTATTCCTTCTCTGACAAGTTTCTGCCTTACACAGTTTCTGCCTTTGGCTAGTTTTGTTGTATACAGATAATTATAAATGCCATTATAAATGCAAATTCCTTCTCCTCTTTTTTTTTTTTCTCTTGCATGATTTGAAAGCAATTGTATAACCAGTATATATCTATATCTACACCTATACTTATAACTAATCTATATCTATATACTGTATGTATGACACAGATACACATAACAGAGATGTAATATATGTGCAAGTAACAGCACAAAGGAGATGGGTGTGAACAAAGTTGTCCTGGTGTAAGAAAATGATTCTAGATGGTAACTCAAATCTATGTTGTTTTTGTTAGGTGCTGTTGAGTCAGTTCCGACTCATACCGACCCTAAGTATAAAACTATCAGCACTGCCCAGTCCTGCACCATCCTCACAATTGTTGCCATGCTTGAGGACATCATCACAGCCACTATGTCAATCCATCTTATGGAGGGTCTTCCCTTTTTTCACTGACCCTCTACTTTGCTGTTGTTGTTGTTGTTAGGTGCTGTTGAGTCGTCTCTGACTCATAGTGACTCCAATGCATAGCAAAACGAAACACCTCCCAGTCCTGAGCCGAGCTGGATTCTTGCTATACTTGAGCCCATCGCTACTGCCACCATGTCAATCAATCTCATTGAGGGCCTTCCCCTCTTTCGCCGATCCTCAACCTTACCAAGCATGCCATCCTTCTCCAGGGAATGGTCACTTCTGACAGCATGCCCAAAGTAGGTGAGACAAAGTCTGGCCATTCTCACTTCCAAGGAGCATTCCAGCTGCACTTCCTCCAGGACAGACTGGTTAGTTCTTTCAGCAGTCCATGGTACTTTCAGCATTCTTTGCCAACACCACAGCTCAAAAGCATCGAATCTTCTTCGGTCTTCCTTATTCATTGTCTAGCTCTCACATGCATATGAGGCGACTGAAAATACCATGGCTCATGTCAGGCACACCTTAGTTGTCAAGGAGACATCTTTGCTCTTCAGCACTTGAAAGAGGTCCTTTGCAGCTGATTTACCCAATGCTATATGTC
>NW_006921617.1:5614047-5615381 GCF_000298275.1 Orycteropus afer afer
CATTGTACTTCAGGACAGATCTTGAAACATCCTTTGTGATGATGAATGCCATGCCATTCCTCTTCAATTTGTCATTACTGGTATAGTAGATCATATCATAGTAGATCTGATTCAAAATGCCCAGAACTGTCCATTTCAGCTCACTAGGATATCAATCTTTATGATTCCATTTCATTTTTGACAGCTTCTAATTTTCCTAGATTCATACTTTGTACATTCCATGTTCTGATTATTAATGGACATTTGCAGCTGTTTCTCCTCAATTTGAGTTGTGCCATGTCAGCACATGGAGGACCTGAAAGACTTACTTTATCCCTATCAAAAGGTTGGTTCTACTCTAATGAGGCAGCTCTTTCCCAGTCCTATTTTGAGTGACTTCTGACCCAAGGGGCTTGTCCTCTGCACTGTGTTGGAAAATGTTCCCGAGCTATTCATAAAGTTGTTCAGTAATGTATCAGACAGTGTTTCTCTGCTATTCATAAGGTTTTCCCTGGTCAGTTTTTGAGAAGTCGATGGCCTCTTCCTTCTTCCTAGTCTGTCTTAGTCTGTAAGCTGCATTGAAACCTGTGTACCATGTGCAACTCTGCTGGCATCTGAAACACCAGTGTCACAGCCTGAAGACTCACAGCAATGTACAAGCCCCACAGTATGACAAACTGACAGACAAGTTTGTCTCCTTTAGCTGTTGGACACCTCTGCTTCCTCCCCTTACCTAATTCCTACCTGTAACGTGCCACTTTGTGGTTCCTGGCCGTTCTCTCCCTTTCCTGGCTCTAGGGAGTTTGGAGCCTAGACTTTCCTCTCTCCTTTTTACCTGGATATCCTGCCACTCTGGAGGTCCCCAACCTCTCCTGCTCCCTCCCTTTCCTGGCTCTAGGGGGCTTTTGACCTAGCCTTGCCTCCTGCCCCTTTTTACCTGGATATCCTGCCGCTCCACAGGTCTCCGGCCTCTCCTGCTCTCTCCCTTTCCTGGATCTAGGGGGCTTCTTTACCAAGCACTTCTCCAGGGAATGGTCCTGGAGAATTTGGTTGCATTGGTTCTGGCACTGTGACCAAAGTACAAGAAAGTCTGGCCATTCTTTCTTCTAAGGAGCATTCCGGCTGTACTTCCTCTAAGACAGATTTGTTTGCTCTTCCAGCAGTCCATGGAACATTCAATATTCTTTGCCAAAAACACAATTCAAATGCATCAGTTCTTCTGCAGTCTTCTGTATTCATTGTCCAGCTTTCACATGCATTTGAGGCTATTGAAAAGACAATGGCTTGGGCCAGATGCACTTTAGTCTTCAAAGGAACATCTTTGCTCTTTAATACTTTAATTAGGTTTTTTTTTT
>NW_006921617.1:5615971-5642357 GCF_000298275.1 Orycteropus afer afer
TTTCTTTCAGCCAAGATCCATCTGACATCTGCAATGATATCCCTCTTTTGAATCCTGCTTTAATTTCTGGCAGTTCCCTGTCAATATACTGCTGCAATTTTACTTGCATGTGGTATTAGTGATGTAGTTTGATGATTTTCACATTCTGTTGAATCACCTGTCTTTGGAATGGGCACAAATATGGATCTTGTCTAGTCACTTGGCCAGGTAGCTGTCTCCCAAATTTCTTGGCATAAATGAGTGAGTGCCTCCAACACTGCATCCATTTGTTGAAACATCTCAGTGGGTGTTCCTTTACTTCCTGGAGCCTTGTTTTTCATCAATGCTTTTAGTGCATGCAACTTGGACTTCTTCCATCAATACCATTGGTTCTTGATCATATGCTATCTCCTGAAATTGTTGAACATTGACAAATTCTTTTTCTGTACAGTGACTCTATGTATTCCCCTTCCATCTTCTTTTGACGCTTCCTGCATCATTCAATATTTTGCCCATAGGATCCTTCAATATTGCAAAAATGCAAATCTATATGACTAAATACAAAGAACCAGAAATGATAAATAAGATTAATATAACAAATTATAAATATATATTTACTCTAATTTATTCTCACCTTTTTTAAAAAAGATATAAAATTATGTAAAGTATTAATATAACAACATATTCTTAGGGTTGTGAAATATATAGGTAGAATAGGCATAACAACAGTAGCACAAAAAAGGAAGAAGTAAATATGCACTACTGTGGTAACATTTCTATATATCATTAGAATTAAGTTTGTGTAAATCTGAAGTAGCTTTGGATAAATTGAGATATATATGGTACCCCCTAGAGTAAGCACTAAAACCAAACAAACAAAAAACTCATGAGAAAACATTTCTCAAGTTGTTGTCCACCTTTGTCATTTTCCAGTGATGTGAAGTGATTGTTTTTAATAAGATCATACCCTTTTTTTTTTTTTTAAATGGTGGGGACTCTTTCTATAGCCTCCCACCACCATTACTGGAAGGTGAATCTTGGAAAACTTGCTATTGGATCCCAATGATTATGCCATGAAGAAGCATAGACATCCTATGGAGAGGTCATGCATAGGTGCTTTGGCTATGAGCACCACCTGATGTCCCAGATGACAGCCAGCATCCATCTCCAGATGTATGAGCAAGTGAGAATTTAGGTGATTCCACCCTCCAGCTGTTGGGCCACAGCCAGCCTTTCATACATCCCAACTGAGGCTGTCTAAGCCACTTGACTCCTCAGAAGGAAGGTTGGGCATTCTACTTCCATAGTTATACTGCTTCGGAAACCCAAAGAGGGGTTGCTATGAGTCGGGTCCAACTCGATGGAACATAACAACAACAACAATAACTGAGGCTCCAGACATTGTGGAGCAGAGATAACCCATCTCCATTATACACTGTATTTCTGAACCACAGAATCAAGGATATAATGGGAATTGATATAATTTTTGTAAAATGGTTAGGTCCCTGGGTGATGGGAATTATTCATGTCTGGCTACTAAACAAAAGGTTATTGCTTTGAATTTATCCAGTGATACCCTGGAAGAAAGGACTGGGATTTATTTCCATAAAGATTACAGCCAAGAAAATTTTATGGAGCACAATTCTACTCTGAAACATATGTGTCACTATGCGTTCAAATTGGCTCCATGGCAATGGGTTTTGTAGCCACCAAGAGATAGAACCACAATCTCCTTTTCTAATATAATTTTATAAGGAAATAGGATCCATTTGCATAAATTACCTTATAGCATGTGCCCCAGTACAGAACTGAACTGTCTGACTGCTTTGTAGAGTTGTTTCCAACTAAAGTTTTGATTCATAACACAAATCCTAAATGTTCTTAATGCTACTGAAATATCAAAAGAAAGGAAATAACCCACTCCACACTTACTGACATGGTTAGGTTCCAAAGACCAGGTTGTGATGTCAAAATCAGCATTATGAAAAAATGGAGGATGATTACATCAGATCACAAAAGGGAAGATGACAACAATATTACATAACTGCTGAATTACATGATTACATACTGCCAAACCACTAAGCACAAACCACGTTGTCATTAGATGACGTGTAGCACTGGGCAGGTCAGCTGCAAAGGAATTCTTT
The DNA here is from genome assembly GCF_000298275.1 of Orycteropus afer afer. NCBI lineage: Eukaryota > Metazoa > Chordata > Mammalia > Tubulidentata > Orycteropodidae > Orycteropus > Orycteropus afer. The sequence continues at coordinate 5,618,098 of NW_006921617.1, forward strand.
CAAGTGCTGAGGAGTAAGGATGTGTCCTTGAGAACTAAGGTGCACCTGACACAGACCATGATATTTCCAGTCGCCTCATATTCATGTGAGAGCTGGACAATGAATAAGGAAGACGGAAGAATAGTTGATGCTTTTGAGTTGTGGTGCTGGTGAAGAATGCTGAAAGTACCATGGACTGCCAAAAGAACTAACAGATCTGTCCTGGAGGAAGTGCAGCCGAAATGCTCCTTGGAAGCGAGAATGGCCAGACTTCGTCTCACCTGCTTTGGTCGTGTTGTCAGAGGGGACCATTCTCTGGAGAAGGATGTCATGCTTGGTAAGGTGGAGGGTCGACGAAAGAGGGGAAGGCCTTCGATGAGATGGATTAACATGGTGGCTGCGACAGTGGGCTCAAGTATTGCAAGGATCATGGAGCTGGTGCGGGATCGGGCAGTGTTTCGTTCTGCTGTGCATGGGATTGCTATGAGTCAGAAGCGACTTGATGGCCCCTAACAACAACAACAAAAAACCACTAAGAATAAAGGCCCAACCAAATGGACACATAGCCTTACCCATTATAGCCATCATTACTTTTGCCTCTTACCCTGGTGTTTGCTACTGCCAGATACATGTTGTTAGTGAGCAAAATAGTCCGATGGTAGATTTTTTTTTTTAACTATTGTTGTAAATGCAAAATGTTGGATAATGAGATAGTTGGTAAGTAAGGAGTAGGTGTATGTTTTTAAATGTTTGTAAAAACATCTTTACTTCTATAAAAAAGATGACTCAAAATTCAAGTTTAATTTTTGCTCCATAAGAGATTTACAGGTACCAGTGTAGCAATATTGTCAATACCTATTGGTAAGCTAAGAGTAAGCTGCAAAGCAACACATAGAGTGGGCTTCTGTTTTCATAAAGTGAAACAAACCCAAACCATTTATTTGTATATATGCAAAGCATTGGAAGGAAACAACACATTTATCAAGCTGTTTTCTGCGTTTAGTTGTTTTCCGGTGATCTGGAATAATTGTTTTTAATAAGGGTGTCCACTTATTTTTAATTTTTGTGAAGGAGACTCTCCTGATCTCATGCTCAGATAGAAATGGGAATGGAGGTGGGCAAGTAGGATATAAAAGGACTTGCATAGTTGATATATTTCTGTATTGTTGAATGTATTTCTGGAAAATTTCATGTATTTTTTTGATGATTAAACACATATATAAAAGTTTGTCATCTCTTGTGAATTTCATCGCTACTTTCAGAAACCAAAGTTTGGGTTCTGGAAAAAAGAATTTCCAAATGCCCATTCTCCTTGCCTGGGAGTAAAAAGCCAAACAGGAGCAGCTGCTGGGGTTCAGCACATGCTGCCAGTTGTGTAAAACAGCAGGGGGGCCTGGTGGCCAGATTTGTCCACCCTGGTGCAGGTGCCACTGCCATTAATAAGGGTTACTATTTACTTCTTTAAGAAAGAAAGTTGGGAGACGTGGGACTAATACAGACTGTCAGTAATAAAACAGAAATACATATGACCCAGTTATTTAAATGAAACATAGTTAGCTTACTCCGCCTTTGATTACCACTCTTTGTTGTTAGCCTTAAATTTATACAACCTAAACATTGCTAGGTGGAAAGAAAGAGCGATCCCAGAGAAGCTCCTGTCTGGTGCTTAATTAAACTATAATATGTAGTGAAATAAATTAAACATCAGTGAAATTACAAGTAACACTGAGTGTGGATTGGGATGTTTTAAAATGATGGATTCATGAGAGTATTTTATCTAGACAAACAGAAAATGTTCCAACCTCACCATTTTTAATCCTTTCTTGAAAGCACTCCTGTGCAAGTTATCTTTGTTGAAGAAACGTTGTGAATGATTTCAAAAATTTAATTAAGAGTTATGGAAACCAAATATTGTAAATGAAAATAAATAAAAATAGAAACCTGCTTTAGAATTGGTTCTTGGGTTTTGTATTTTTTTTTTAAGTTACACTTTCCTGGTTTATCTTTGGTTCACAAAAATATGTGATTTCATTAATTGGTGTGGCTGTAATTACAACATCTCAATTAATTATTCTATGCACTTATTAATATAAACCATTGCATTTGTATTGGTACTAATGTCTAGGTACTTACTGCTGGTACCCACTAGGGGTCATGCTACTTACACGGGGGAGTACCGATTGTAGTACGGGAGTTTTGTGGGATTCCTTTGGATTGTTTTCATTCCCGTTATTGTGGAGAGGAAGAAGGTAACACTGTTTTTCTTCAGTCAGTGCTTAGGGTTTCTTGTTTTCTAAAGGAGATGAAATTATTTGAAGAATCATGAAAATAGATCTGAGACTGATGGCATTGGGGAAAGAGGCTTTCTGTCGTGCCGACAGAGGCAGGGAGAAAATGGAGTCCTTTCTGAGAGTGAATATTAAATAGTCCAGTGGAAGAAAAGGTAAGATGGCAGTGTTTAGGAGCACAGCTTCAGCGTGTAAAGCCTGGTTCTCCTACTAGCTAACCTTAATCTCTCTCAAGGTCCTCATTTGTAACATGGGCGGCGTGCTTCCCATTTCACAGGCAGGTAGAAGAATTAAACGATACACTTTCCCAGGGCCTGGCACATAATCAATGCTCAAAAAATGGAAGCTGCTGTTATTACCAAAAATAATTACCCTCATTTTCTCGTCTCAAAATAGTCAGATTTTAAGAAAATATTTCTTTTTATTTAGTTTCTTTTCTGAGTCCTCAAGATGAACAACTAGAGAGAAAAAATTATTTTCACGTTTCCTTTTCTTTAGAAACATTCTCCCTCTGAAAGGCCTTGTAAGCACTAATTTATTTAACAGACAGTGGAGTCAGAAATTTACTGTGCAAGGGGGAGACAAAGGTGAAATAGACATGGCTTCTTTCTTTGTTTCCTCAAAAACAGAAACCACCACAATAACAACAGCAGCGGCAGTAACCCCAACACGCAAACTTCAAACCCAGTGAGGGAGAAACCAGTGTTAACCAAGCATTAGATTTCAGACAATCTGCAATCAGTGTTCTAAAAGGGGTGTAAACATGAGCCACGAGAAATAGATTTGGTGCTAAGTGTGTGGTTTTAAATCTGATAGGCAAGCGAAAAAAAACAAAACAACTCGTTGCCCTCTAGTCGATTCCCACCTATACCTACTCCCATTGGATTTCTGAGGCTGTGAAGTCTTTACAGAAGTAGTTCGCCCCATCTTCCTTCCACTGAGTCGATGGTGGGTTTGAACATCTGACCTTCTGGTTAGCAGCCAGATGCCTTTTCCACTATGCCACCAGCCTGGTTTAAAGAATTTTTTGATTCTCATTTTCACATCTGTTAAATAAATATAGTAATCCCTGTCTTGCAGGATTGTGTGAATATTGAATGAGGTAGTATATGTAAGCAACAAATATGGCTGTAGTTTGTTTTTCTCTACCCTTCTTCAAAGGGAGGGAGCTCTGCTGGCGTAGTGCCTAAGGCACTTGACTAGTAACCAGAAGGCTGGTGGCTCAAACCCACCAGCCACTCCTGGGAAGGAAGGTTGGGCAATCTACTTCTGTAGTGATACCGCCTTGTAAACCCAAGGAGGGGTCGCTATGAGTCGGATCCCACTTTACGGCAGTGAGTTTGGTTTTTATTTTTTCCTCAAAGGGAAGAAATTATGTTTGAGTAAGACATTGTGTCCCTTACAATAGTTCAGAAGGAAAATTGCTGGTTTGGAAATCTGGGAATGCTTCACAGAGGAGGTGTTTTTGAATTGATGGATAAGTACGGCTTTACCAAGGATCCCTGGTGGTACAACAGTTAAGCACTTGGCAGCTAACCAAAAGACTGGTGGTTTGAACCTAGCCAGTGGCTCCACGGAAGAAAAACTTGGCGATCTGCTCCCCTAAAGATTACATGGTAGGGAACAAAGCAGATAGTTCTATTCAGTCACATGGAATCACTATGAGTTGAAATCGACTCAACGGCACCTAACAACAACAACAAAAGGACTTTAATAGGACGAGCTAGAACGAAAATGGTACATAAAGCCTGAGTGGAGACTTGGAAAAACTTGGTTTCAGCCACCAGTAGTTGTTTGACTATGTACAGTTTATATACTAAAGTTATAATTTGTATACTAAACTATAGTTTATATTTACTAGTAGTTGTTTATATGTATAGGGAAAGAGTTAGACAAAGCCGGACTAGAAATTAGGGACTGTCTTAGTTTCCTAGGACTTGTTGTTGTTGTTATTATGTGCCGTCAAGTCGGACCTGACTCATAGCGACCCCTCCTTGGGTTTCCGAGGCAGTATCACTATGGAAGTAGATTGCCCCATCTTCCTAGGACTGCTGTAACAAAAAACAACGTGAGTAGGTGGCTTTAAAGAACAGAAGTTTATTGTCTCCAGGCCTGGAGGCTAGGAGTCAGAGTTCAGTGTGGAGACAGGGCTGTGCCCTTTGGCAAGAAGTTCCTTTTGTCTCTTCCAGCTTCTGGGAGCCCCGGGCTTTCCTTGGCATTTCTTGTCTCCTAGCCAGATCAAACCCACCAGCCACTCCTCGGAAGAAAGATGGGGCAATCTACTTCCGTAGTGATACTGCCTCGGAAACCCAAGGAGGGGTCTCTATGAGTCGGGTCCGACTTAATGGCACCTAACAACAACAACAGCAACAGCCAGATCATCGAGAGCTCTGGTAGCATAGTGCCTAAGGCTCTTGACTGCTAACCATAAGGCAGGTGGTTCAAACCCACCAGCCACTCCTCAGAAAGAAGGTTGGGCAATCTACTTCCATAGTGATACTGCCTCGGAAACCCAAGGAGGTGTCGCTATGAGTCGGGTCTGACTCGACGGCACCTAACAAGAACAACAACAGACAGATCATCACCGGATCTGGTTCCCCTGTGTGTATCTCTCTCGGTGTGACTGTTTTCTCTTAAAATCCCACTCAGAAGGGATTAAATTTAGGGCCCATGTACTCTGGTGGTCTGACTCATTAATAGAAGGAAAGAAAAACACTGTTTCCAAACAGGGTCACATTCACAGATAGAGGGTCAGCACTTAACATACCCTTTCGGAGGACAACATTCAGTCCATAACAGGGACAAATTATGGAAGGCTTTAAATGCCACATTAAGGAGTTTGGTCCCTTAATGGGGAAAGAAAAGTAGCTGGACATCAACTCTAGAGAAGAGAGAGCTTTCTAACTGCCTTTTTGAAAAACAAAACAAAATGTTTCTCTCCTGCCTTTAGGAATAGAAGGAGCTCTGGTAGCATGGTGCCTAAGGCATTTGACTGCTAACCAAAAGCTTGTGATTCAAACTCACAAGCCACTCCTTGGAAGGAAGATTGGGCAATTTATTTCCATAGAGATACCGCCTCAGAAATCCAAGGAAGGGTTGCTATGAGTCGGGGATCAACTCAACCGCAGTGAGTTTGGTTTATAGAAAGAAGCTCTGGGGCCATAGTGGATAAGGCATTTGGCTGCCAACCAGAAGGTGAATGATTCAAACCCACCAGCCACTCTGTGGAAGGAAGATGGAACAATCTACTTCTGTAAAGATTTATAGGCTCAGAAACTCAATGGACGTTGCTATGATTCGGAATCCTCTTGATGGCAGTGAGTTTGGTTTTTCTCCTTTTTTGGTTTGAGGATAGGATAGGAATAAAATTGCTTTGTGTGTGATAAGTAAATAGATACATTATGGTTGCTGTCTATTGGATTCCAACTCCTGGAGACCCCGTAGGTGTGGAACAGAACTGCTCCATAGGGTTGTCAAAGCTGCGACCTGCCAGAAGCACATTGCCAGGCCTGGCTTCTGAGGCACTTCTGACAGGTTCGAACTGCTAACCTTTTAGCTACTAGTTGCATGTTTAACCGTTTGTGCCACCTGGAGACTCTGACTCTTCCTCCCCCTCTCTCTCTATTATACTCCATCCTCCCCATTGGTTATAGATAGTTTTTTTTTTCATCTAAATCCAAAACATGGTCCACCACTATGGAATTCCCAGTACCCAGACACTACTATTTCTGTTTACTTCGTAAGCCACACGTTGCCTTCTTAGGGTCAAGATGATAAGTTCTAGGGAACCAGAAGATTCTGAAGTGACACTCATAAAAGCAGCAAGCCCCTCTGCCTCCACATGCATGTTTAAACTGGAAAGGAATCAGCTACCCTGTCCCCGGGGCAGGTGTAACCACAGTTACACGGCTCTTCACAGGGAAACAATGCTCCTTACACACGAACACACCGTCAATTACTATTCCTTTTCATCATATTAGGTGAGATCAGGTTAAAAGGACATTACAAGTAGAAAAACATAACTCCAAAAACACCCGTTAAGTTGCTCTGGGTGAAAGGCTGTCACTTACCAAAGGAAAGAGGGGGCATTCCTATTCATGTGGTTTGGGGATAAATTTCAAAATCCCATTTGTGCTTATTCTGCCCTGCACTTTATTTATTCAAGAGACAGAAGAGAATAAAATTCTTAGAAGAAACTTTTTTAAAAAAAAAACCTCACTCTGGGTAGCTGGTGGATCACAGTGCTAGAAATATCAACAAAAATAATATGTTGATTCATAATGATTTATTCTCCATAGTTCTGGAGGCCGATTCTTTCCTTTCAAACCCCAGGAAAGGAAAAGAAGAAGTAGTTATAATTCCCAGACCCATTACTTCTGCCCATTGCTTTCAGGCGTATTTATCTGGACACCTTTGCTAGGAAAACTCTGTAATCAAACAGGAAAACAGCTTTTTACGCAATTAAAGCAGGAGGCAAGGTAAAAATACAGAGTTTTTTTTTTAAAATCAAGAAATATTAGATACCTATTTTCAACCTACTGGGACTTTCTTTTTTGAAAAAAGGTATGTGCTTATGTGTATGTGTCTACATATATATGTTCTTCAAGGAAAATGAGTATCACTACAGACAGATACGTTATTACTTTATAACCCCCAGTGAATATTACTCAGACAGGCTATATTCAATTGATACAGATATGAACACAGGATTGTTGGGGTTGATTTATGGGAAGGTGTAGGTGGTTTTTATGGCTTGTAAGATCCCTTAGCATGTGACAACTTTTCTGCTGGAAATTGGGTGATATTTGGGTTTGAGAATGTTGGGCAGGAGAAATAACAACCACAATACTACTTGTTGTTGTTGTTATGTGCCATTGAATCAGACCCAACTCATAGTGATCCCTCCTTGGGTTTCCGAGGCAGTATCACTACAGAAGTAGATTGCCCAACCTTCCTTCCGAGGAATGGCTGGTGGGTTTGAACCACCAGCCTTCTGGTTAGCAGTCAAGTGCCTTAGGCACTACACTACCAGAGCTCCCTGACAAAACCAAAGCCAGACTCACTGCTTTTGAGTCAATTGCGACTCATAGTGATCTCTCCTTGGGTTTCCAAGGCAGTATCTCTACGGAAGCAGATTGCTCAATCTTCCTTCCGAGGAGTGGCTGCTGGGTTTGAACCACCAGCCTTTTGGTGAGCAGTCAGATGCCTTAGGCTGCCAGACCTCCTTATATATCATTTCGTTGTTGTTATGTGCCGTTGGTTCTGCCCGACTCCTAGCGACCCCCCTTGGGTTTCTGAGGCAGTATTACTACGGAAGTAGATTGCCCAACCTTCCTTTCACGTATGTCATCTATACGTACTCTTCAGTGTAGCATACTCAGGCAGGAATAAAATTTGTTAAGGCTCTTTGTCAGGGAGCCTACTTACCTTTTGGGGTTTCACATCAGTCTTTGAACAATAGCCGAAGGAGTTCTTTAACTCTGAAAAATAGTCAAAGGGATCACTCGAGACTGGCAGACCCACACTCTCGAGCGCACACTTTACAGCTTGTTGTTTTTGTTAGTTATCATCGAGTCAGTCCTGACCCATGGAGACCTTAGGTTCCACAGAACAAAATGTTGCTGGTATTGTGCTGTCTTCCCAATGGTTGGTATGTTTGAGTCCATTCTTCTAGCTATTGTTTCAGTGCTTTCACAATTACGTACTTTTACTACACATGACGCTTAAAATAAAGAGGCTATGGGGACAACGCCAATTCTTCTTCCCCAGCGAATGGGCAAAACCCTGACTAGACACGGATCTACCCAGATCCTCTCCTTTCATTGACCTAGCGCTGCATCATTTTCTGATCTTTTGTATTGACCATTGGCCTGTGTCCCAAGTAAGTCACCTCCTTGGATAGAGGGAGATACAGGGGAGGTGAACCCTGGATTACCAAGATTTCAAGTTAACGGAGTCCATGAAGAAGAAATACAGAGAACTCTTAATTTTCTGATAGTGACTAGTCAAGTGTCAGAGTCTTTATAATTATGTAATTACGGCTATAGTAATTGCTCTTCCTAATTTGCTGGCTTGTATATTGCTGTGATGCTAGAAGCTAAGCCATCGGTATTTCAAATACCAGAAAGATCACCCACGGTGGACAGTTTTCAGCAGAGCTTCCAGACCAAGACAAGGAAGGCAGGCCTGGTGATCTACTTCTGCAAATCACCCAAGTGAAAGCCCAGAACATTGTCACAACAGAATATGATCTGAAACAGTGCTGGAAGATGGGCCTGTTATGTTGCAAGACACTTAAAATACACAGTGGTTACAATAATGAAATCTTTTGAAAGATGGTGCAGGATCAGTCTATCTTCTGTGGGTGCCATGAGTCATAGCTGACTCCACGACAATTAACAATGACAGATTTGCTGGAGCATTGGTTCATGTAATGCTGCAGGTAAATTCATGGACTCCATTGACTGGAAATCTGGGTAGAGCAGGGTTCATTTCCCCTTCCCCCACTGACTTTATCAAAACTGCTTTCTAACCGCCCACTGTTACGCTCCTAATCGCCAAAAGCCAGGATGTTGTTTTCTGCAGGAATATTAACAAGGCGATCTAAATCCATGACATTCTGCAGCATCATTTCTACTAGCTTAATTCTGAGAGCTTCCAGATAATACTAATCCTACTTTGTTTCCATACAAAAAGAGCCTATATGTGCTGGGTCCGTGGAACACAGTAGGAAGTAAACAATTCTGGTGCAGTCTGTCAACAGAAAGTCCTCTGCCTGGTCCTGCCTGCAGTGGATTTTGTTTGAATGAAGGCAGACTGCCCTGGCTGCCACTTTACATTCAATAAAAACATTAACAATTGTCTTGAGCTTTATGAGTTTAGAAAACTTGCTTTAGTAATTTGATTTTTTAGCAGGGGAGAGCTTTCAAATCATCTAGTATTAGGTGTTTTTTTTTTTTTTTTTTTTAAAGTGAAAGTGCAGAGATAAATCTTATTTGTTTTTGAGAGTTAAATACATTATGGAGAACAAGGATGCTTCTGGAATCCAGTGGGTTTACTTTCCATCTTGGGCAATAGACTAATCCCTCAACTCCACTAACTATTTGCTATAGAAAAACTAATTTCCCTTCTGCCAATAAAGTTCTTGAACAAGTTTGATTTTCTCTTGATGAAAATTAATATTCTTTCTGTTTGCCCCTGCTCCTCTCTTTGCTAAGATACAGTAGAGGCTTATATTCTCTCACCCAGCTCATGGTCAGGTCACATTTGTCCACAAAGAAGCTGAAAACTCCAGGTGGGCTGACCTTTCCATGGCATTATACCACTGATGGGCTTAGACTATGTATTTTGAATGCCTTGTATTTAGTAGGTGAGATGTTTTTGAGATGGGTTTTTACAGGCATATAAAGGTGCATTGAACAACAAAATACCAACCTTGATTCATTGTCTTTTCCTAGTCTTGTGTACTAGAAATTTTTTCCACTTGGTATAGGGGTGGGGGAGAACCAGTTTAACGGAACACAAAAAAAGAGAAGGAAAAAAATCTCATACAATCAAAACAACCCTAGACTTTAGCTTAGATGGTCCTGTAAGGTTTACTTTTAGACACATTTTTGTTTTCTTTTTTACAGAAATGGAAGTTGATGTTGCTTGTACTTGTGAAGTCTGGGGCTCCAAAATTTCAGGGACAGTTATTCGATTTCAACTAGGGGCTGAGGTTTTAGTTTTTGCTTTTGAAAGGCACCACAATGGAAAGAGTGTAGAATTCACACACTAGCAAAAATTGATCATGCTGAATAATTACCAGTAAAGAGATTTTACCTGACTCACAGTAGGCTAACAATTGTTTACCAAAGGCTTACCCATTAGATATTTAGGGGGTGATGGAAGGGCTAACCCCAGGCGAAATTGACAGGTAGGACAGGCTTTCTAGGAAGGCATTACATAGATGAAAACAGGCAGACCTGAATTTGGTCCTGGGTCAAGCACTTACCAGCTGTATGATCTTGATATAGTTTTTATTACCAGTCACTTGCTACCCCCAGACTCTGCTGTACTTTTTCTCACAGCACTTATCACCATTGTTAGATATCCATTTCTGGTTGCTTGTTGTCTATCTATCTCCCCCAGGTATTCTGAGTAAGCTCCATGAGAGTAGGGGCTTTGCCTGTTTTGATTTTGGCAGTATCTCCAGGGACTAGCTTAGTGCCTATCTTACATGCTCAATGAACATTTGTTGAGTGAATATATGTCAATTGGGAATAGTAATCCATCACTGCTGGTTGGTACAATTAAGTAAGGTGTGTGTAAAACAACTAGATGAGGCACTGGTGCACAGATAGTGTACTTTAAATATTTGTTCACTTTACCATTTCCCCTGAGTCTTACCTCTCTCTGTATATTCTCCTTGCTTTGAAAATCCCTAAATTTTAGGAATCCAATATTCAATGACTCCTTTTGTAATAGTTAAGGCTGCATGCATGTCAACGTGGCTGGACCATGATTTTGAGTGGTTTAAGCAGTTGTGGTGTAGATTTATATGCTTTGAGCAGCCAATCAGTTGAAAAGGTGGTTCCTTAGGGGTGTGGCCTGCCTCCAATATATATTTATATATATGGCTGTCCTGGGAAAATTCGGGGACTTCCTGTTGGATCTAGTCATGCTCCCCGCAGATCTTGGGTTCATCAGCCCCTGCAGCTGCATGACTCGGGAAAAGCCTTCAGCTTGATAGTTGGCCCACGAACTTGGGACTTGCCAGCCCCTACAACTGTCCTGTAACCCAACAATCCACCATTTTGCCTGCTGATCTTGGATTCGACATCTGCTGAAGTCAGCCGCCTGTTATACTACCTGCCGATCTTGCGCTAGGCAGCCCCTGCAGCTGCGTGAGTCGGGAAAAGCCTCCAGCTTGACCTTTAATCCAGGAGGAACTTGGGACTTGCCAACCTCGTTAAGTGCATAAGCCTTTTGCCCGAGATAAATTTCTCTCTCTCTCTGTCTACATGTTTTACTTCTCTAGAAAACCTAGCTTAAGACACTTTTTAAAATCTTTCCTCAGGAACGTGTTTGGTAAAATCCCGAAAAACGTATTGTGAATTTAAACTGAGGTATTAGCTCTTTCAAGAATACGTGCTTTTTATTTGTTGAACATCTTTTGTTTAAATTGAGATATAATTCACATACCATCATACAATTCAATGGTTTCATCATATTCATAATGTTCTGCAACCATCATTTTAATTTTTTTAATTGTGATTTGGGTGAAAGTTTACAGAGCAAATTGGTTTTCCATTTAACAATTCATATACATATTGTTTTGTGATATTGGTTCCAATCACCAAAATGTAACAGTACTCTTCCCACTTCCTCTGTGTGTTAACCGTTTGCATCGGTCCTTCTTTTCTATCCCTTCCTACCTCCTGAACTTCATCCCTGGGCAAATGCTACCCTTTAGATCTCCTGTGGTTGATTGTTCTAATGAGTGACATACCTCCATTGTGCTATTGTTCATCTTATAGTCCTGATAATCAGTTGGCTAAAAGTTGGGCCACGGGGGTGGATTCTAGGCTTGAAGGATGTCTAAGGGCCATAGTCTTGGGAGTTCCGCTAGTCTCTCCTGTCTGAGACCTCTTAATGTGATTCTTTTCAGAGTGGTCAGCAGTGGTAGGCTGATACCATCTAGTTCTTCTGGTCTTGGGGTTGTGGATGCTGAGACTCATGTGGTCCATCAGTCCTTTGGACTATTTGTTTCCTTGAATCTTTGATTTTCCTCACTTCTCATTGCTCCGGACAGGAAGAGATCAATAGTTGCACCTTAGATGGTGGTTCACAACCTTTATTTATTTATCTGTTTAATTTGTATTGTGAGATGTATGAAAGTTTACAGAGTAAATTCATTTTCCATACAGCATTTCATACACATTTTGTCTCATGACATTGACTACAATTCCCTACAAAGTAACAGCTCTCTTCCCACTTCCTCCCCATAGTTACCTCTTCCCTGTGTCCTTCCCTCCCATGCACTCCCACCTCCTGAGCTATCTGTCTCCCTGTGAAAACACTACCCTTCTGTTTTCCCATGATTAATCACTCCAAGCAGTGTATCTACCTGATGTAAATATTCACCCCATATGCCTATTATTTGGCTGGAAGTCACAGGAGTGAGTTCAATTCCAGACCTGAAGGGTAGCTAGGGTCCATAGTCTCAGGGGTCTCACCAGGCTCTAACAGACCAGCAAACCTGGTCTCTCTTTTAATGATTTTGAATTTTGTTCCATGTTGTTCTCCCACTCTTTCCAGGATCTCCTACACCAACCTTCCTCCAAGTGGTTGACAGTGGTAGCTGGGGCACCATCTAGTTCTTCTGGTCTCATGGTCATATAAGCTGAGGATCGCATCGTGTATCAGTTGCTTGGACTAATTGTTTCCATGTGTCTTTGGTTTTCTTCATTCTTCTTTGCTCTGAATGAGGAAAGACCCATCATTGCATCTAGATGGCTGCTTGCAAGGTTTTGAGATCCCAGTCACTACTTGCCAAAGTAAGATGTGGAACAATGTTTTTGTGTAGTATATTATGCCAGTTGAGTTTGATGTCCCCTGTGACCATGGTCCTGAGCCCGCAGGTCCAACTACTCGCTTCCTCCAGGTAGCTGGCTGTAGCCAAGAACACCACAACCTTGTGCCTTTTCAGCTCTATTATATACCTGGAAATTCTTACAGCACATACAAATATGCTTATAGAAGCATTGTCTACCAACCCAATACATGATCATGGGCACACTACCCCTGGCTCACAAGCTTTTAAGACTCAGTCACTACTCACCAAAGTAGAATGTAGAACATTGTCTTTGTGAACTCTGTTATGCCAATTAAACTTTGTTGTCCCCCAAGACTATGGTCCTGAGCCCCTGTTCTGGTTGCCTAGTGCCACTCTGACAGGAATATACCACAAACGGGATGGCTTGAACAAACAGGAGTTTATTCTCTTCAGTTCAGGAGGCTAGAAGTCCGAGTTCAAAGTGCCAGGTTCTAGGGGATGAATAAAAGCCCTTCAACCTTGGGCTTCAGCTCTGCCTCTTGTTCCTGGCCCACTGAAGCTAGAGGCATCTCATCACTCAGGCAGCTACTGACTGCTGAGGCTAACAAGCCCAAGGTCGACAAATAAAATGGCACAGTCCTGATGTTACCACACTGCATGGCAGGCTATTAATTCAAGTTCATTGAAAAGTCCCAAGGTCAGCAGAGCAAGAAGCAGCTTTGGGAATGGTCTCCTGCTGAACAATGACATAGCTACATGCAAGGTTCAAGCGTGCCATAAGCTAGAGACCATTCCCAAAGCTGCTTCTTATATACAGGAAGCAGACCACATACCCAAAGCAGCTACTCAGCTGCTCCAATAGATTCCACCATGGAGCCAATTACTAATGTCACCATGGGAATAACTACATTCAGCTGCCCAGGCACTCAACCAGGCCTAGCCAAATCGACACACAAATGTTACCACCACAATTCCACCCCTTGTCAACTTGGCACCTGTACAGATCTTCAGGGGTGGTATCTGTACAGATCTCTTCACTGGGTGACTCCAGTCCCCTAGTTCCTGAGTGGTGACCTCACCCCCTTGGTCTGGCAGGGCCCGCTCCTCTCCCTCTTGGGCATGGCAGTCCAGCCCCTCACTCTTGGGCAGCAGCTTGACTCCATCCCACTGGCTCACATGAACGAGCAGCCCCACACTCCAGAACCAAGTTGATAAAGGTCTGGCTCTTTGAAACCTAGGGGGCTGTGGTGGTTCCACCCCCAAAAGCCATAGTCCTACCCTTGAGGCTGAGGCAGCTCTGCTTCCTGTTGCCTTGTCTCTCTGCTTCTGCCAATTAATGCCCGAGGGTAACCCACTCCACCAGGAATCTTCCTGCCCAAAGGACACTCAGCTTTCTTGCTCTGTGGGCTGGCCAACCTGCTACCCCATCTCATGCCAGTCTCTTCTACCAATTAATGCCTGAAGGCAACCCACTCTGCCAGGAAGCCACTTACCCAATGGCACCCGGCTTTTTCCTCCATGGGCTAGCAAGCCTGTTGCTAGTTAATGCCAGTCTCTGGGCACTGCTACTGCCATTTCTTGCTGGTCTCTCTGTCGGTATCTTTCTGCCAGTCTCTTGGCTCTACTGCTACCATCTCACATGCCACATGCTGGGGTCTCTCTGCCAGGGTCTTGGGTCAAGGACGCACTCCACTCCTGTTTCCACATTTTAGGTATCTGTCAGAGCAGCACCCCACTCTCTCAGTACCATATTCTGTTCTGGTTACCTAGTGCCACTCTGACAGGAACACACCACAAATGGGATGGCTTGAACAAACAGGAGTTTATTCTCTTACACTTAGGGAGTCTAGAAGTCTGAGTTCAAAGTGCCAGGCTCTAGGGGCTGGGTGAAAGCCCCTTGACCTTGGGCTTCAGCTCTGCCTCTTGTTCTCAGCCCACTGAAGCTAGAGGCATCTCTTCACTCAGGCAGCTACTGGTCGCTGAGGCTAACAAGCCCAAGGTCGACAAATAAAATGGCACAGTCCCGATGTTACCAAACCATACAGCAGGCCGTTAATTCAAGTCCACTGAAAATCCAGGAGAGCATGGCAGGCTGCAGAACAACAGCACAGCTATATGCAGGGTTCAAGAATGCCATAAGTGGAAGACCATTCCCAAAGCTGCTTCTTGTATACAGGAAACAGACCACATACCCAAAGCAGGTACTCAGCTGTTCCAATAGATTCCACCATGGAGTCAATTACTGTCATTACCATGGGGAATAACTACATTTAGTTGCCCAGGCACTCAACCAGGCCCAGCCAAATTGACACACAAAGGTCACCACCACAGCCTCCATGCCCAGCAACTCATCCCCTTAAAGTGTTTGGTTATGGCTAAGATGTTTTCATAAACTTGCCCCCTGTATTCTCTACTACATTCATACATGTATTTGCAGCTCATATAAATGCATATGTAGAAATATCCCCAGTTAAACCTACATGTGTATTCGTGGGTGTAATCCCATTCATCCTCAGTGTGATCACCCTTTAGCTTCATCATTCATCCCACCCTATTTAGCTTGAGTGTCTATGTATTCAAACTGGTAGCTTATTGTTATTATAGAATCGTATTTACCTTTGTTGCCTTTAACTCTTGTGCTCTTCCCAGTGTCTTCCTGTGCTTTGATGATTTTGTGCTGACCTCCCCCTTATGATATATTGCCTTTCCCTTCACCCAAGTTAATATTTGTCTACCCTCTAGTTAGTG
The DNA here is from genome assembly GCF_000298275.1 of Orycteropus afer afer. NCBI lineage: Eukaryota > Metazoa > Chordata > Mammalia > Tubulidentata > Orycteropodidae > Orycteropus > Orycteropus afer. The sequence continues at coordinate 5,633,650 of NW_006921617.1, forward strand.
ATTTAGTCTCCCTTCACCTCCCACCCCTAGTAATTTTCAAAGAATGATTCTTCCTGTGTGTAAAGCTTTTCTTGATTTTTTACAATAGGGGCCTAATACAATATTTATCCTTTTGTGATTGACTAATTTCACTCAAGGAGCTCTGGGAGCATAGTGCCTAAGGCATTTGACTGCTAACCAGAAGGCTGGAGGTTCAAACCCACCAGCCACTCCTCAGAAGGGAGGTTGGGCAATCTACTTCCATAGTGATACTGCCTCGGAAACCCAAGAAGGGGTTGCTATGAGTTGGGTCCGACTCGATGGCACATAACAACAACAACAACAACAACAACAATTTTACTCAGCATAATGTCCTATGGGTTCATCCATGTTATGAGGTATTTCACAGATTCATCATTGTTTTTAAACCTTGCTTAGAGTTCTGTTGTGTGTATGTATCATAGTTTATCTATTCATCTGCTGATGGGCATTTGCTTTGTGTCTATCTTTTTTGCTATTGTGAATAATCCTGCAATGAACATGGGTGTGCATATATCTGTTCCTGTTACAGCTCTTATTTCTGTAGGACATATGCCTAGTGGTGTGATTGCTGAATCTTATGGTGTTTCTATTTTCAACTTTTTAAGGAAGCACCATACCATTTTCCACAGTGGTTGTACCATTTTATGGTCCCATCAGCAGTGCAAGAGGGACTCCAAACTCTTGCCAGCATTTTTTTTTTTAATTTTATTGTTAATGCTGGGCTGAGATGACATCTCATTGTTTTGATTTGTACCTCTGTAATATCTGACTGCTAACCAGAAGATAAGGGAGCTCTGGTAGCATAGTGGCTAAGACACTTGCCTGCTAACCAGATGGCTGGCGGTTCAAACCCACCAGCCACTCCTCGGAAGGAAGGTTGGGCAATCCTACTTCCGCAGTGATACTGCCTCGGAAACCCAAGGAGGGGTCGCTATGAGTCGGGTTTGACTCGACGGCACATAACAACAACAACAACAACAACCAGAAGATTGGTGGTTCAAACCCAACAGCCACTCCATGGAAGGAAGACTGGGAAATCTACTTCCATAAAGATTTACCACCTTGGAAACCCAAAGAAGGTCACTGTGAGTTGCAATCAGTTTGATGGCAGTGGGTTTGTCTTGGTTTGGTAATGGCTAATGATTGTGAACATTTCTCCATGTGCTTTTTAGCCACCTGAACGTCGTCTTTGGTGAAGTGTTTGCTCATGTCCTCGGCTCATTCTTCACTTGTCTTGTTTATTTGTTGTTGAGGTATTGAAATTTTCTATAAATTTTAGAAATTAGTCTCTTGTCTGATATGTCATACAATGCATTTTATCTAATTCCAAGACATCTTCATCATCAAAAAAGAAACCCTGTACCCATTGGCAGTTATTCCCCATGTCCCCTTCTCCCAACCTCTGGAAGCCATTACTCTTTCTGCCTCTATGGATTTGCATTTTCTGGACATTTCAGTAGAAAGGAATTATATAAATGTGACCTTTTGTATCTGATTCCTTTCACTTAGCATGTTTTCAAGGTCTGGCTGTATTATTCTATGAATCACTACTTCACTCTATTTTTTGGCTGAACAATATTCCATTGTGTAGATATATTACTATTTATTCATATTTTCTTTGTTTGATGGACAGAATATGTACTTTTAAAGCCTCATTTCTAAGTGTGGAATAAAATGAACTGATACTTTTAAAAGAAATTCCAGGTATTAGCTAAGTGGATGAGGAGGGGCAGATGAAGGATGGACACACTAGATGCTCCTAGAATCACACTACACAGATAGTGTGTCACACTACCTGTGAGGGATGGTTGTTCAGAATTCTTGTCTGGTCTCAGTGTCCATGAAGACATCAGACAAGGGAGTGTGCTACTGAGATAGATTAAGTGCCCATTAGAAAAATCCCTTGATTGTGACTCAAGAGACTTGAGTTCAAATCTTAAGTCTTCCATTAATCAGCTTAGAAACACACACATATTTTGTTCATACAATAAGTATCTGTAAATAAAATCACAGTGATAACCTTCAAGACCTCCAGTACATAGTAGACAGTATCTATCTGCACTGGGTTATATGGTTTATCATGACTTGATCCAAATCTAGACTATGGATTGTTACAGGTAAACTGACCTCTTCTGTTTTTAATGAACTTTTGTGAGTGTGTATGTGTGTGTGTGTGATAATACATGTTCATTATGGAAAGCAATAAAAATTACTGACCTACCTAGAAATCTCACCATTTAGATATAACCGTTATAAACATTTTGGTGTATTTCATTCTAATTTTTCCCTTTATCTCTGTCTCTAATCTATATCTTTATCTACAGATATATCCTGTATAAATAGTATTGTTCATTTTTTTTTTTTTACTTTAACATTTTCCTATGTAATAACTAGTCTTCAAAGTCACAATTTTCACTGAGGATTTAATATATGTTTATACCAAAATTTATTCCATTTCAATTGCTGTATATTTAGTTTGTTTCTGAACCTTACTGTCATAAATAGTGTCTACATAGAATTCTTGATTTACCACCAAACTTGTTCTCCTTTCAGGCTTCTTCATCTAAGCAAAAGGCATCACCGTTTATTCAGTTGCTCAAATCAGTGATACAAAGGTCATCCATTTCCTTATTTAAATTCCACTTTCTGATCTGTCACCAGATCCCATTTGTTCTCCAGCCTGTCACCCCACCCCATCTCCACTGCTCCAGCCCTGGGCTTGGCTGAACAACATTCCATTGTGTAGATATATGACTTTGTGTCCGTATTTTCCTTTTTTTGATAGACAGAATATGTACTTTTAAAGCCTCATTTCTAGGCGTGGAATAAATAAATAAATAAGCTTGCTGCTCTACTGCACCAGGCTCTGCCCCGCCCTGTACCCCCTCCAGCCCATGTCCACATGGTGAGCTTATAAACACACGAATTGAATCATGTCTTTCCTCTGCTCTAGACCCTTCAGTGGCTTCTCACTGCACTCACAAAAAAATCCATAGTCCTTTAAGCCCCCTAGGCTCTACATAACCCAGCTCCTGGCCCCCTTTCTGATCTGATTGCATGCCATTCTGTTTCTTTTTTACTATTTTATATCCACATCAGCCTTCAAACATTTGCCAGAGCATGCCGTGGGCTGCTCTTGATTGTTCAAGGACATTGCACTAGCTGCTCCCTATACTAGAAGGTGCTCAGCCTTGCTCTTTCCTTGACTGGCTCCCTCTTATTTCTCTCATTTTAGATTCAGTGTTGTTTCTCATCCAGGCCTCTCCTGACTCATACTTGTCTATAAGCATCACTAAACTGTCCCTACCTTTCTTTATCACAACATAATGCTTATAGATTCAAGGTTTCATAGATTTTTGACAATTGTCTTTCGTTTATTTATTTCCCACCACCTACCTTCTTAAAGCTACTTAGTAAGCTTTACAAAGACAGGGACCATATCTGTTTTGTATACCTTTATGGACCCAGCCCATAATATAATGCCTGGGTAATGGTAGGCTCTCAATAAATATTTACAAAGGCATAAACCCCATTAAGTCCTCTAAACTTCAAATTAAAACATGCTATTTTTTGCCAAAATACTGGAACACTTAAAGACTGACACTCCTTATGTTGGTAGGAATGTGGAACTGTGCACACTTTAGTAAACTGGTGAGGGTGAAATTGGTACAGTGCCCGGGGCTTAGAGGCTGCTTTCTGCTTGGGTGTGGCTCTATATTAAGGCTGGGGCTTGAGGTAGGCAGGCCTCGTCGGGCTACGAACTGCTATTTGCTTGGGGGCAGCTCTATATGAAGGCCAGGGTGTGAGGTAGGCAGCCGGGGTTTGGAGCTGCTTTTTGCTTAGGGGTGGCTCTTTATTAAGACCAGGGCCTGAGGTAGGTGGCCCTGGGGCTTGGAGGCTGCTTTTCACTTGGGTATGGCTTTTTATTAAGGCCAGGGCCTGCTTGTAGGTGGCTGTATCTTAAGGCTGGGGCCCTAGATAGGTGGGCCCAGGGTTGAGGGCTGCTTTTCCCTTGGGGGTGGGTCTATAAGGGTGGGGCCTGAGGTAAGCAAGCAGGCCCGGGGTTGGGTGCTGCTTTTCCCCTGGGGATGGCTCTTTATTAAAGCCATGGCCTGAGGTAGGTGGGCCTGGGGCTTGGAGGCTGCTTTTTCACTTGGGTGTGGCTTTTTATTAAGACTGGGGACTGAGGTAGGCTGGCCCAGGGCTTAGAGGCTGCTTTTCACTTGTGGGTGGCTCTATATTAAGGCCGGGGCTCTAGGTAGGTGGGCCCAGGGCTCAGGGGCTGCTTTTCACGGTGGGCAACTCTATTTCAAGGCCATTGGCTGAGGTAGGCAGGTGCAGAGAGGGTTAGGAATAACCAAGGGAGATGAACTTGCCTGTCAGTTTGTCGTCCTGTGGTGGCTTATGTGTTGGTGTGAGGCTGGAGGCTATACCAGAATGTTGCAAAATGCCAACAGGGTAACCCATGGTGGACAGATTGCAGTGGAGCTTCAGGGATAAGACAAATTCAGAAGAAGGAAGAGGTCATCTACTTCTCAAAGAATTGGCCAGTGAAAACCTTATGAATAGCAGTGAAATACTGTTTGATATATTACTAGAAAACTTTATGAATAGCCCTGAAACAATGTCCGATATGGTGCCAGAAGATGAGCCCATCAGGTCGGAAGGCACTCAAAATTTGACTAGGGAAGAGCTGACTCCTCAGAGTAGAGATGACCTTAATGATATGGATAGAGTAACACTTTTGGGACCTCCATTGGCTGATGTGGCATGACTCCAATTTAGTAGAAAGAGTTGCAAACATCCATTAGTAATTGGAACATGGAATGGACAAATTATGAATCTAGGAAAATGAAATGGAATGCATAAAGATCAATATCCTAGGCATTAGTGAGCTGAAATGGACTGTTTTTGGCCATTTTGAATTAGACAACCGTATAATCTACTATGCCAGTAATGACAAATTGGAGAGGAATGGTTTGGCATTCATCATCACAAAGAGTGTTTCAAGATCTGTCCTGAAGTACAATGCTGTCAGTAATATGATAATATCCATACATCTACAAGGAAGACCAGTTAATACTACTATTATCCAAATCTGTACACCAGCCACCAAAGCCAAAGATGAGGAAATTGAAGATTTCTACCAACTTTTGCAGTCTGAAATTCATAGAACATGCAATCAAATGTGCTGATTATCACTGATGACAGGAATGCAAAAATGGGAAACAAAGAAGAGTAACCAGTACAAAAAAAAAAAAACCTCACTACTGTCAAGTCGGATCTGACTCATAGTGACCCCTCCTTGGGTTTCTGAGGCAATATCACTACTGAAGTAGATTGCCCAATCTTCCTTCTGAGAAGTGGCTGGTTGATTTGAACCTCCAGCCTTCTGGTTAGGAGTCAAATGCCTTAGGCACTACACCAGTTGGAAAATATGGCCTTGCTGCAGATCGCATGATAGAATTTTGCAAGATTAATGACTTGGGAGCTCTGGGTAGCATAGTGCCTAAGGCACTTGACTGCTAACCAGAAGGCTGGCGGTTCAAACCCACCAGCCACTCCTCGGAAGGAAGGTTGGGCACTCCTACTTCCGTAGTGATACTGCCTCAGAAACCCAAGGAAGGGTCGCTATGAGTCGGGGCCAACTCGACGGCATTTAACAACAACACAACAATGACTTATACATTACAAATACCTTTTGTTCAACAACAAAAGTGATGACCACACACGTGGAATACACAGGAGTCAGATTGACTACCTCAGTGGCAAGAGGTGATGGAGAAGTTCAATATCTTTAGCCAAAACAAGGCCAGGAGCTGATTGTGGAATAGGCCATCAACTGCTCATATGGATGTTCATGTTGAAGTTGAAGACAATTAAAACAAGTCCACAAGAGGCAAATATGGCCTTGATAGTATCCCTCCTGAATTTAGAGACCATTTAAAGAATAGATTTGATGCACTGAACACCAGTGACTGAAAACCAGAGGAATTGTGGGATGACATCAAGAACATCATCCATGAAGAAGGCAAGAGGTCATTAAAAAGACAAGAAAGGAAGAAAAGACCAAAATGGATGTCATTGAAGAGACTCTGAAACTTGCCCTTGAGCAGAGAGGAGCTAAAGCAAATGGAAGAAATGACAAGATAAAAGAACTGAACGTAAGATTTCAAAAAGCAGCTTGAGCAGACAAAGCCAATTACTATAATGAAATGAGCAAACACCTGGAGTTAAAAAAACAAAAGGGAAAATCACACTCAGCATTTCTCAAGCTGAAAGAATTGAGGAAAAAATTTAAGCCTTGAGTAGCAATATTGAAAGATTCTACGGGCAAAATATTGAATGATGCGGGAAACATCAAAAGAAGATGGAAAGAATACACAGAGTCACTGTACCAACAAGAATTGGTTGATGTTCATCCATTTCAGGAGGTGGTATATGATAAAGAACCAAAGGTATTGAAGGAAGAAGTTGAAGCTGCACTGAAGGAATTGGCAAAGAACAAGCCTTCAGGAATTGATGGAGTACCCATTGAAATGTTTCAACAAACATGCTGTGCTGGTGGTACTCACTTGGCTATGCGAAGAGATTGGAAGACAGTTACCTGGCCAACTCACTGGAAGAGATCCATATTTGTACCCATTCCAAAGAAAAGTGGTCCCACAGAATGTAGAAATTATCCAACAATATCATTAATATCACATTCAAGTAAAATTTTGCTGAAGATAATTCAAAGAGGGTTGTAGCAGTATATTGACAGAGAGCTTCCAGAAATGCAAACTGGATTCAGAAGAGGATGTGGAATGAGTGATATCATTGTTGATGTCAGATGGATCTTAGGTGAAAGCAAACAATACACTAACTCACTGCCATGGAGTCGGATCTGACTCATAGTGACCTCTCTTTGAGTTTCAAAGGCCATATCATTACAGAAGTAGATTTCCCAGCCTTCCTTCTAAGGAGTGGCTGGTGGATTTGAACTGTTAGCTTTCTGGTTAGTAGTCAAATGCCTTAGGTACTACACCACCAGAGCTTCTGAAAGATGTCTACTTATGTTTTATTGACTATGCAAAAGCATTTGATTGTGTGAATCATAACAAATTATGGATAACATTGAGAAAAATGAGAATTCCAGAACATTTGATTGTACTCATGAGGAACCTGTCTATAGATCAGGAGGCTGTCTTTTGAACAGAACAAGGGGATACTGCATGGTTCAAAATCAAGAAGGGAATGTGTCAAGGTTGTATCCTTCTACCGTACTTATTCAATTTGTATGCTGAGCAAATAATCCAAGAAGCTAGGTTATATGAAGAAGAACATGGTATCAGGATTGGAGAAGGACTCGTTAACAACCTGTGATACACAGATGACACAGCTTTGCTTGCTGAAAGTGAGGATGATTTGAGGCACTTACTGATGAAGATTAAAGACTACAGTCTGCAGTATGGATTACACCTCAATACAAAAAAAAAAGAAAAATCTTCATAACTGGTCCAGTAAACAGCTTCATGGTGGTTGGAGAAAAGACTGAAGTTGTCAAGAACTTATATTACTTGGTACTACAATCAACACCAATGGAAGCAGCAGTCAAGACATCAGACAACATATTGCATTGGGCAAATCTGCTGCAAAAGACCTCTTTCAAGTGCTGAAGAGAAAAGATGTCTCCTTGAAGACTAAAGTGTGCCTCTTATGCATGCGAGAACTGGACAATGAATAAGGAAGACGGAAGAAGAGTTGATGCTTTTGAGTTGTGGTGTTGGAGAAGAAGGCTAAGAGTACCATGGTCTGCTAAAAGGACTAACAAATCTGTCCTGGATGAAGTGCAGCCAGAATGGTCCTTGGAAGCAAGAATGGCCAGACTTAGTCTCACACCTACTTTGGTCATATTGTCAGAAGGAACAATTCCTTGGAGAAGGATATCATGCTTGGTAAAGTGAAAGGTCAAAGAAGACAGGGAAGGCCCTCAATGAGATGGATAGACACAGTGGCTACAACAATGGGCTCAGGTATAGCAAGGATTGTGAGGCTGGCACAGGACTGGGCAGTGTTTCGTTCTGCTGTGCATGGATGGGGTTGCTATGAATCAGAGACAACTTGATGGCACCTATGAACAACATCATCAACAACAACAACATAGTTTTGTAATAAGTACCAAAATATTAAAGATTCAAAATTGCTTTCAGGAGGATATTTACTACAATGTTATTTATGGTAATGAAGAAATGGAGATGATCTAAAACAACAAAGAGTTTTAAGTTAAATTCATTATGGTATATACCTATGTAAGAGAATAATAGACAGCTCTTCAAAGTAATGAGGTAAATCTGAACTCACAGACACTGAAAGATCTCCCAGCTATATTGTCAAGGGAAAAAAGCAGGATACTAAATAGCCATAGAGTACACTCCCATTTAGGCACTGGGTGAGTCTTTGAGGAAGTTTTCACCACACATTAAACCAGAAACATTAAACTAATTGCTGTCGAGTTGATTCTGATTCATTGTGACCCATGTGTGTCAGAGTCGAATTGTGCCCTGTTGGGATTTCAATGGTTGATTTTTTTGGAAATAGCTAGCCAGGCTTTTCTTCCAAGGACACCCTGGGTAGTCTCAAGCCTCCAGCCTTTCAGTTAGCAGCCAAGACCCATAGCCTGTTTGCACTACACAGGGAGAAAAGAG
>NW_006921617.1:5642457-5670529 GCF_000298275.1 Orycteropus afer afer
GAGAGAGAGAGAGAGAGAGAGAGAGAGGGAGAGAAAGAGGGAGGGGGAGGGGGAGGGAAGGAGGGAGGGGGAGGGGGGAAAAAACAAAAGGAGACTCTTTACTGCAGGTCTACTATATCCACCGTCCTGAGCTATGCGTGGAGGACACCGATACAAGGATGGTGTTGTTCTGGCCCTCTACACACTCAGTCTGGAGGAGACAGAGAAGTAAGAACCAACTTGTGGGGTGACTGAAATGATAGTGACACCGGGGTTTATGCAGGAGTTCCCATCCAGACCCTACTGCTCATGGGTCAGCCACTTCTTTCCTTAAACCAAAAACCAAAACCAAGCTCATTGCCGTAGGGTTGGATCCAACTCATAGTAACCCCTCCTTGGGTTTCTGAGGCAGTATCACTATGGAAGTAGATTGCCCCATCTTCCTTCTGAGGAGTGGCTGGTGGGTTTGAAGTCAAATGTCTTAGGCACACGCCACCAGAACGTCCCTTTGGTCTCAGTTTTCTTAGTTGAGAAATGAGAGGATAAGGCTTCTGGATGATCTCTGAGCATTTTCTGCCTTTAATATTCTTCAGTAATTTTATGATCTATGGGTCTAGAGCAGCTGCACATTTTCAAAGCTTGTGTTCTACCACTTCTAGCAAAACACTAGGCTACACTTAACCCAGCACTCTGTTCACTTGAAGCTAAAACCATAGGCTAGACACCACCTCTAGCTTCCCTCACCCTGATTATAAAATAGGATTTGTCTCATAAAAAGAAAAAATTCTGGAAAGAACACTCGAGTTGTCTTACTTCATAGGAGTTCCTTTGAAACAATTGCATGTGTGTGCATTCATTCAGCAATGACCCACAGTGGAGAGGCGAAGTTTCTACTAACTAGGTTTTATTAAATCAATAAGATAATTGCAAGACCCAGGATGCTTTGAACCTAATGGGACATCAGTGCAATTGAACTCCCAAACAGCTGTCATTCATTTTGGATAAAACTTGTGAATTAATCTCATAATGTTTTTTTTTTTTTTTTTTTCCCACTTGGTTTCCTTTTAGACTGTAGGAAGCATGCCTCAGCTAAAGGTTAAATTTTTAAAACTGTCCAGGAGGCAAATCTTTTCAAAGCATGGTCGGAAAATACTCTTTTAATTCAAATTTAGTGAGAGTCGCCAGTGTAGAAAATTAAAGATTTATTGTCTGGGAATTTTTGGATCACAACCTAACATAGGTCTGGTTGCTTTCGTTTATAATGTTTGGAGTTTTTCCAGCCACTGAGCTTTCTACTTGAGCCAGGTATTGGAAGTGGAGCCAATGCATTGATTGATTAATCAAAGCAATGCATGTCATGAATTTTGTTTCTTTGACAGATATTCATCAAAAGAAGATGTAGCGGTAGCTATCTAATTATTTTTCTTGCCAGATTATTATATGTTGGCAATATATTTATATCCCGATGGCCACACAAGGGTACTTTCCAGACAGATAAAGATTTGGAGGATACATACGGTTTTGTAAGAGTATTAACTCATCAAGCAACGACATGGTCAAGATCACAAACCAAAAAGTAAAGTGTGGATGCCTGAATCATGTAGCTGATCAATCCAGATCAAATGTAATAAAGTGAAAAGGTATTTTAACTTTTAGAAACTTCAGGATAAATGGAATGTTACTGATGTGAACTCCCACAAGGCACCAAAATGGATGCACTTTTACTCTGTTTTGAAATTAATTCCAAGTCCAGGGAGTGGAATACATAATGTCTGTAATAATTTCAAAGTGAATCCCTGGGAAATTAAACATTAAATCTGGCTGAGATTTCACATTATAGAAATTATCGAATGTATGCCATTAGCAGACATCAGTCAGCAACTTACTGTATCCGAAGCTGCGAGGTTTAAACAAATACCCCAGTGTAACATTTCACTTATTAGGAGGCGTGACCAAACAATCAAATTACCAAGAATAAAATGGGAGTTCTAAACAGCCTGGTGTTGTAAATAAAACTACACTCAGATTTGCACCAGGCCTTGCTCTCTTTTTGGTACTTTTGAATCCCAAAGCCAAGAAAAGGGTGGAAAATAAGTTTAAGGACTTCTTCCAGTAGAAATAAAAGCTATTTTATTTACTGTATTTCTCTCCTTCCATTCCATTCTGCTTTGGCTGGTTCTCCTGGATGCTTTCAAATTCATTCTCTCTTTCTCTCTCCCTCCATCCTTCATTTATTTCCCTCCTCTCCTCCTTCCCTCTCTCTCTTTCTCCTTACAAATAGTTTATTTTCCCTGAAAACCTTATTACTGAACAGAAACAGGGGTAACTTTCACTTGCTGGCTGAGATGAACATTTCCTTTACATTGGCTTTCTAAACTTAGATTGCCACTTCTTTGTTTAAACTCGATTCCTCTTCTTTCCGCTCCTATCATTTTAACACAGCAAGCACATCTTCACAAAGTGGCCAGGGGCCTACTTTGTGCATATGGTCCCCTGCCTGTGACATCTCTGACAAAAATCCCCAAACTGATAGCCCCAGGGGAACTGCAATCCACTGGGTTCTGCTGCTGGACTGAGCGTGCATTAGCTTTCCACGTCATGCAGAAAGGGATCAAAAGTTCATTGCTGGTGAGTGAGTGGTTTCCAGCTTCCACCATGTTTCTCGGGGTCAATAATCACTTTGGCCTTCACTAGAGCTTCTTGCCCCCCTGCCCCCTCTACCAGGATTAACTATATGTCTAGTACAAATCTTAGAATAATAATAAAAAAAATTCCACACTCAGGTAGCCTCCCATCCTCTCCCCAGATAAGCCATGTTTATCTGGAGCCAGTTAGCTCAGGTGGTTAGCATGTGCTGAGCTCTGGGGTCAGGATCTGGGGTCTGACAGGCCCTCTGTATGTGGCAGCTGCTGAGACAAGAATGCTGTAGGTCTCACAGGGGGAGGTGAGGGGCAGGACAATGCGTGTGGATGGGCCCCAGAAGTCTATCATCACTCCTGAAAAAGAACCCCAACCTCAAAGCTTAGGGCTGACTAATACATAAATATGATGAGTGTGTTTTCTGAATGAACCAACAACCAGAGCATGTCACTGGACAAACTTTTTCAGTTGTATTTGTAATAAATGGCCTTTATGGAAAGGAATGCAGGGGCAGGCAATGGGAGCTGTTGCAGAAGTCTGGGCTGCGTGGTTGATGCACATAAGAAGGCCAGTCATTGTTTCCCAGCTCTTCCCTCTAGGGTTGTAGCTCTCTTTGTACAGTATATGAAGGGATCCTTTCCCGTTTTAAAGCCCAAGAGTCTTTAATGCACACAGGTATATTGTAACTTGCAGTCTGACAGCAAAATAAAAGTCACGATGTACAGTGCACTACCTCAGTATATTTTTTCCATGTATGACAATGTGGAGATGGAAACCCTTTTAAACTAAGCAGAGAGCACCCAGGAGCTAAATCCAAAGCACATAAAACAAAAATCCCAACTTAACAAGTGGAAGAAAATATCACATTCTAGCTACACTATACATAGCATTAAGAATGATATTTTCAGCTTTTCCAAGAAAACTTCCCTGAACTTTAACCCCCTGTGACTCAAAGAACCAAGAAAAGCGCCTCCCCCAACTCCAATCCCCTTTCCCTGATGCAACCGTGGCCCTGCACCTGGCCTGATGACCTGCCATCCCCACCAGCTCAGCAATCATCAGCCATTCTTTCCCTATCCGGGGACTCTAATGTTTTTTCAGCTGCTGTCATTCCTTTCTGGGTTCTGGTAGCAAGATGAGGGTGTGTGCTACGTTGGGAACAGGCTTCAGGAAAACAAACTATCTGGCTTGCCTGAAGGAGTAAGTTAGTTGGAAATAATGACAACACTTGGAGATAAAATTCAACAGCATCTTTTCCTTTTCATTTAACACATTGCTGGGTTACAGAGAGTTTGACTTCAGTGCGTTGCAGATTAATCTCTTCTCCCTGTTGTACTTCACCTTTAAGGAAGTGTCCACATCTGCACAGGCTAACTGCTTTGTTGACACCCCTCCCGGGCAAAGCTCCTATTCTCAGAGCAGCCTAATCAGCAGAGGGGTGAGGGGCTGGAACTTTCCCCTTTCCAAGAGTGTTTAGCCAGATGGAAAGGATCATAGCTTAAATGTAAATATTCCTTATATATCACTGGCACTTTTCCTAGGAGATTTTCCTAGGAGAGCAACTAGCTCAGGAACTCTCAATTTGTGACTTTTCTTCTGACACTTAAAGAGTTTGAATGGCCAACATTTTGCTTTTGTGTCTCAGTACAGTATAACGAGTCTTACTTTAGCCAGTCTTTTTGGATTTGGTTACTATTCATCCAATTTTTCCATTATAAGCATCAAGAGCTAAAGCTCTTCAGGATGCTTGCACCTTACCAGGCCAGAGTGTTCCCCTTAAGGCCAAATGAAGGCAAAGGCTTTGTTTGGACTTAAAGCGTAGTAGAAGCTTTGGCCATGCATCCTGCTACTCTCTCTGGAGCCTAGGCTGCTCCAAATCCCTGGAGCTGTAATTAACTTGGCCCCTTGCCATTTATATAGTTAATTGGGCCAAGTGACATTAGGACTTGAGTAGCTCTTTTGTGGAAATGAGTAAAAGCAAGTACCCTTTCTTACAACTACCCTGCACCAAAAACTAATGATCCCTTTTTATTTGCAGGATGTATTCATCACAAAGGCTTCCAAGTTCAGGTGTAGAACAATGTAAAATGCTTAATTCTACCTGCAGAAGTTATTCCAGGGTCTGAAGAGCAGGTATCAGAAACTGGTTAAAGTTCACTAGGACGTTTGACCACTTTCTGAATTACTACTTAAAACTAACCAAACCAAACGCACTGCCATTGAGTCAATTCTGACTCAGAGCAACCTCCTTTGGGTTTCTGAGGCAGTATATCTTTATGGAAGCAGATTGTCCAGTCTTCCTTCTGTAGAGTGGCTGGTGGGTTTGAACCACCAACTTTCTGGTTAGGAGTCAAATGCCTTAGGTACTATACTACCAGAGGTCCTAGAATCACTACTTAGAAGATCAGTTTTTGGATGAATCTGGTCACCAAGACATATTGTGTGTGGAGGAGAGGAAGATACGAAAACTTCAGAGTCCACCTATTCTCTGACCCCAACTGAACTTGCCAAAAATTAAGTCTCTTTGGAATGAATGAGGAAACCCAACAAATTTATATTAGAACAGTGGCATAGATGGTTTTTCAAATATTTATGTCCCTCCTTTGATAATAAAAAGTCGTCACTAGGGGAGAAATGCCCAGCTTCTCCTCATCCAAGAGTGGTCACACAACTGGCTCTCTCCAACAGAGTGTGGATAAAGGAGAAATGTGTCACATTTAGGCTGAGCTTTTAAGGGAGTAGGGGTTTCTCTGTTTTCTTTTTGCCACTCCCCCTGGCTGGAGACAAAAGACTTAAATGCCCGCCCTAGGAGATGGTAGCTACACAAGATGAAAAGTGCTTGGATACCTGAATTACCATGTGGAAAACCACCCAGAATCCAGGAAAACTCCCACTGGATTACTAGATGAATGAGACATAAATTCTATTTTGTCAAGCCATGAAACTTTTGGGGCTTATTAGTTATGATAGCATGACCCTAATACAGACACCAGTAAAATTGTGTTTGATTTTTATATAAATCAATTATTAATTCACTGAGGAAAATAGCATAGTTATGTGAATATTAATAGCATAAGATAGTGGACAGTGGTCCTGCCTGTTAAGACCACCAGACCTTAATTCAAGAATCAATGGTCTAGGGATGGACACTGGGAAGAGGTAACTGTGGGGAGGAGGTAGGAGGGGAGCTGTTGCATTGTGGTAAACTGTGGTCAATGTCATGAGACAAAGTGTATGTGAACTGCTGTATGGAAAGTGAATTTGCTCTGTAAATCTTCACCCAAATCACAATTATATATATAAAAAAGATAATATGAAAGGTTAGTACACTATATATAAAAAAAAGAATCAATAATCTATCACTTTTATTTTCACAATGATTCACCTTTGAACTTACACGTTAATTTCAACTTTCCATAGAAACTATGTTTTGGTTCTCTAGTGCCACTCTAACAGACATACCACAAATGGGTGGTTTTAAACAAATAGGGATTTATTCTCCTACAGTTTAGAGGCTAGAAGTCCAGTGCTCAGGGCTGGGTGAAGGCCTCTCGAACTTGGGTTTCAGCTCTGCCTCTTGTTCATAGTGCATGAAGCTGGAGGCATCTTCACTCAGGCAGCTGCTGGCTCCTGAGGCTAACGAGCCCAAGGTTGACAAATAAAATGGCACAGTCCCAAGATTATCACACAACATGGCAGGCCACTGGTTCAAGTCCAGGAAGAAGCGTAAGATTGGCAGACAACTTGGCAGACTGTTCAATGAAGACTTGGCTACATGCAAGTTCCAAGCATGCCAAAAAGCTCCAAAGACCTTTCTCAATGCTTCTCCTTATGTACTGGAAGCAGATCTCATCCCCAAGGCAGCTGCTCAGCTGCTCCAGTAGACTCCACCATGGAGCTGATTACCAGTCTCATCATGGGGAATCACTGCATCCAGCTGCCCACCCACTTAAACCCAGGCCCAGGCAAGTTGACATACAACTTAACTACCACAAATGGTATATAAAAATTGGTAAGCAGATATTTTCTTCAAGATACGAATCTGTATTTTAAAATCTGAGTGTATCAGGGCAGTTTCTCTGATGCCTGTACTGTTACAGAGACAGATGTAGTGAGTCTGTATGGTGAATTTCCATATGGAATGAGTATGGCATGAGTTCAAATGTTATGAATTGAGTTATTTGCTTTTGTCTTGTGAAGGAATGCTACAAATTTTGGATCTTTGGTATTTTCCTGGTTTAGATTTCACCCTGCAAGTACCACTTGTTAATTACTGTTGATTCGTCTCCAGCTCATGGAGACCCTACGGACAACATAAAGGAATATTGCCTGGTCTTGCACCATCTTCCTGTTCATTGGAATATTTGAATCCATTTTGTGGCCATTGTGTATTTTGAGTAACTTCCAACCTACGGGGCTCATTTCCTAGCAGCATGTTGGACGGTATTCTGTTGTGATCATAGGGTTTTCACTGGCTACTTTTCAGAAGCAGATGGCCAGGCCTTTCTTCTTAGCCTCTCTTAGTCGTGAAGCTTCATTAAAACCTGTCTCTCATGCGTGACCCTGATGGTATTTGAAGTACTGGTGGAAAAGCTTCCAGCATCATAGCAACACACAAGCCATTACAGTATGACAAACAGACAGACATCTGGTGGGTAAGTACTACTTAGGGGTCTAATATCATGGGAATTTGCTTTTGTGAGGAAAATCCTAACCTAGGTATAAAATAACAAAATAAGGTTTAGAATAAGTCACATGGTTTATTAATAGAAACCCATGCATGGTCACTGATGTGGTTTAAACAATAACTCTAATTCTCAGAAGCACAGATGTTAAACTGCTTTGCCTCTCCAGATGTTCTCATGTAGGGGTCCTTCAAAATGGAGCAATATGTAGTCTAAAACACGCTGCCCTCTCGGAGAACAGAGAGGCACTTACTTACTCCAGTTGTCCTAGGTCTTTGTTTTTCTTCTAACAAAGATCAAAAAAGAGCTCTTAATATGTGTTTGGTTTAAATTTAGTGACATACAGTATTTACTCCCATAGGTACTTCCTCTCACCTGTGGAGATAAACTGTTATTCTACTACAAACCCATATGGTTTCCATCTCCGTCTTGCTTGCCTTGGTGTAGTATCTGTTTACTGTGGAATGGTCACAGAGTCCTGTGAATGCTTCATGCAGAGTGGTAATAGACTGAATTTTATATTTGTGCTTTTCTGTTCTGCTTATGTTAGCACCATCTTAAACACAAATTCATTGAAAAATATTTCTGACTACACATAACCTTGTATATTATCAAACTAGTAAAGAGAAACAGGAATGTTTCATGAAATTCTGTAATTACTTGGCCTATCAGTTTTTCTTTCACTTTTATGTTTTTTTTTTCTTTCTGCATAAACATTAGTAAGAAAAGTGTCTATTTTTCTGGGAAACCATTCTTTTATACAAAATATATTGAGTGCTCTCTCTCTCTCTCTCTTTCTCTTTTTCCCCATCTATGAGGAGTAATTATTCTTGTGATGGAGATTTTGATGGCATGATGGGCTCAGATTTTCTTTAAAAAAGGAAAGAAAGAGGAGTCAACATTCATTCATTTATTTAATTCAATTAATAAAAGTTTATTTAGCACATTGAAAGTGCCAAACATAATATGATGCACTATACCTGCTGGAGGAGCTCTGGTAGCTTAGTGCCTAAGGCACTTGACTGCTAACCAGAAGGCTGGTGGTTCAAACCCACCAGCCACTCCTCGGAAGGAAGGTTGGGCAATCCTACTTCCGTAGTGATACTGCCTCGGAAACCCAAGGAGGAGTCGCTTTGAGTCAGGGCTGACTCTATGGCACATAACAACAACAACAACAACATACCTGCTGGAGTGAGTAAAACAGACATGGTCCTGCTATCAGAACATAGCGGTAGTGAGAATAAATAATTTTAAATGTGTTGATGCCACAGAAGGGGAAGTACAGGAAGCTAGAGAATCCTAGAATATCAGTTTCCACATTTGGAGATCTCTTTCTCAGATGAGGAAAACCCAGTTAACATGCTGTTAGAGTAGAATGCTTTTGAAGTACTGATTATAAGCCGAGTATGATGGTTAGACAAAGTTGACTTCAGACATTAAACAATCTCAGTTTGGAGCAAAGACTGAGACTCTTTCTGACGTAGCAGAATTATGATAAAATGTGGTACAAAAGTGCTACGATAGTAATAACAACAATAACACAAGGCTCCAGGAGGAAAATCTTGCTAGGGCATAGTGTATTTTACTCTCTGCCAGGTGTCCTCCCTCCTTTCTTCCCTTGTATAAACAACACTACTTGGAAATGGAATACTAAGTTGAAGGATCCTCCAACCCATGAAAACAAAACAAAATAAACATAAGAAGAAACAACTGAAATGAAGGGAAAAATAACTTGCATTTTCTCTCTCTGATCATTCTAAACTGGACAACACAGATGGCGATTATTTGAGTGTGAAAATTGGGTTGTAAAATGAATATCTTCAAAAATGTCAAGAGTAAATGCCCTTTTGCAGGCAAATATGGTCCTGAATGGATTCCAGCAGCATGCTGCCCAAGGCTTGTCTTTCCATGTAAATTGAGCTTAGAGGAGAAGTTGTCTCTGAGAGAGAGGTTTTGATAGAGCCAAGATGCACTTGACTGAGAAGAGAAGAAGATTATGGCCGTTTACATATTTTTGGTACAGAAACAGGCATCAGTTCTGAGACTTGAAGTCCAAAGAATCTGCATACATGCTTGTGGAAAATGAGTGAAACAGGGCTAACAGAAACAGGAAGTTCAATAGCCAAGCCGAGTTAATCACCTTCCCTTTCTAAATGAGACTAGAAAGGTAGAAAAATGGGTAAGAAAAATGGACCTGGCCACTCAACTATCTCTTTTAAAATAGTTATAAGATCCAGTTGAAAGGTACAGATTTCAAGGATGGTATACAGCTCCTTTAGATACACAAGGGATGGCAAGGAATACGAACATTATAATTTTACAATAAAAACTAGTGCAGATTCCATTCCAAACTTTTATCTTTTCATGCATGGTAAAGGAGAGAACTCTATATAATATTCAGATGCAAGTAAGCACATGGTAAGAAAATACTGTCAAAAGGAAAATTTTGGTCAAAATATGTTTCTTCCTCACCTTTTCTCTTCTTTGGGAAGTGACAGAGAATGGTGGGCTAAGTAGTACTCTGTTGACACCCTGGTGGAGGAGATGGTTCTTTAGCATGAGATGATCCTTAGGGTCTTTAGGTTTCTGGACAGATTTTTTTTCAGCACTTAAGTGGCTAGAGACTGGCTCTCTGGGCCAGACTGACAAAAAACAAACAACAGCAGCAACAGCAAAAACAAACCAAACCCACTGCCATTGAGTCAATTCCTACTCATAGTGCCCTCCGTTGAGTATCCAAGGTGGTAAAGCTTTACTGAAGTAGATTGCCCAGTCTTCCTTCCATGGAGTGGCTGGTGGGTTTGAACTGCCAACCTTCTGGTCAGCAGTGAAGTGCCTTAGCACTATGCCACCACAGCTCCTTTCTTTGGGTCAGATGGAAGGGGATAATTCTGGAACCCACTTGGCCCAATACAGGGAAGTTTCCATGAGAAAATTTCTGGGCCGACTTCCAATATTCCTCTCAGGGAAGGGCTGACTGCCCAGGACCCTGGATTCTAAGGGGTCAAGTCTTAGCAGATGTGCATTGAAATCCAATGTGGAGGAGGAGGAAGAGGATAGAATGGAAAGCTGGAGCTCTCACCATCATTTGAGAGTCTGTCTAGTCCAGCTGACAGGGAGCTCTGAGATGACCTGTGAGGAAGAAAACGAAGACCAACTCCACACTGCAGAGAACTCAGAAGGTCAGCCTTCAGCCTACCATTTGGAGTGCAGGGCTAGGTTCTACTTCCTACCAAGGGCCTGGATGGAAAACTACACACCAGAACCAGGGCAAAAGGGCAAACTAGGATGTATGGAGTGGGGTAGGGAGGGAAGCCATCACTGTATGCTTCCCAAAGGACCTGGTTGTGTGTATTTATCCCTGAGGCACACCAGACCATAGGTACCAGAGCTACAGATGGTGTCCACCCTTCATTTGCTGGTGGAAAGACTGCAAATGTACTACTGGGACTGGCTGTCTGTTGTGAGCAGGGGGCTGGGGGAGCTCTTTGTGCAAGTGACAGATGCCATTAGATGGCCTATTGCCTGAGGCATTTGACTGCTAATCAGAAAGCTGGTGGTTCAAACCCACCAGCCATTCCTCAGAAGGAAGATTGGGCAATCTATTTCTGTAGCGATATTACCTGGGAAACCCAAGGAGGAGTTGCTATGAGTCAGATCCGACTCCATGGCAGTGAGTTTGGTTTTTTATATAACTGCGTGCGTGGTGGCTGGTAGAATCGTTCTGGGCAGACCCCAGATTAAATAGCTGCTTAAGAACCACTAGTTTAAAAACAAAAACAAAAACAAAACAAAACAAAAAACTATTCTTAAGCTTTACTTTCTGAAATTCTACTGTTGATCATTCAGCAAGAAAAGACTACCAGGACTATTTCATAGGCAGAGAAAATAAGAGGGGAAAAAAATGAGAAATGATCCACTTCAGGTCATATAAGTTATCTATAGTAATAATTGTTTTCAAGTTTCATTTTTCAGATTTGCTTTTCAACATCACCCCTGTTTATTATGCATCAAAATATTTTATTCACTTTAGTCATACATCTGCAAATCTTTCAAGTGTCTCTATTATTGTGGAAAAACATTTTAAAAGCTTCATGTTTCTGAGAAATGATTCTGTGCATAGTCTTTAGCAGAATTTCTCGTTAGTGGTTCTACACCAGATTAATGCTTCAAACAGCTCAATTAGTTAAATGGTAGCTTAGAAAAAAAATTGGTTTTTCACTCATAACCAATTTGTTTAGCACAGAGGATTATGAAAAGAGGTAGACTGTAAGGGCTGACTATTATATTGCAATTGACATTGGTTCTCTTTCTGATTTGTTCAGCCCATTAGATTTTATTTCAGAGGGTTCTGTAGAAAACAAACAAAACACTAATACAGGGCAAATTTTTTTTTTTTAAAATTAAAAAAGCAAAGAAGGCAAAGGCTCAGGGAGATGAAGACAGTCTCACTAATGAGTCCCCAACTGATTAAAAGTAAATACATTTCTATTCCTAGAAAAGTGTAAGTAACATGGGTTGCCACAAACTGTTTAACTTTAGCAAAAATAAAGAGTTATCCTCAAATTTGTTATGGGAGGACAGCAACACTGCAGCTAATTATTTCCCAGGTGCCTCTGGCCTGAATTTAGAAATGAGTTACTACTGGCAACATGTGGAATGGGCCCATCTTTGGCTTGACAGATAATCCATCATTATGGTTGTCTTTAAGGGACAATGTATCACCACAGGGTCTAAACAGGTATTGACTAGGTTCGTGGGAGTTTCACAATATGACATACTGGTTAAGCACTTGTATTCTAGACTTAGAACCATTTGGGTTTGAATCCTATTCCTGCTTATGTGACTTTGGACATGCTACTGATAGCAGTTGATTTTGCTGTGTAACAAACTACTGGTTACCTAGTGCTGCTCTGACAAGAAATGTACCACAAATGGGATGGCCTTAAAAAAACAGGAGTTTATTCCTACAATTTGGAGGCTTTAAGTTCAAGTTCAAAATGCCAGGCCCTAGGGGCTGGGTGAAAGCCTCTCAACCTTGGGGTCCAGCTCTGCCTCCTGCTCCCAGCCCACTGGAGCTAGAGGTCTTTCTTCACTCAGATAGCTGCTGGCTGCTGAGGCTAAGAAGTCCCGAGGTTGACAAGTAAAAAGGTACAGTCCCGATGTTACCAAACCACATGGCAGGCCATTAACTTAAGTCCATTGTAAAGCCTCAAAGTCGGCAGAGTATAGCAGGCTGCTGAGCAACGACATAGCTACATAAAGGGTCCAAGTGTGCCATAGGGTAGAGACCGTTCCCAAGGCTAGTCCTTATATACAGGAAGCAGACCACATCCTAAAGGCAGCTACTCAGCTGCTTGTGGTAGATCCCACCATGGAGTTGATTGCCAGTCTCATCATGGGGAATAACTACCACCAGCTGCCCAGCCACTCAACCAGGCCCAGCCAAGTTGACACACAACATAACCACCACACTACCCCAACACTTAAGTGGCTTAAAAAAATATCCTGGGTGCCAGGAAAGATGTAGCAGCCTGTTGTCCGAGCCATCTCTTTGCCTCCAGACTTCTAGGGCTTTTGGAGCCTGACGGAGGGAGAGGCAGTGGAGTTCTGTGCCCCATTGGGCTCTGGTGACACTCCCCCATCACT
This sequence comes from Orycteropus afer afer, assembly GCF_000298275.1. Taxonomy (NCBI): domain Eukaryota; kingdom Metazoa; phylum Chordata; class Mammalia; order Tubulidentata; family Orycteropodidae; genus Orycteropus; species Orycteropus afer. The sequence continues at coordinate 5,655,411 of NW_006921617.1, forward strand.
GGGTATGTTTATTTGATGGTTGATTTTGCTGTCCAAGGTCCAAGGACTTCTTTTCCCTTCTATCATTTTGTAACACCTGCTGATCATTTTTCCTTCCTCCTTTTCCCCTGGGAAATAAAGACTTATTGGTACTGGGGAAAAAAACAAAAATCCTGCTTTTGGTCATAGTTTGGTGAGTTGGCTGGGCTTAGTGGGGGCAGCTAATCTTTATTCCACATAGAATTTGCAGCATTCATTCATGTATCTGGTTCCTTGGGTGGGAGTCCCTGGGTGGTAACAATAGTTAATGTGCTTGGCTGCTAACCAAAAGTGTGGAGGTTCAAGTCCACCCATGGCACCTCAGAAGAAAGGCCTGGTGGTCGGTCAGTCATTAAAAATCAACCATTGGAAATCCTATGGCGCCCAATTCTACTCTGACACACATAGGGTTGGCCCTGAGTCAGAGTTGTCTTAATGGTAACTGGTTTGGGTTATAGCTTTTATAATAAAAAGAAAATGTTAAAGTAACTTAAGTGGATATAATTAATATCACTTAATTTTACCCTTCCCACTGCTGTTGAGTTGATTTTGACTCATAGCCACCCCTCCTTGGGTTTCTGCGGTGGTAACACTATGGAAGTAGATTGCCCAACCTTCCTTCCCACGAGTGGCTGGTGGGTTTGAACTGCCAGCCTTCTGGTTAGCAGTCAAATGCCTTAGGTACTACGCTACCAGAACTCCCAATTTTACCCTTAAAAGTGGTTAAAATGGGAAAAAAAAAAAAAATCTTTGGTTTCAAAGCAAATGTTTTTTGGGTTTAAATTCCTTTTAGAATTCTTATGAAATTCTAAACAATTTTGTATGTTTTTTAAAAGTTGGTAAGTTTCAAAATTTCCTCTATAACTTCAGAGGTATCAATCATTTTTCTCACTATATCCTGAAAATTCTTTTAACATGTGTGAACTATTGTCCATCTGCTTTTTTGAGAGATTAGAAATCCCTAATTGGTTGGGCATTCCTACTTCCTTAGTGATACTGCCTCGGAAACCCAAGGAGGGGTCGCTATGAGTCGGGGCCGACTCGATGGCAAATAACAACAACAACAACAATTCCAAAATGAGAGCTCTGGTTGCGTAGTGCCTAAGGCACTTGACTGTTAACCAGAAGGTTGGAGGTTCAAACCCATCAGCCACTCCTCGGAAGGAAGGTTGGGCAATCTACTTCCGTAGTGCTACTGCCACGGAAACCCAAGGAGGGGTTGCTATGAGTCGGATCCAACTCAACAGCACATAACAACAACAATTCCAAAATGCCTGAAGGTTACATTTGGAACAAGTATTTGTTTATGTGATAAACAAGTTAAACTCCATTTAGCTCTTTGCTCAACTGAAAGTTGGGCTCCATAAATTTAAAATTATCTTTAAAAGTAATGGGGTGTTAGCAATATAAATTTCAAGGCGAATGTTAAACAAGTAGTCACATATTCTAGGCTAAATTAATTGAAATAGCCTGGAAGTTTAAATCGGTCCCCCTACCACTGCCAGATTTGCTAGGAAGCGCAAAAAATTATAGCTGCAACTGGAGTATTTGGAACAGAATTTTACTTGATGAATGTTCTAAGAGCATCAAGATATTCTTCCATCTTCCTGCATCTGAAAAGCCGACTCCTGCTTCTCAAAGTGTAGTCTGTGATGACGTCCCTGAGTGGTGCAAACAGTTAATACACTCGGCTGCTAACTGAAAGGCTGGAGGTTCAAGTCCACCCAGAGACACCTCAGAAGAAAGGCCTGATGACCTTCTTCTGGGAAATCAATCACTGAAAACCCTGAGCACAGCTCTACTCTGACACACATGGAATCACCATGGCAACTAGTGGTCTGTGGACTAGTATGTGGGAAATCACCAGAGGTGTTTTTAAAAACTAGCTCCTGGTTGGAACCCCACACCTGTCTCTAGGTTCAGACCTGGGGCTGTCAGGTACTAGAATAATGTTGGTACTTTTTCTCCTTATAGCCCTTATTCCTCCCCAGCACACAATGGCCCCCTTCATGCCACCTCTTATTCAGAGTTCCTACTTCAGTGTAGTCTAAACCAGTGATCTGAACGTTTTCCTGTAAAGGTCCAGAGAGCAAACATTTTAGGCTTTGTGGGCCGTACAGTCTCTGCTGCGACTGTTAAAGTCTGCAGCTCTGAAACAGCCCTAGATAATCTGTGATGAGTGGGTGTGGCTGTGCTCCAAAAAATCTTCATTTATAAAAATAGGCAGCAGGCCAAATTTGGCCAGCCCCTGATTGAGACTGATTCTGGTCTGGAATTTTTAGACTTCCCGACTCTAAGACCAAGGAATTTTTTTTTTTTTTAAATCACGCTTTCCTTGCTTCCTCAGAGCTTCTGGTATTGTGCTAAATACTTAGATCAGAATACATCTCAGTAACCCCAAGGTCTTTGCAGAGGAAACAGGTTTTCAGAATGGATTGTTCTGATTATCCAGGCAGGGTCATGGGGTAAAGTAGAAGGTCTAGGCCATAGTGGTTGAAATGGTTAATGATATTCCTTCCAAATGGAAGAGGATAGAAGGATAGCAAGGTTAAATGACTTTCTCAGGTCATCTATCTGGTGGGTGGCTGGACTTGAGGATCCCTTCCCTGTTCTCTAGAGCACTGGTTCTCTAACTTGAGCATAGATCAGAATCACCTGGAGGATCCTTAAAACAGATTGGTGAGCCCACCCCCCGAATTTCTGGATCATTCTAGGCTAGAGAATCTGCATTTTTAATAAATTGGTGGGTGATGCTGCTGCTGCTGGTCTAGGAACCCCACTTTGAGAACCATTGCACTAGAGTAGGGAGTAGCTGGTGGAAAGGGTTAATGTTCTCAGCTGCTAACCAGAAGGTCGGAGGGTCTATTCCATCCAGAGGCTTGTTGGAAGAAAGATCTGGCAATCGACTTCCAAAAAATCAGCCCCTGAAAACCCTAGGGAGCACAATTCTACTCTGACACATATGGGGTTACAATGGTTCAGATCAAATCTGTGGTAACCGGTGGCTGGTTGTGGGCACTAGAGTAAGCTACTCTTATCACACCTTGTAGGAGTTGAGTATTCTCTTGTTCTAAGAAACTTGCCAACAGCATGTGTTTCTCATTCTGGTGAGTAGATTTAAAGTACTTTTTGAGGTTCAAGAGTACAATACCTTTATTTACCTTCTGTGTAACAAGCTTTAGCACATTTGAGTGGCACCCCTCATTGGCATTATTAATTTTTGACATAAAGTTAATGTAAATGTGATAAACACACCGATAATTGGTATGTTAAACAGCCTAATTGCAATGAGGCTGTGACACCAGCACACTTGCTTCGTTTTGAGCTTCGCTGAAGTAACTCGGCCATTTTCTAAAGTAAGTTCTTTCCTAGCTCTCCATGGCATTTCACACTCTGCTTCAACCCCTCCTGTTTTCCTGATAGACCCCGTCACATTTTAATGGCTGAAATGGCTTTGAAGCTTTCTCCACGGAATCAATTTTCACCCTTAGCAAAGGGAAGCTCCTGTCCTTCAGCAAGGAATCTACTTCAGTGGTAAGTTTTCACATGAGTCCAGTCCTCAAATGTATTGTGATTGTTGCCTGGATGGGACCAGAAGTGGATTTGTCATGGCGCTTTTCTGACGAGACAGGCTCTCCAAGCTAATCAAGGTTGATGGCAGATTTTGTTAGCGAGAAGAGATGTTGCCCACAGCTGGTGAGTCTGCTGGAGTTGTGGTGCTCATGGCAGGGTTTCATTGAGAGCCAAGTTTAGGAGAGTCACAGCTAATATGACTCTAGATCCTCCAGGAAAATGGTGAGTTTATTAACCACAGGGCACTGATATTAAGGCAGCTGTTTTACACTAGCCCAAAACTCATGACTAAGATTCTTTGATGAATGCTGTGGGGTAGGAGGGATAAAAACCAGCCAACCAGACTGTTGAACTGAAATTTCAAAAGCTTGAAAAATCTTTAAAAGTCCTTGCATGTATTACCTGTTTAGACACCAACATCGGGTTAGGTGCTCTGTTGATTGCAGTTCAGCAGAAATATCATACCTCTTGGCTTTGCCCAGGGCAAACTTTGCACTGAAATCATTCATTTCAATTTTTGTTATGGTTGTTCAGCCTCAGTCAGAAAGCAGCAGGCTACCCAACATGCAAGGCGGACATCTGGAAACTTTTCTAGCTCCTAACATTTCTCTGCTTTGGAAATAGGATGGATCCCATTGACTTTTTCTGAATTTGTTCTTTATTTTAAAGATATGAGGAAGACATGATTAGGCACAGGAAGGTACTGAGTGGCAACTTAAGAGAAGAATGGTATGTCTCATGGCCCGACACATAGGCCTGGGATCACTAACTTGGCTGGCCGCCTGGAAATATTTGCCCCACCCGTCTCCCCTTTCCTTTTCTCAGAGGAAAGCCCTAGCCTAGACAGTTGCAGCAACAGCTGTGGTTCCCAATACACCCTTCTTTATATAGAACTGAAACTCTTCAAGTTTTCTAGTCCCAGAATCTGAATGTTGCAGTGTTTTACCCTTTACAGGGCCACTATAATCATGTGGCTCTTTAAGATAGTGTTTTAAACTTTAATAAATTTAGTCCAGGAATCACCCTTCCTGAGAGCACTTCTACCATAGACAGTTTCATCCCTCACTAGAAACTCAGACCTGTGCTTTGGACTCATAAGAATCAGTCCTCTTTGCTTTTTGTTTCCATGAGCGAGTCCTTCTACAATCTATCTTGGCAGGTTTATTCATGTATACATTTATATGTCAAATAATATAATGTGTGTCTCTAGGTGTCTAGCATGATGCTGGGAAGCAGAGAGTTACTGATGAGGAAGATACTCTTTCTTTCATGAAACTCCCAATTAACTTGGAGTTCGATGTGCAGACAAATAATTGTGAAGCTGAATGATGCAGGCATGACAGAGGTCTTCGTTAAGACTTCTAGGAGCACAAGGAAGGGAGACATAATGATCAGAAGAGATCAGGGAGGTGACATTTGATCAGGATCTGAAAGATGAGATATGGAAAGATAATCCAAGCAGAGAGCATAGAGTATGTGGCAGAGATAATTTTTGCTCATGGATTGTTCATATGCTCCCCTGTATTTCCCAGCATTCTTATAGTTGGATTGGAGCCAGGATCCTGGCTACTTAAGAGTTGGTGTGCCCCATTCATTTCTCTCTTCTGTAGCCACATATTTGGTAGAAATGTTTGAGATGATTGACTTACAAAAAGGAGACAACTTGGATCCTTGAGTCACTGGATGGAGGAAAGCCTGCATCAGACTTCAAGTGACAGAGAAAAAGATATTGTCTATTGTGGTGTTGGTGTTGTTTTTATGTGCCCTCGAGTCGAACCCGACTCATAACAACCCCTCCTTGGGTTTCCGAGGCAGTATCACTACGGAAGTAGGTTGCCCCATCTTCCTTCCAAGGAGTGGCTGGTGGGTTTGAACCACCAGCCTTCTGGTTAGCAGTCAAGTGCCTTAGCCACTGTGCTACCAGAGCTCCCATCTATTGTGGTAGTTGGCATGAATTACTCTAACTTAGTATTATGTGAAAAGATTTGGTGAAAAAAAATACGGCATAATTGGGAGGTATTCAACACCTCAGTAGAGCTGGAGGTTAGTTTGGAGAAGAGATCCTACAAGTAGGTTAGAACCAGATAGGGATTGTTTTACAAGCCATTATAAAGATATTAGATTTCACTTTTGAAGCAACTAGGGGACATCAGAAGTTTTTATATAGAACAGTCACATCATCAGGATTGAATTTTGGTGATAAAACTAGGGTGGAATGCATAGGATGAATTGGAGTGCGGAGCACCTAAGGCCACAGACCCATTAGAAGTTTAATGCAATAGTCTGGGCAAGTGATGGAGAGGGCTCATGCTATTGATGTATTCATTGCATTTTTGTTCCGGTCAAATATCTTAGGTAAAGAAAGTTAAATTGCCACTCTTAACAGGTTAGACCAGGAGTTGGCAAACTACTGCTCATCTGTGTTTGTAAATAAAGTTTGACTGGAATGGAACTATGCCAGTTTGTTTGTGTATTGTCTATGGCTGCTTTCATACTGCAATAACAGAGTTCAATAGTTTCAACAAGATTGTGTGATTTGCGAAGTCTAAGATATTTACTACTGTCTCTTTGAAGATAAGTTTACTGATCTCTGGATTAGACAGAAGGACAGACATCAGTTGAACCACCATAGTAGGTTCAGAGACATGTGTACCCTTGCTAATCATGTCAAGAACTGTTGTTGTTGTTATGTGCCGTCGAGTCCGACCCGACTCATAGCGACCCCTCCTTGGGTTTCCGAGGCAGCATCACTACTGAAGTAGATTGCCCAACTTTCTGAGGAGTGGCTGGTGGGTTTGAACCACCAGCCTTCTGGTTAGCAGTCAAGTGCCTTAGGCACTACACTACTATATAAACCATGTTCACATCTATTATGAGACATTTGTTTAGCTTCCCTATGTAAAAACTTAGAGGAAGTAACTGCCTCTTCCCTCTAGTCCATCTCACTTCCATGGGAAGAGGAAATGTGTGTACTGGTGACGGTTACTTTAGTGAAATGAGTTAATAGCCACATGTGTAGGCTTTCTCCATTTGGTACTGTGTACTCAACAGGATGAGAATTACATCATAATCTTTTGAGTGGCTGCCTTGTTAATTATCTACTCTGTTGACCCAAATTTCACATGTCAGGTTCTAAAATCCAGAGTAATGAAAAAAATGAAATGTGAAAAGCTGGGTCTGATCTCTGGCCATACTTACATACACAAAGATGATGTACACCTCATACAGTTTTATTCCTAGCATTTAAAATTTGACTTTGTATCTTAGAGCTTGTTCCTTTTCAGTATATATTAAGAGATTGAGCTATCTCATTCTGTGTATAAACCAAAACACAAGAACAAAAACAAACCAAAAAATCCCACTGCCATTGAGTTGATTCCAACTGATAGAGACCCTATAGGACAGAGTAGAACTGTCCCAAGATTTTCAAGGCTGCAAATTTTTATGGAAGCAGACTCCTTCATCTTTCTCCCACAGAGGAGCTGGTGGGTTCAAACTGCCAGTCTTTTGGTTAGCAGCCCAATGCTTTAACCACAGAGCCACTAGAGCTCCTTTGTATAGATAATAATTTCTATTTTGATTTTTGACTCTTATATTCATTCAGAACTTGGAAAAGTGAGGATGTGCAATTTAGTAGCCTCCCTCAACCTCCTACAAGTGACAGAAAGCCTGGAGAGTGTAAGACTGGATGCTAGGCATCCATTCAGGGACCTAAGCATCATGCAAGGAGATTAAGCTGTTGGTGGTATGATGTGGAAGAAGGCTTTGGAAAGGGTGGCTTTCTCAGGTTTTTCTCTACTGTCTGACATCTTTATTGCTGGCAGTCACAGGTGTGTGGGTAGGCACAACTCAGAGCACAGGCCCTGAGTTGCTGTTTTTGACCTTAGCAGTTGCGCTGGGTATAAAAAGTAAAAGTATCTTTCGGTTGTACAGTTTTTTTTTGGCATTGGTAAGTGGTAAAATTTTTGTTCTTTTTACATATTTCTCGTAGGCTAGGATTTAGGAAGACTGGTGTGAATGGTTGGTTCCATCCTTTAAATGATAAAGAGATTGGAATCAATTATTGACCACTTGCCTCAAATCCTGGTCTTCTTTAACTTGTTTTGAACTGCATCCTATTGTAGGGCCAAAGAAGGAACAGTGGCAAGACCAACCTCTTATTACCATGTGGTTTGTTCATGAGTTATTGAAATCAGTGCTCCTTCTTACCCAGCATAGTCTCAAATTGACTTTCTTCTGTTAATTACAGAACCTCCTAGACTGGCTGTAGATTTTAAAGACCAGTCTGGAGTTCAGACCAGGAGAAATGGGAGATTTTTATTAGTCAATCTGTAGAGAAGTAGAGCCCTTATGATATAGGAGATTTCATCTTATGTTAGATAGAGGAAAGACTCAATTACTACAACATTTTTTTTTCTTCTTTAAATACTCTAAATGTAATTGAAAAGTCTTCTATAGGTCTCTAGCAATCAGGTTTTCTAAGACTGTCTAGGAGAAACTGGGTAGACTTTAAGGAAGCTTTTGTTCTAGAAGTAGGACAGGAGCATTGGGAGACTGAAAGCAAAATAAAGGTCATTCTGATTAGACTCAAGGAAGAGAAGAATTTCCTTGAAAAATTGAGACAAGTAGCCTGAGTTACACTGATAACAGAAAGGAAAAATGAGATCTACTAGATTGTACAGATTCTAGATTCTCTAGATTGTAGAGGCTGGGTAAGTCAGATGTTAAAGGATGAAGGAGGTTGAGACCTTCAAAGCCAGATGTTCCACAGAACTGTTGGTCAGATTTTCCTCTATAAGCCGTATGTTCCCTCACCTCCCAATGGCCATTTGATGGTTCAGTCATCTCTTCCCTGTGGGAAAAGAAGAACATGCTATATTGGGACAGTTAGCTATTGTTCTCAGGTTAAATTATGTCAAAATTTCTGGCTATTACTCCAGGAAGATAAATTTAGTATTATTACAACATATGAGATACATAAGTCTTGCCAAGCATTCAAAAATTGTGAGCATGATTTTGGCAAGCACCTGAAATACCAGGCTAGACAGGAAAGGGAAAAGAAAAGTCAGACATGCAGCTTGTCAATGTGAAACTAAAGAAAGTTACTAGATTAGGGGAGTGATCTGGGTACAAAGAGATCCAACAGAGGAAGACAGGCAAGATCTTTTTTTTTTTTTTTTTTTTTTTTAAATACAGACACTCATGTGGAAGTATTGTCTACCCAACCTATGTATGCTCGTGGATGTATTCCCATTCATCTGCCCATGCCTGATTTTCTCACCTGTCTATCTATGTAGCTACCTATAGATTAGTGTTTGCTATTATTGCTAATACAGTATTGTGTATGTTACCTTTATTGTCTATACTTCCTATGTACCTTTCTGTGTTTTCCTTTTTCTTAGTGATATTGTGCTAGTCACACGATTTTATCATAACACCTTTCTCTTCATCAAAATCAACACCTGGCTCTTAGCAAGATCTTGAAGAATAAATGGGAATGATTGTCCTTGAGGGAGAGAAGAACATAGTGTGAGTGGCTTCTTAATGCGATAGATAAGAAGTCAAAATAAAAGCCATTGGGAATCATTCCTTGGAGACTGGGGTCATTGTACTAGATTTTCGACAGATTTGAGACAAGAAGACTAGATAGTCTTCAACTGAGCATTGAGTATTTTATGCAGAATCAAATGGGTTTCAGGGTAGCATTTGTGGACATGTAGTTATTGTTTATCCTTCAAGGGAAGATTCATGGGAAATGTATGGAAGAATAAGAAAGAAGAGATAGGGAGGGTGAGGCATACTAGTTGGGAATCAGGCATTAAAAACAAGAGATTACGTGTAGTCTGAGTTAGTCTGATGGCAAGATAGTCTGATGTGGAGATTACCCGATTTAGCAAATAGAGGCTGGACAAGATTAGTTTGAGCAGTGGATGTTTTATTCAGACATTCCAAGAAATCCCAAATTTCATATATTTTATTATGAGGGATGGTAATGGAATATGCCAGAATAGGTGTTAGGGACAAATATCCAGGCCAGAAAGAGAACGGATAGCAAAAGCAAAGAAGACTTTGGGTTCTAGTTCTAGGTGTGGAAGACCAGAGAAAGATTCAGTTTAAGAATTAGGTTAAGATATAAAAAGCCCTGCTCAACAATCCACCTACAGTGAGTAGGAGAACAACAGAGGAAAATGGGACATTAGAGGTGTATCCGTTATTAGCAGTGGAAAGAAGAGAAAGGTTTGTTTTTGTGTTGTTCGAGGAGTACATGTAACTCTCTACTTTGTGGATCCAGGAATGGGCTGGTTTGGAGCTAGGAGGATCAGAAAACCCAACTTGGCTTTGAGACAAGCCAGCTTCTTCAGTTCAGTTTCACCAGTTGCAAAGCTAATATTTTGATCCACGTTGGAGGCCTGAGAGTATTTCTCAGGTTGCTCAGAAACCAGTGTGGAGAGGAATTAAGTTGCCTTGAAAATATCCAGACTTCATATATTGCAGGCTCTGTCCTAAGCAATCTACATGCATCCTTTTATTTAGACTTCCTAGGGCCTACAGCCACTCCTCAGAAGGAAGGTGGGGCAATCTACTTCCGTAGTGATACTGCCTTGGAAACCCAAGGAGGGGTCAATCTACTTCCGTAGTGATACTGCCTTGGAAACCCAAGGAGGGGTCAATCTACTTCCGTAGTGATACTGCCTTGGAAACCCAAGGAGGGGTCGCTATGAGTCGGGTCCGACTCGATGGCACATAACAACAACAACAACAGTGACTCTATGAGGTCGATATCATACCCATTTTGTAGATAAGAAATGGAGGCTCAGAGAGCTTCAGTAACTTGTCCTTTGCTCAGGTGTCAGAACTGGAATTAGAACAAAGATCCATTCAACTTCAGATTTTGTATCCTTATTGCCTCCATTAGATTATTTCACTAATGTCAGTCGCTTGAGTTGAGGACTCTATTCTGAAATAGGAACTTCTATATATGTACCCAACTTTCTACTGGTTTCTCTTCTTCTTGTGGTTTTTAATGGGAGGATCCATAGGTGGTTAATGTAGCTGATACATGCTTCCTCTTTCCCAACTCTCTCCCAATACAGGTTTCACTGAAAATAACCCTTGAGTACCACTTGGTATGGGTTTTCCCTTCAAATCCACAGGCCCATTAGATTTGTGAAGTGAGAAAAAGAGACTTAATAAAACCGCACACACTTGCATTGCAATCTTCTTTTATTAGGTTGTGTTTGGCAGCTGGCATTGGGACTTAGAAGATCCAGAATATAGCAGATGAAGTGATGTGACCATGACCTCATTATCTCATGGCATCAGGAGAATGATGACTGGGGCAAGCAGATGAGGCTGAAGAGCTGTTTGTCATAGAAGGCATCCATCCATGAATCCAGCCATTCATTCAGTTGATCACACAATAAATACTGAGCCTCTTTTGTGTATTAGGCATTGTGTTAGGTTCTGAGTATAAAATATAAGAGCATAATAATAGCAGTAACAATCACAGCAGCAGCTGACTTTTATTGGAGACTTATTCTACACTAGTGAGGTACTGTACTTGTGCTAAAAGATTTCCTATACATCGATATTGTTGTGTGCCATCAAATTGATTCTGACTCATAGCAACCTTATGAAAAGAAAAAGTAGAACTGCCCCACAGGAGTTTCTAGGCTGTAATCTTTATGGCAGCAGGTTGCTAGATCTTCTCTCCTGTGGAGTGGCTGGTGGGTTTGAGCCAACAACCTTTTGGTTAGCAGCTGAGTGCTTAATCAATGTGACACCAGGGCTCTTACATTCATATTAGTCCCACTGAGAAATTAGTAACTAGCCCATGGTCACTTAGTTTCGGAGATGAGTAAGTATCTGCTTTAGCCTTTAAGGGAGCTCTGGTGGCATAGTGCCTAAGGCATTTGACTGCTAACCAGAAGGCTGGCGGTTCAAACCCACCAGTCACTCCTTGGAAGGAAAACCAGGCAATTTACTTCCGTAGTGATACCACCTCAGAAACCCAAAGAAGGGTCACTATGAGTCAGGTCTGACTTGACGGCAGTGAGTTAGCCTTTAAAATTTTTAAAATGTAGACTAATACTGGAAAAAAATTACAATAGTACATAGATGTTTGGAAGTGAAGAGAATGGAAGAATTCTTTACAAGTATATTTAAAAAACAAACAAACAAACTCACTACCGAGTCAATTCTGACTCACAATGACCCTCAATGGGTTTCCTAGGCTGTAAATCTTTATGGAAGTAGATTGGCCCATCTGCCTTCTGTGGAGTGGTGAGTGAGTTTGAACCACTGACCTTCTGGTTAGCAGCCAAATGCCTTGTCCACTATACCACTAGAGCTCCTTTTTTAAAATATAAAGTCCCCTATTTTTTGTATCCATGAAACTTTCCAAGAGTTGACACCTCTGGGCCTCTTTTCTTGTCTCTGCAGGATTAACATGCCCTGCTTCTCTCGGGAACCTATAGTGTTACGAATTATGTGGTGGCTTGAATTGCCTGTAAGTGCAAGCACACCCTTGGGTGTCCTGGCCTGAGGAAGGACTGCAGCAGCCCAGTCCACCTTGGTAATCTAAGGAATTAGATTGGCTGCATAGTGGGAAGGAAAGAAGCTACTGTTTACCGTCTCCACTGTGCCAGGAACGTCCATTATGGTGTCTGCCTGGCCTGGCTAGAGACAGGCAGCTGCCAAGAGGGCTGCAGACAACTCCCACAAAGAGCCCCTCCTCACCCACACAAGGGCACTTTGCTGGCTCTTTACTGCTGTGCTTGGCCTGAAGGGTCAAGGCATGAGTGACATCCTTCTTGCTGAATCTCTTTTAATTAGTTGTCTAATAGCCTCCATTCTTTTCTCATTACAATGGTGCTTTCAGGCACCTCAGTTTCCTATAAAGCAGCTCATATTGAGTTCAACCTCAGTAGTAGGCGTACCCTGGACGTGCTTCTGTCTCCCTGGGGTGGGAAAACTAGCCTCTTGTTTGCACATGCTGGGTGGCTATACATGCAAATGGTTTGGTAAGTACTCATTTGCTCACCGTAGGACTGTGAAATTGCAAATACGGGGATGGGATGGCAGCAAGTGGGTGGATGAGGGGTGGGGTGGTGTGCTGCATGTGACAAGTGCTCCCGTTGTGTCTGCTTCTGAATGTGCAGTTCTGGAGCTAATGACTCCTCTCCATTAAATTGCAGTTTTGCTCTCAGTAGGTTTGCCCTATTGTCCAGGCCACTTGTCCTGTCAGGCAAAGAGGAGAGAGGATGTGGGGAAGGAAAATTCCACCCCTGCTCACAGGGAGAGATGCCTGTTTGCATTCTGAGTGGCCCTCAACTTTTCGGGGCTGGCTCAGCCCATCTCTAGATGTAATCAAATGCAAATAAAACAAAGCCTTGCAACTCTGGCTATGCAGTATTCTCTGTCTGCACCATGAGTCACTATGCCCATAGTAATGGCTCGCCTTGTACGCCGCTATCAAGTGTGTGCGTGTTTTTCTTTCTGAGAGATGACAGTTCCCAAGTGAAAGGACACTTCGGCTCTGATAAAACTTTCCTTCTATTGTCTGAGTTCTGTGTTTGTTTTCTGGCAAACCCCACTGCTGCCTGTGCATTGAATGCAGCCGAACATTTTCCATTTCTGTATGGTGAGGCCAGCCCAGGTCTTTGGGGGGTTCTCACTAGTATTGCCTGAGGCGAATACCACAGCTCAATAGCAATTTAATATTGTAATCAGGGAGCAAACTGTGCAGTTTTGGCACATTGTGATAATTATTAACTACATCTATTAGTGTTACGGTTCTAGTAACTAATATTTACAAAAGGTTCCCTGTGTAGGGGAGACCTTGCCCAGACACAAATGTCTGAGTTATTCCTAAGTGATTGTCAGAGGCCCTTTGAGCCAGTGTTCATGTTCACTGTTTAAAGACAAAGCATCAATCCTGAAAAATCAGACTTCAAAAGGCTTGTTTCATGAATAACAAATTCTCAGGGTGTAAACCTATGCTGGGGTTTGGAACATTGTGTGAGTTTTTGAGAAAGTTTTCCTAGAAAAAAAAGAAGAATGCAAGAGATGAGAGAGAGAGAGTGAGAGGAGAAAAATGAAACACACACACACACACACACACACACAGAGAAAGGAGAAGAGTGAGAGAAAGAATCAATCAGAAGGTAAAATAAAAAGAACATGTTGTTTAATTGGTATCACTCAGGGAAAGTTTAAAATACATATCTTTTTATGTGGCAGGAAAGTAGCTTTGGACTATTTATGTTTTGATTCTCCTGGTGTGTTAACTGGGTGCAGTGGGCATCAGGTGACTCTTAGGGTGGCATACAGTTGCATGCTACCACCTTCACTAACTCAGCAAAATCAGTCACTCAGGATCAGTGAAAAAGCTGAGCAAAGGCTGAAACATCCTGGAAGCCCATAATTCTGCCATCATTCAATGATGTTACCAAACAACATCGATGCCTTGCATCTGCCAGTTACAAAATAGCATCATATTTTCCCTGAATTTTCTTCAATAGCTGTACTTAAGGAATGGCATTTATTGCTAAGTAGTATTCTGGGCTAGAAGAAGAATTTGATTTCACTCTTTTGAATACCCTTAAACTAAATGCAATTCCATTTCTAAAGAGATGACCATCTTTATCTATTAAAATCAGTAACACAGATTTGGTTTATTTACATATTTTGATTTATATAAATAACTATAAATAAATAAATAAACTGACATATTTACATATGTGCTAAAGGTTTTGTTTACATATCCAGAAAGTTAAGGAATTTTTGTCTAAAAATTTTTGAAAAAAAATTTCAAAGAAAAGGGGTTCTGGCAAGATGGCGGACTAGGCAGAAAGACTGCACAGATGCTCTTCAACAAAGAAAAGGGAAACCAATTAACACAGACACAAAAGATGATCCTGGACCTCTGAGCCTTGAAGGGAAGGATATGGAAGTGGACTACACCCCAACTAGTGTAAAGTCTGAAAGATCTTTTAACCAGAAGCCTTTAGTATGGAGATTGACACGTCCCATGCTGAGCCCTAATACCTCCAGGTAGATTGACACGTCCCATGCTGAGCCCTAATGCCTGTAGTAAATGTCCCATACCTCAGAGCCTTTTATCAGAAATCTGCATGGCTCCAAAAAGCCTCTCACCCACCTTTGAAGACTATGAGGGCTTTCACCCCCCAGGGTTTCGCGGAGAGTATGCACATATCAAAGAGATCTGCCTGGCCCTGAGAAATCTCTCACTCACCTTTGAAACCGGGGGAATTCCAACCTGCCCCAAATTCTCAAACCCCTATCATAAAAACCAAATTATCTACTCCACCCTATGTTTCTCTATAAAAGATCTCTTAATGTAAGAGCACGGGGTCTTTTGCTCAACCCATTGCGAGGGCGAAAGCAAGGACCCTAACTTAAGTTAGCTAATAAACTTTCCTATTGCTTTTTGCATTGTCGTATGTTGGCAAATTATTCACCCCGAACTACTCCTTCATAACCTGGGCACAACACTAGCAGAAGAA